>NC_053491.1:165527107-165833357 GCF_905171775.1 Rana temporaria
CTTTCCATCTCTCTGTCCATCCCCCTCCCCATCACTCCACTACTTTCTTTCCATTATAAACGAATAAAAATACTCCAATGCGCTTCCACACCAAATTTGCTCACTACTTACAAAAAAAGATATGAATAATAAACACCTTAAGACCATCGAGCATAATAATCAAATATATAATTATCATACATTTTATAAAAGACACTATACAACACCAGCACTTTTCATCTACAAAACCAGCCTGATCTGTGATATTGCTGCTGCCTCCCCTCTCCTGGCATGCTGGGATTTGTAGTGCCACAGCCTGACACACGAGAAGGTCATACAGGAGAGAAGGCTGTGCTTGGTGAGCAGATAATGGGTAGGGATAGAGAGGTGTAATAGAGATTGGGGGAGATCTCAGAAAACATGCTCCCTTAAGAAGCAGAGCAGTTCACAGCCACACACAAAAACGATCTACTGTAATAGCATGAGACAGGAGCCTGCTACACAGAGCCCATCCTCCTCTCCCCTCTCTCCCTCCTGCCCACTAAGATAAGCCACCAACGGGACTGACTGCATGTTGTTCAGCTAGCTTACCTTAGGCTATGCTGAACTCTGTCTTCCACTGCAGGCTGCATGGCTCCACTCCTCCACCCTCTCAGCATCTCCTGTGAGGAACTTGAATAAGGCGCCCTGAGAGAAAGGGGGAGGGTACAAGTAACTACACTCGGTCAGATTAATGGAGACTCTGTCGGCTCCGGCCGGGAACTGCACATGCGCAGTATGTACTTCATCCCCCTAGATCGGAGCCAGTCCTGATGGGGCCCCATCAGCACCTGTGGCCCCTGGACACTGCCCAGGTGTGCCCGCTCAGTAAGACGGCCCTAAAACGGAGTAAGCGTAGTCAAAACATAGCCAGAGTTCAGTAACCGGAGGAAATGTAGTCAAGCAGGTCTTCAACTGGAACGCAGGAGAAAGTCTCTTGTGATGTTAACACAGGCAAAGCGCAAATCAGATTTAAGTAGGCAGAGCTGACGAACAGAATCATCAATGGGTGGATAACTGTGGAGAGATGGTAGCTGGCAATTAGCTGATAGCTGAGCTGCCAGCACAGAGAAGGAAGGGCTGAGCCCATCCCTGACAGTACCCCCTTCTCAACGACCCCCCCCACCTCGGAGGACCACCGGGCTTGAGGGGAAAACGTCTATGGAAATCTCGGTGGAGGACGGGGGCATGTACTTCTGAGGATGGGACCCAAGAGCGTTCCTCCGGACCGTGCCCCTTCCAATGCAGGTACTGTATGCGTCCACGGAACATACTGGAGTCAACAGTGGACTGTACTTCATACTCCTCATGGTTCTCAACCTGTATAGGGTGAGGATGTGTCACTGAGGTGGTAAAACGGTTGCAAACTAAAGGTTTCAATAAGGAGAAGTGAAAACACATTAGACATGCGCATACTGGAAGGAAGGTCCAACGTGTAAGCCACAGGGTTTATCCTGCGAAGGATACGGAAAGGCCCAATAAACCGAGGTGCGAACTTCAGTGAAGGAACACGAAGTCGGAGGTTGCGAGATGACAGCCAGACCTTGTCTCTGACCTGGTAGGAAGGCGCAGGCGTCTGCGGTCAGCATGGAGTCTACCTCTCGTTAGCCTGTCGCAAAGCCTCCTGGACTTGTACCCAAGTGGAACGAAGACCACGGAGATGTTCCTCTAACGCAGGAATACTCTGAGGAACAAATGAGTCGGGCAACATGGAAGGTTGGAAACCATAGTTCGCCATTAATGGGGACAAACAGGAAGCAGAATTCAGAGCGCTATTGTGAGCAAACTCTGCCCAAGGTAAGAGGTCTGACCAGTTGTTGCGATGGTCAGAAATATAGCAATGCAGGAATTGCTCCAAGGACTGATTGGCTCGTTCTGCAGCCCCATTAGACTGCGAGGGATACGCAGAGAAGGCAACCTGAATTCCCAACTGTGCACCAAAAGGCTCGCCAGAACCGGGACACAAACTGACTTCCCCTGTCAGAGACCATGGGTATACCATGTAAGCAAAAGATCTCCCGAGCAAATATGGAAGCCAGTTTCTTCGACGTAGGCAACTTCTTAAGTGGAATACATAAGGATAACTGTTACCCTGGGAGTTGGGTAACGCCACAATGAAATCCATAGACAGGTGGGTCCAGGGCCTCTCTCCATTGGGTATGGGTTGTAGGAGGCCCACTGGAAGATGTCGTGGAGTCTTACTCTGAGCACACACGGAACAGGCAGCTATGAAGGCGGTTAAATCAGCATGTAGACTAGGCCACCAGAATTGTTGAAACTCGACAAGAAAAGAGCCCATCATGCCCATCTGGGAGAGAGGCGCTTGGCCTCAGACAAGAATGAGATTTTTATGGTCGGGAAGATGGAGAACCGGCACAGTGGTACCTTCAAGGAGATGTCTCCATTCTTTCAGAGCTAAAATGAACGCCAACAGCTCTCTGTCACGAATCTCGTAATTGCACTCCGCAGGTGACAATTTCTTGGAAAAGTAGCCACGCGCATGCATAGCGCTGTCAGAGCTAGGATGTTGAGACAGAAGGGCGTCAACTCCAGTCTCAGAAGCCTCAACTTCAAGGATAAAAGGCAACATAGGATCAGGATGTGCCAACACAGGAGCAGAAACAAAGGCAGCCTTAAGACTCTCAAAAGCCTTAATGGACTCTGGAGACCAACTCTGTGGGTTACTGTCCTTTATGGCAATATCAGTCAGATGCTTGACCAGTGATGAGAAGTTATGAATAAACTTCCGGTAATAGTTGGAAAAGCCAAGAAATCGTTGCTTTGACCTGGTCCTGATGGAATTCATACTTCTCCAGCTTACAACAGCTTACAATAGAGATTGTTCTCTTAGTTTCTGAAGCACTCGACAGACATCTGTGTGGTGGCTCTCCAGGGATTTGGAAAATATAAGCATAGCATTGAGATAAACCACCACACATAACTGCAACAAATCTCGGAGGACATTGTTAATAAACTCCTGGAAAATGCTGGAGCATTACAGAGGCCAAAAGGCATTACGAGATACTCATAATCACCTGTTCTGGTAATAAAGGCAGTTTTCCACTCGTCGCCCTCCTTAATCTTTGCAAGATTGTATGCCCCTCTCAAATCCAAGCTTTGTGAAAGCTGTTGCTCCCTTGAGGCGGTCAAATAACTCCGTAATCAACGGAATCGGATAGGCATTCTTAATGGTGAGACGATTGAGACCCCTATAGTCAATACAAGGTCTCAGTTCAACACTCTTATTCGCAAAAAAGAAACCAGCACCAGTAGGAGACGAGGATTTGCGGATGAAACCTTGAGTGCGTCTGCAACATACTACTCCATGGCCTTATCTTCCAAGACAGACAAAGGGTAAACCCGGCCAGGGGGGGGGTATGGCACCAGGTTGAGTGAGTGAGAAACTTATATAGCGCAGCACATGCGAACTAAATCGCCTCTGGGCGCTCGTTGTTCCTTTCTCCTTTGAGATAAAAAGAGATGAATTTTGATCTTTCTTCTGAAGGCCAAGGTTGAAGGTAAATTGCGCAATCATACGACTGTTGTGGAGGCAACGTACCGGCTTGACCTTTGTCAAAGACATCACTAACCAGAGGAAACTTAGGTGAGGAAATAACTTGCAATTGTATTATCTCATGTTGAAGAGCCCCTATGACTCAACCTACGACAGGGTAACCGAAACCAGTGCTTATCCTTCTGGGAAACTGGAGACGAAACAACGCCACCTAAGGTCTGTCCATGACAGGACCTCAATATTCGGGCATTCCCTGGACGGGTAGGACAAGACTTCAAAAAGTGACCAGCCTGGCCACAAAGGCACATTCTCTCCCACCTAAGGGCTATCTCATCCTCACGGAGATGCGTGAAGCCCAAGTGCATGGGTTCATCTTCACATACCGACTCGGTACTAGGAGGCATGGGAGGTGAGGGAGGCAAGGGTGGGACTGCAAAGCTCGGAGTCGAACTTACAAGAGGCTTCCACAAGCGCTTCTTAAGAGAGTCTCTCTCGGAGTCTGGAGTCAATGAGGATGGCAAATGTGATCAACTTCTCCAGCTCAGTGGGTATATCTCAGGCTGCTATCGCATCCTTGATGTTATCTGAGAGACCATGAGAAAAAGCAGCCAGAGTATGGAATTCAATGGCGTAATCGGCAACTGTCTTCGTACTCTGATGGACA
Source organism: Rana temporaria (assembly GCF_905171775.1). Classification (NCBI taxonomy): domain Eukaryota; kingdom Metazoa; phylum Chordata; class Amphibia; order Anura; family Ranidae; genus Rana; species Rana temporaria. The sequence goes on from NC_053491.1 coordinate 165,531,304, forward strand.
TGAGGCACTTGGCAGCAGAAGCGGAGCATGCAGGAATGTCAAATACCCTTTTGAAGGAAGCCACAAATTCTGGGTAACTCTGGACCACAGGTTTTTGCATCTCCCATAGAGGCTTTGCCCAGGTCAAGGCTCTGTCAGAAAGCAAAGATATCACGAAACCCACTTGGCTTCTGTCCGTGGGAAACGCCTGGGGCAGCATCTCAAAGTTTATCTCAACCTGGTTGGGGAGCCCTCTGCATTGAACTCCCAAATTGCTGGGGAAGCGGAGCTGAACCATACATACTTCTTATAGAGGTAATACTCGAGGCGGGTGCCTGCACAAAGACTACCGGAGCGGCCACAGTGGGAGACTAGACGAGCCGTTCGACTCAGGAGCGTCTTTATCGCCATGGTAACCTGATCCATGCGGTGATCCAGGTCATCCATTCTGAAAAAAATATTAACAAGTGGCTTGGCTGCATCTTCTGAAGTCATGGTTTTCACATACTGTCAGAAACCATGAATCAGACTGTAGTACAGTTAAATCACACTTGTTTAATAATAAAAATAAAAAGGTAAACAGAGTAAGCGTAGTCAAAACATAGCCAGAGTTCAGTAACCGGATCGGGTAGTTGGCCAAGCCAATGTCCAAGAGCCAGCGATAAAGGTACAGCAAGCAGGATCTGTAGCCAGAGGGAACGTAGTCAAGCGGGTCTTCAACAGGAACGCAGGAGAGTCTCTCTTGTGATGTTAACACAGGCAAAGCGCAAATGAGCTTTAAGTAGGCAGAGCTGACGAACAGGATCAGCAGGTGGATCACTGTGGAGAGATGGGAGCTGGCAATTGGCTGACAGCTGAGCTTCCAGCATAGCTCTGCGGGGTGTAGTAGGCCCTGTGGAGAAATTTGAGTTGTCTGAACCTGTCTTTTGCTGCCATCATCGAGGGGAAAAAAATTGGAGACACGGTCCTCCCACCCGTCGTCATCAAGAGACACGGTCCTCCCACCAGTCATCGTCGTATATATCCCATTGGACTCATGCCACCACCCTTCCTGGCTGTCGGCCGTGCCTAAGGGACAGTTCTTGCGCATTAGGCAGAATTGTACCCAGAAGGACTATGTTTCTGAACTATGGACTATGTAATTAGTTCTTTAACACCTGCAGCACCTCTTCCCCGGATTCTGCTTGGGCATGCCCTCTCGGTGTATGAGTCTCCAGTCTGCTTGCTTGTCTCTCGGAACAGCCTCCGGTGTGACGGCATACCTGGCCAAAAGTGCTTCTTTTACCAGTCCATAGTTCATAATATCCTCGTCTGGGATGGCCCTGAACACGTCACTGGCCCGGCCGGACAATTTCCCAGACAAGATGGTAACCCATTCCTATGTGGGCACCCGGTGTAGGGCACATTGCCGTTCAAAATCGGCAAGGTACCCATCAATCTCCCCTTCAGTTTCAATGAAATTTTTAAAAGCAGCAAAATATTTCTTTCTCTTCCGTTCATGGACGGACACAGCAGCATTGGCCTTAGGGTTATATATCCTTCCTTTCAGGAGAGACTAGGCAGAAAAAACAGCACTTCAAGTGTTAAAACACTTCTCTCAGTACAGCACCTCCCAGGGGGCGGGTCCCCCGGGTACATCCCACTCTCTGGAACATCCAGCCTCAGTTTTTTTTTCTGCCTAGCGTTAGGAGCAGACATGGCCTTTCTGGAGCCCATGTGCTCTGGAGATTTTTTTGATTATTTTTTTTTTTTCCTGCATTTTTGGATCCTGTGATCTACAATCAACTGCCGACTGGGTGAACCTTGTAGTAACCCCCCCCCCATGTTCGGCCATGTTCGGCCATCGAGCGTGTGCCGGCCTTTAGCTAGGCCGTCCATGACATGCCCCGTTGCTCCAGGGGAGGCCGGTGAGCTATATGCTACAGGGCACACATATGATCGGTCTCTATGGCTGTTTCACAGTGTACCGGGCCGACAGCCATGCCGTATCTACCTGCGGACGTTGGGTCTGTCTGGAATGCCTCCAGCCGGTGGTCGCAGGATGGGCAAGTAGTATCCCCTTGCCTCGGCAGGGTGGTTCGGCTGGTGCATTCCTGGGGAGGTCGACTGAGGGTCCGCCCTGCTTTCCTCTCTCCATTCCTCTCCCTCCTTCCCCGTTCTGGGTGGCGGCTGTGAGGTGGGGGGGTCCACCTGGGGGGGGGGCTCTGTTACTGTCGGTGGGCTGTGCTGCTATGGGGTGCTATTGTTTTTTTTTTATTGTGCTTATGTGCTGTGTATGCTGGACAGTGTCTGCTGTGTGTTACTGGGTTTTTAAACACGTGTACGGCCGCCATTTTACCGGTGACGCGGTTCTATATATCTGTGGCCATTTTCTTGTAGCCCACATGCTTTTTTCTGCATGTCAGCAGCCATCTTGGAAAAGTTTTGGTCTCTAAGTGTCTGGAATAACGGCGCCAAAGCCCGCAGCATACTTCCTAAGGGACGGCACAGCGATGACAGCGCTCTCAGCTCTGCAGCAGTAGTACAGCCTGTTTTGGCGAGTCCCCTGGGGGTCCCCTGCTCTCTGTGACAGCCAGGAGGGTGGCCTGTGGGTCCTGTTCTGCAGTACTAAGGCGGCATATATAGGTGGGTCAGCATGGAGTCTGAACCGGAGGCTTCTACCCCAACCATGCCAGAGTTAACCCTTAGTGCCCCTGCGACCTCGGTGAATGCTATGACGGCAGTCCTTGAGGCGTTTGTTGCCAGGATTGAAGCGGAAAGTGGCCAGAAGGGGGGTAAAAAGCCCCTTTTGGTTTCCGCAAGCCACCCCGCACCGCAAAAGTGTTTCCTTGTGTTCCATATCTGGACAAACTGTTATACAAGGAATGGGAACGGCCGCAGAAAGTTTTTGCAGTACCAAAATACTTTGCGGTCCGTTACCCTTTTGAGGACTTTTTTTAAAAAAGTGGGTTTCTCCTCCGTCAGTGGACCCTCCGGTGTCCAGGCTGAACAAGGCCACCACGTTGCCTGTGGAAGAGGCTCCCGCATTTAAGGACCCCACAGATAGGAGAGCTGAGGCTGTGGCCCGCTCCATATTCACAGTGGTGGGGTCGGCGGTGAGACCGGTTTTGGCCGGGGCTCTGGTATCGCAGACACTTACCGAACGGGCTAAGTCCTTGTTGCAGGAGCTGGAGGCGCAAAATGCTTCCGAGACCTGTGTGGACCTGGCCGACCAGTTGGTGCAAGGCCTAAAATTTGCCTGTGAGTCGGCCCTGGATACGCTCCCCTTGCTCTCCAGGGCCTCCGCGGTGGTACTACACCGCCTTGTGTGGCTAAAGTGTTGGTCTGCGGACCAGTCCTCTATGAAGGCCCTGGTGGATTTGCCTTTTAAGGGTGAACGGCTTTTTGGGGCGTCCCTGGATGAAATCATAAAAGATGCCGCAGGCGGTAAGAGCACTCTGCTCCCGCAATCTGGGAAGGGTAAGGAGCCCCGCCGTAAGCAAGGGCCCTCATTTACTACCCTCAAGTGAAGAATAAGGGAGAGTGGGTGCAAGGGAATAGTAGCTGAGGCTAAACCTGGAGCTACCCACTCGATTGGTTTGGGGGGGACTATCTCGGTACTTGATGAAAATGCAATAAACATGATAGTATAAAGTTTATTAATATATAAAATAGCAGAACAAACAATTGTACAGTTCAATGATTGGTGAACATCGACTAGTTTCACGGGGTTTCCGCTTCGTCAGGACAGCCAATCTATAGAATAATGCAATAAGAGCATGTAAAAAAAAATAAGCAATACAATATGCAAACAATAAAAAACAAAAATAATGCGCGGAGACCGGGCGGCCCAGGGGGTTCCCCCCGTGGCGGACAAGGGGATGATTGATCGTGAAAATCTGGGTATAATTAAATAAAAAATATGTATATAACCCCATGGAATCAGTGGGCTGGGTGGGGGGGGGGAGGGCGGAGTAGGGGAAGGGAAGGAAGGTGGGATTAGGGAAAGGAGGGGGGGAGGAGGAGAAGGGAAGGGGCGAACAGATGGGAAAAAAGAGGGGGGGGGGAAGGAGGGGCATGGGAAGGAGGGGGGAAAGGAGGGGCATGGGAAGGAGGGTGGGATTAGGGAAAGGAAGAGAGGGGCGGGAAGGAGGGTGGGATTAGGGGGAGGAGGGGGGGGAAGGGAACACCCACGAGTGGTAAAGGAGGGGGTTTTTTGGAAACTTACCACGGTAAAGAATCGTGGGGATTGCGACCAGGCCATGGAGAAGAGCCTGGTGGTTTCACACCAGATATGCCAGACAGAAGCCGTGAGCAAAGTGGGAAGACATAATGGGCGCATAGGTACAAAGGTCCAAAAATGCTGGAAAAAACAGTATTGTGTCATCAAGGGAAGGTATCCGTGTTGATAACAATTGCATGGTAATGCATGGACTGGAAGGGTAAGCGATTATTTTTGTTTTTTATTGTTTGCATATTGCATTGATGATTTTTGTTACATGCTCTTATTGCATTATTCTATAGATTGGCTGTCCTGACGAAGCGGAAACCCAGCGAAACTAGTCGATGTTCACCAATCATTGAACTGTACAATTGTTTGTTCTGCTATTTTATATATTAATAAACTTTTTATACTATTATGTTTATTGCATTTTCATCAAGTACCGAGATAGTCCCCCCCCCCCCCCCCCCCAAACCAATCGAGTGGGTAGCTCCAGGTTTAGCCTCAGCTACTTTTTCCTTGTACCCACTCTCCCTTATTCTTCACCATAAATGGGATGATGGTACGTTCTTTCAATTTTATTCGTGCTTACATGAGGCTATACTCCTCTTTTGTCTATTCTAGATAAAGGGATTAGGAGGATTGGGGGATTATCACGGTGCCAAAATAGAAACCGGTTTATTTTATATCAAAAGTAGAAAATATTTTATTAAAGTTTTACAAGATAAAATCTGATTCAAAATACAGTGGAGCAGAGTAGATCGTGGGAGCAGTTTTTAGAGATGTTTTTTTGATCGAGTCAACCCTACTAGTTTCGCCAGACACTGGCTTCCTCAGGGGAATTAAGACAAGATCGTCTCTGTGAGAGGCTCCTTAGCTGCACATACAGCATGCTAGGGTGACCCCTCAGGGTAGATGGTAAGTCCTGGCCCAGACGAGGTAACAGAGCGTGATAATTAAAATCAAAGTCAGAAGGAAGCAGACTTAAGATGACTGCGGGATCGCTATCGTGGGATACCTGGACGACCTTCTTCTGAGAGCTTCAGTACTGGTACCATCTCAGCGGCTGGAATATCTGGGGTTAGTCCTGGATTCCTCAGAGGCGAGAGTTTTTCTCCCAATGGAAAAACTACAGACATCGGTTGACGACCCAGAAATGGGCGTCGCTTTTACATGAGTGCTGGGTCTGATGGTGGTCTCTTTCGAGGCAGTTCCGTATGCCCATTTCCACACCCGAGTGTTGCAGAAAGAGATTCTGTCACGTTGGAACAAGTTTCCTTCGTCTCTGGATTACCAGATTCGGGTGAGTCGACTGGTCAAGTCCTCCCTAGTGTGGTGGCTGACATCTCCGGTACTTCGAACCGGAAAATCATTTCTGCCGTGTCATTGGACAGTGATCACGACGGATGCCAGCCTCTGCGGCTGGGGGGGGGGGGGGTGTCCAGTCAGCCCAAGGGCGCTGGACTCAGGAGAAGTCCCGCCTTCCAATTAATGTACTGGAGCTCCGAGCGATCAAGTTGTCTCTCCAAGTGGTCTCTGGGTCTGCAAGGCCGACCGATCAGAATCCATGGCGTACGTCCATCAGGGGGGCACACGAAGCTTGGCTGCAGCGACGGAAGTCGCGCACATCCTCCGGTGGGCCGAAAGTTACGTTCCGGCTCTGTCGGCGGTGTACATTCCGGGGGTGCTGAACTGGCAAGCAGACTACCTAAGTCGCCAAAAGCTAGACCAAGGAGAATGGTCACTACACCCGGAGGTGTTTCAGAGTCTGTACCAAAAATGGGGCACTCCAGACGTGGACCTTCTAGCGTCCCGTCTCAAACAGAAGGTGTCACGGTTCGTGACCAGGTTGAGGGACCCCTGGGCGGACGCGTCGGACGAGTTGGTGGCGCCATGGGGTCACTATCGCCTAATATACGCTTTCCCTCCTATGAAGCTTCTTCCTCGCCTGCTGCGCAGAGTGGAACCTGAGGGGATACCAACAATACTGATCGCTCCGGATTGGCCGTCCCGTCCCTGGTACGCGGACCTGGTGCATCTGGTGGCAGACGTCCCTTGGCGTCTACCCCGAGAGAAGACCTTCTGTCGCAGGGTCCTATCTTTCACCCTGCTTTACAGTCGCTGTCTTTAACGGCGTGGCTGTTGAGAGCCAGGTGTTGAAGGACCGAGTTCTGTCGGGTTCGGTGATCTCTACCATGCTACAAGCACGGAAGTCCACTTCACGAAAGATTTACCATTGTACGTGAAAGGCTTACATCTCTGTGTGAAGAGATGAAGTGGCACCCCTGTACATACGTGATGTCCCGGATTCTGCTGTTCTTACAGCGTGGGGTGGATCAGGCTCTCGCCTTAAGTATGGTTAAGAGTCCGATTTCGGCTCTAGCTGTCTACTTTCAGCGACCCTTGGCAGCGCACTCCTTGGTGTGTACGTTTGTGCAGGGGGTCCGGCATGTGGCCCCTCCTGTGCGTCCTCCACTGCCTCCATGGGACTTGAATTTAGTTATTTCGGTGCTTCAAGAAGCTCCTTTTGAGGGCATTCAGAAGATTCCTTTGTCGACTGTCCCAGAAGGTGGTTTTTCTGGTAGCCATTACCTCGGTCAGACGAGTATCTGAACTGGCGGCCTTGTCCTGCAAGGCTCCTTACTTGGTCATCCACAAGGATAAGGTGGTGCTGTGGCCGCAGCCATCATTCCTTCAAAAGGTTGTTTCGGCTTTTCACAATAATGAGGAAATCGTTTTGCCATCCTTATGTCCTCGGCCGAAAAACCCGAAGGAGGTCACTTTGCATTCCTTGGACGTGGTTAGGGCCCTACGGGTGTACTTGTCTGCTACGGCTCAGTTTCGGAAGTCGGACTCACTGTTCGTGTCGTGACTGGTCCTAAGAAAGGTCTGGCGGTCTCGTCGCCACCATTTCTAGGTGGATCAGACCGATCGTGCTCCAGGCCTATGCCCTAAAGGGGCGGGCACCTCCCTTTCAGGTTACGGCGCATTTGACCAGGGCGATTGGTGCCTCTTGGGCTTTCCGCCATCAAGCGTCTGTTTTACAGGTGTGTAAGGCGGCGACCTGGTCGTCAATCCACACCTCCTCAAAATTTTACAAGGTGGATGTGAGTGCATCTTCGGATGCCTCATTTGGCCGCAAGGTTTTACAGGCGGCAGTTTAAGGTTGAAGTTCCTCCGTTGAGGAACTCTGGTTTTTTTGAGGTGAAGCTTGGTTTGCTGTTTTTTCCCACCCCTTCTAAATTTTTTGACACTGCTTGGGGACGTCCCTAAGGTCAATACTGCTGTGTCCGTCCATGAACGAAAGAGAAAATAGGATTTTTGTACTCACCGTAAAATCCATTTCTCTGAGTTCATGGACGGACACAGCACCCACCCCTCCTTTGTACTGCTTGTTTACTAACTTGAGGCTGGATGTTCCAGAGAGTGGGATGTACCCGGGGGTCCCGCCCCCAGGGAGGTGCTGTACTGAAGTGTTTTAACACTTGAAGTGCTGTTTTTTCTGCCTAGTCTCTCCTAAAAGGAAGGATATTTAACCCCAAGGTCAATGCTGCTGTGTCCGTCCATGAACTCAGAGAAATGGATTTTACGGTGAGTACAAAAATCAAATTTTCTCCTTTCAGTTGGTGCTGCTGTAGAACCTCTTTGCTGTTGCCAATTTGCGTCCACAGCCGCTATAACTCGGTCTATGGTCTCCAGTGGAGGTTTAGGACCATAATGTGCCAGTCTTGGTTTAACAGCCCGATCAAAACTTGCCTCCTCGGGTGTCCTGTCTGTTACGCTGGGCCTTTCTGTTATGTTGGGTCTTTCAGCTCCATCCATTTCAAATCGTTCTTTGATAATGTCCCTCTTCTTACGGGTGTTGGCCACTCTTCACCAGTTTTCCAGTTAGTCCTTGAGGGAAGAGAGCTTTAGGAAAAACAAGAAAAACTGTGCTAGTTACACATAAAGATTGAAGTAAATAAAAATATAAATAAATAAAAGGCAGCAGCTTGCGTGCGATACAGATCCAGGAATACAAAGAAAATAAAGCTACGCCAAAATTTTTTAATTTTAAATAATAAATATTAAGTAAGTCCAAAAAAGGTAGGTGAGTATATATTCCAAAAAACGCACTGAAAGTGCATACACGATCCTGAGGACAAACACCACCGTAATGTGACCAGTATTTCCACACTGAAGTGACAACCCTCCACCGAGATATGAGGCCGCTTACCAGAGGGCAAGCTTGATTTGCAGTTGGCTATAGCCCACCTGCGGCCTTTACTTGGACTCGCAGGAATGCAGTGGGAGACAGGTTCCCGGTGAAGAACTTCCGGCGCAATCTCAGGCTCATCCAGATATATGGGTAGAGAAAGGGTGCACCATAGTGTAATTCCGTAAAACTTGCTTTATTTAAAAAACATATATTGTACTTACAAGAGCAGATAAAAACATGCAGCGTAGAAAACAAAGTGCTGACCGGCAACTAGCGGAGCCCTTCCTCAATGTGGCGACGTCACTTAGTGTGGTGACGTCCCAGACGCGTTTCCTCATTACTCTCTTTTCAATGGGATAGGGGGCAACAGTGATTCACCATGTATTTATATCCAAGCCTCATTGTGAAATGCAGGACAATAGTGGCGCGAGCGCCATCTTGGCTCAGGGAAAAACTGCCAGCACCATACGTTGGAATAAACCAACACAGAGTACCCTCGCAGTCAGTTTAACAAAACTTTGAGACATCTCAATACCTCAAGCTATCACTCCCCCTCGTGGCAGCCCTTTATTTCACAGCTAGATGAAAATGTCATGATCCTTTGCAACAAAATAAAAGTCACAGCAGAAAAAAAAAACTCTGGGCTGTCAGATTTTTTGTAAAAATACTAATTATGAATAACCTCCCTCCCACCAACCTAAACATCAGAGACAGAGGACGGTAATTGATACCCATTAGCAGGGCTCGACAAATCCCGGTCGCCTTGGCGACTAGAAATCGTGTCCTGGCGACTTGGCTTGGAGCTGGCGCCATCTGGTGGTGAGCCGTTGGTATTACAAGTTATTACCACCAGATGTAAGCTGGCGCCATCTGGTGGTGGCCGTTGGTATTACAAGTTAAGCATTACAAGTTAAACAGCAATTCTAATGTCATTTTTCACTATTTTCACTGCCATCTTCTTCCCTCTAATTAGAACCCCCAAACATTATATATTTTATCCTAATACCCTAGAGAATAAAATGGCGATCGTTGCAATACTTTGTCACGCCGTATTTGCGCAGCGGTCTTACAAGCGCACTTTTTTGGGAAAAAATTACACTTTTTTTTTTTATTAAAAAATAAGACCACAGTAAAGTTATCCCCATTTTTTTTTTTTTAATATTATGAAAGATAATGTTACGCTGAGTAAATTCATACCCAACATGTCACGCTTCAAAATTGCGTCCGCTCATGGAATGCCGACAAACTTTTACCCTTTAAAATCTTCATAGGCGACATTTAAAAAAATCTACAGGTTGCATGTTTTGAGTTACAGAGGACGTCTAGGGCTAGAATCATTGCTCTCGCTCTACCAATCGCGGCGATACCTCACATGTGTGGTTTGAACACCGTTTACATATGCGGGCGCTGCTCACATATGTGTTCGCTTCTGCGCGCAAGCTCGTCGGGACGGGGTGCGTTTTCTGGCTCCTAACTTTTTTAGCTGGCTCCTAGATTCCAAGCAAATTTGTCAAACCCTGCCCATTAGCACCAATAGTGAACCCCTACTCCCTACAGAGAAACAATTATTTCTCCAACTCGTCAAGGGACGTTCTAAGTGAACATATATGCATTATTTAAAGGTAATGTGCATATTTACGTGAAAGACAAAAAACCTTGCGTGTGTATCCCCCCTCTATAGAGCGAGAACCCTTCGTTTAAAGTTAATGTGCAAATTGATGTACTTATGTAGAACATAAAAAGCCAAAAGTGAGGCGAGTGAGTAATCCGCCCCAACAAAATAAAAATCGAACCAAATAAATATATCAAAGAAATATACCCAAATAAGACACTACGAAACATAGCCGCCTCTATTGATGCAAATCACAATGAGTTTGTTTATAAACGCATTGACATCCGTCTCTATATTCAGCCATAGGTCTTTAACCACTTCCCTACCGCGTCATTGTGAAATGACGGCGGCAGGAACCCCTCCTCGATCCGGGAGGACGTCATAGGACGTCCTGGGCTTTGTGGGGGGATATCTGAATGATGCCTGCAGCCAGAGGCATCATTCAGATATCCTTCTCTTGTGCCGGCGATTCTGCACAACGAAAGAACGATCATAGCGGCGGTTCCGCCGCTAGATCGTTCTTACAGGCGGCGGGAGGGGACATCCCCCCCCCCCTCCCGCCGCCATCCGGTGCTTCTCCGGGCTCTCCCGTGCCATCGGGGGCCCGGAGAACGAATCGTCCGGCGCTGGCAGGAAGCATAGAGATGACTGTATGACTGTCGGAGGACCCGGGCGCGATGTGATGACGTCACGCCCGGGTCCCCGTAAGTAAACAAAGCCGCAATTGCGGCTGCTAAGCAACGGTAATCATGAGATCGGTGAATTTTTTTTCACCGATTTCATGCTTTCCAGCCTGGAGGAGAGATGTGGGGTCTTATTGACCCCGCATCTCTCCATAAAGAGTACCTGTCACACACATTCCTATTACAAGGGATGTTTACATTCCTTGTAATAGGAATAAAAGTGATAATAAAAAAAAAAAAAGTGTAAATAAATAAATATGTAAAAAAAAAAAGAAAAGAAATAAAAAATGTTTTTTTAACGCCCCTGTCCCCAGTAGCTCGCGCGCAGAAGCGAACGCACACGCAAGTCCCACCGACATATGCAAACGCCGTTTAAACCACATATGTGAGGTATCGCCGCGTGCGTTAGAGTGCCAGCAACAATTCTAGCACTAGATCTCCTCTGTAAATCTAAACTGGTAACCTGTAAAAAATGTCAAAGCGTTGCCTATGGAGATTTTTAAGTACCGAAGTTTGGCGCCATTCCATGAGTGTGCGCAATTTTAAAGCGTGACATGTTGGGTATCTATTTACTTGGTGTAACATCATATTTCATATTTTACAAAAAAATTGGGCTAACTTTACTGTTTTGTTGTTTTTTTAATTCATGAAACAATTTTTTTCCAAAAAAAAAGGCGTTTGAAAAATTATTGCGCAAATAGCGTGCAAGATAAAAGGTTTCAATGACCGTCGTTTTATTCCCTAGGGTGTCTGCTAAAAAAACATATATAATGTTTGGGGGTTCTGCGTAATTTTCTAGCAAAAAAATTATGATTTGTACATGTAGGAGAGAAGTGCCAGAATAGGCCCGGTATGGATGTGTGTATAACAGCCCGGTATGGAAGCGGTTAAATATCCAGGCCATTTCCATCCTAGAAATTTCCCAAGTGATAGCTTGTGGTATTGAGATGTCTCTCTATAAAGTTTTTGTTAAACTGACTGCGAGCGCGCACTCTGCGTTGGTATATTCCAACGCATGGTGCTGGCAGTTTTTCCCTGAGCCAAGATGGCGCTCGCGCAGCTATTGTCCTGCATTTCAAAATGAGGCTTGGATATTAATACATGGTGAATCACTGTTGCGCCCTATCCCATTGAAAACGTCTGAGTAATGACGAAACGCATCTGTAGGACGTGCAGTGATGTCACCTTGCTAAGGAGGAAGGGCTCCGCTAGTTGCCGTCCGGCACTTTGTTTTCTACGCTGCATGTTTTTATCTGCTCTTGTAAGTACAATATATGTTTTTTAAATAAAGCAAGTTTTACGGAATTACACTATGGTGCACCCTTTCTCTACCCATATATCTGGATGAGCCTGAGATTGCGCCGGAAGTTATTCCCTGGGAACCTGTCTCCCCCTGCATTCTTGTGAGTCCATTTAAAGGCTGCGGCTGGGCTATACCCGACTGCAAATCAAGCTTGCCCTCTGGTAAGCGGCCTCATATCTCGGTGGAGGGTTGTCGCATCACGGTAGTGTTTGTCCTCAGGATCGTGTATGCACTTTCAGTGCGTTTTTGGGACTATATACTCACCTACCTTTTTTGGACTTGCTTAATATTTTAATTTTACGTTTTTGGTGCAGCTTTATTTTCTAAGAGCTTTAGCCTTTCCTACTGTGCCTCCATTGTCCTGTGTCCTCCTGTAGCTGTCCTTCTGGCGTTGGGGATCATACCACTGCTTGCCAACAATTGTAACGGCACCCCAAATGGAAAAGGGGTTAACGTCGTTTAGGATATTCCATTCGCGAACACAAGGCAGCTACCGACACTCCACAGTCCGGCGAACGTGACCCATAAGAATCCCCCCCCCCCCCCAGTAACGAGACACACAGCTCTGTTTGAGGTTCAAAACAGGGAATGCCTTTTAATGAGAAATACAGGCTCTTGTATACAATTTAGGATACCACAGGGGATATGGCCCGGATCCACCCACATCACATAATGGTTACCAAATGAGCCCCCCCCCCAATACACATCATCCTCAATACATCTTTTAGCAGACATCCTGGCTCTGGGACCTGACCTAATTTACATGAGCTAATTAACTACAGCTGATGACTCGGACACCTGACATTTTAGGCTGTCTGCCAACTTACAATACACATTATCACAGGACTCCTTCACACAATTACAGGGTCAATTAGCACAAGCCACAATGAAAGATCCTTAGAAGTTAGTCTGGATTCAATTTACATTACATAGGCAGCTAGGTAGATGGAGGTGATGACATTAACATCTTTCAATTAACCTGTTGAGTTCAGAATCAATAAACCGTAATTAGTTCTTTAACCACTTGGGATCCGCGCTATGGACGAAAGACGTCCACAGCGCGGCTCTCAAGTGCCGAGTGGACGTCTTAGGACGTCCTCTTGTTGACATTCCCCGCGCGCGCCGCTGGGAAACAACGTGCCCGGCACATCGCTGGGAAGCCGATGCGTGTGCCTGGCGGCCGATGTCCACCGGGTACCCGTGATCGGCGGTGACAGCAGGGACGTGGAGCTCTGTGTGTAAACACAGAGCTCCACGTCCTGTCAGGGAGAGAGGAGACCGATCTGTGTCCCTTGTACATAGGGACACAGCATCGGTCACCTCCCCCAGTCAGTTCCCTCCCCCCACACAGTTAGAACACACCTAGGATACACATTTATCCCCTTCCTCACCCCCTAGTGTTAACCCCTTCACTACCAGTCATATTTATACAGTAATTGGTGCATTTTTATAGCGCTGATTGCTGTATAAATGTGAATGGTCCCAAAATTGTGTCAAGTGTCCGATATGTCCACCGCAATATCGCAGGTCTGACCAAAAAATCGCAGATCGCCGCCATTACTAGTAAAAAAAAAAAAAATCATCTATCGCCTATTTTGTAGGCGCTATAACTTTTGGGCAAACCAATCAATATACGCTCATTGCGGTTTTTTTTTTAAACAAAAATATGTAGAAGAATACGTATCGGCCTAAACCGAGGGAAATTTTTATTTTTTTTTTAAAAATTGGGATATTTTAACAAAAAGTAAAAAATATTGTGTTTTTTTTTTTGTTTTTTTTTTCAAAATTTTCGGTCTTTTATGTTTATAGCGCAAAAAATTAAAAATCGCAGAGATGATCAAATACCACCAAAAGAAAGCTCTTTGTGGAAAAAAAATTATAAAAATATATTTTGGATACAGTGTATGACCGCGCAATTGTCATTCAAAATGCGTCGGCACTGAAAGCTGAAAATTGGTCTGGGCACGAAGGGGGTTTAAGTGCCCAATAATGAAGTGGTTAAAGATATCCTGGAATATATTGTGGATAATCATTACTGCCCCATCTCATGTAGTCCCAGATATATTCTGAATGTCCATTATTTTCTGGCTCTGGCTCATGCTTTCCAAGAGCTTTTGGGTTCCACGGGCCCTCCCGTTACACTGCTATATCAAGAACAGTTGAGATTTCAATACTGCGTGAATCATTGTCATTGTACATCGGGTGTGTACACTGCCATTTGTGGGTGGGTGCGTGCACGCCCATTTGCGAGCAGGGGATGCAACCAGTGGGTCCCGCGGCCCCCCACAATGGCTCCACAAACAGGCAGAATGGGGATCTGTCAGTGTAAACAAACAGATCCCCGTTCTGTCAGGGGAGGAGAGAGAGATTATCTGTCCCTAGTGATTAGGAACAGGCGATCTCTCTCCTCATCTAGTCAGTCCAGCCCCCAAACAGTTAGCAACATCTCCCAGGGAACACGCTTAACCCCTTGATCACCCTATAGTGTTAACACCTTCCCTGCCAGTGACAATTTATACAGTAATCAGTGGATATTTTTAGCTCCCATTGCTGTATAAATGTCAATGGTCCCAGAAAAGTGTCCGATCTGTCCGCCGCAATATCGCAGTCCCGCAAAAAAATTGCTGATCACCACTATTACTAGTAAAAAAAAAAAAATTTAAATGCCGTAAATCCTATCCCATAGTTTGGTTTGATTAAAAGTTATAGCATCTACAATCAATATACAATTTCTTTTTTTAAACAAAATTATGTAGCAGAATACATATTTGCCTAAACTGAGGAAGACATTTTGGGGGGGATACTTATAGCAAACAGTAAACAATCTTTTTTTTTTTTTTTTTTTTCTTCCAAACTTGTTGCTAATTTTTTGTTTATAGCGCAGAGGTGATCAAATACCACCAAAAAAAACTCTATTTGTGGGGGAAAAAAAAGGACATTAATTTTGTCTTGGTACAGCTTCGCAGGACTGCGCAATTGTCAGTTACAGCGACGCAGTGCCGTACTGCAAATGGCCTGGTGATTAAGAGGGCAAATCCTTCCGGTCCTTAAAACGGTTGTATACCCGCAATTAATTTTTATTTTTTATTTTTCACCTGAAAGACAAAAGCCATAATGAGCTAGTATGCACCGCATATTGGCTGATTATGAAATACTTACCCCAGAACGAGGTGAAGAGAAGTTACCTGGTCCACGCAGGGGAAAAAAGTTACAAAACCCCCTATACAACCACTTTAAGTGGTTAATATAGTGTAACTAAAGGCTTGTTTTAGATAGTGGAGAGGGGTTCAAAAACCTTCCAGTTTGTATTGCTATCTGTGCCCCTGTTGTATAGATTCACACTTTTTGTCCTGTTTACCATTATCATAGAAAATTAAGAAAATCTCAGATTTTGGGTTGACGCAGCCAAAACAGTAAAAAAGGGAATTTCTTCCAATGAGGATACTAGTTCTGGTGACATTCAGGGTTTTCCTCACTTTGGAGGTAGTTCCACTCCTAAGCCATGACTAAGCGCTGAAGTACAGCGTGAAACGCGTCGGCCATTTCTGTACCTGTTGTTTGCGGTGAATGCATGTGCATTTGAAAATAAAAAGACTAACTTTCTTTTAAGTTGTTTTGGAGTGCGGCTATCCAGAGTTTTTTCGTTCATGTGCTACAATTAGCATCGCCAGCACCCTGGTGGTTCAACAACCCTTAATGATTTACAAGGGTTACCTGGAGCGGTGAAATAATTGTCTGTTAGTTCCACTCCTTGTTAATTATGGGACAGGAAGTGAATGGAGATCTTCCCACTATTATTCTATAATAAAAATACAATGATGGATGCCAATTACTTTGTTCCATTTCTTTGTCCATTATCTTGTTCCATTTCAGATTATTTTAGAGAAAAGTGTTGGTTCTTTTTTCATGGAAGCGTAGCAACAGATGGGTCCATGTTTTAATTGCTATTCAAGCCTTGCTACTGTAATTTAACACCGGACCTGATACTTCTCACATATATGTAAAAAAAATATTTTTTGCTAGAAAGCCAAAAAAAAAGTGTGTGTGTATATGTATGTATGTGTGTGTGTGTGTGTGTGTGTGTATATATATATATATATATATATATATATATATATATATATATATATATATATATATATATATATATATATATACAGGGAGTGCAGAATTATTAGGCAAATGAGTATTTTGACCACATCATCCTCTTTATGCATGTTGTCTTACTCCAAGCTGTATAGGCTTGAAAGCCTACTACCAATTAAGCATATTAGGTGATGTGCATCTCTGTAATGAGAAGGTGTGTGGTCTAATGACATCAACACCCTATATCAGGTGTGCATAATTATTAGGCAACTTCCTTTCCTTTGGCAAAATGGGTCAAAAGAAGGACTTGACAGGCTCAGAAAAGTCAAAAATAGTGAGATATCTTGCAGAGGGATGCAGCACTCTTAAAATTGCAAAGCTTCTGAAGCGTTATCATCGAACAATCAAGCGTTTCATTCAAAATAGTCAACAGGGTCGCAAGAAGCGTGTGGAAAAACCAAGGCGCAAAATAACTGCCCATGAACTGAGAAAAGTCAAGCGTGCAGCTGCCAAGATGCCACTTGCCACCAGTTTGGCCATATTTCAGAGCTGCAACATCACTGGAGTGCCCAAAAGCACAATGTGTGCAATACTCAGAGACATGGCCAAGGTAAGAAAGGCTGAAAGACGACCACCACTGAACAAGACACACAAGCTGAAACGTCAAGACTGGGCCAAGAAATATCTCAAGACTGATTTTTCTAAGGTTTTATGGACTGATGAAATGAGAGTGAGTCTTGATGGGCCAGATGGATGGGCCCGTGGCTGGATTGGTAAAGGGCAAAGAGCTCCAGTCCGACTCAGACGCCAGCAAGGTGGAGTACTGGTTTGGGCTGGTATCATCAAAGATGAGCTTGTGGGGCCTTTTCGGGTTGAGGATGGAGTCAAGCTCAACTCCCAGTCCTACTGCCAGTTTCTGGAAGACACCTTCTTCAAGCAGTGGTACAGGAAGAAGTCTGCATCCTTCAAGAAAAACATGATTTTCATGCAGGACAATGCTCCATCACACGCGTCCAAGTACTCCACAGCGTGGCTGGCAAGAAAGGGTATAAAAGAAGAAAAACTAATGACATGGCCTCCTTGTTCACCTGATCTGAACCCCATTGAGAACCTGTGGTCCATCATCAAATGTGAGATTTACAAGGAGGGAAAACAGTACACCTCTCTGAACAGTGTCTGGGAGGCTGTAGTTGCTGCACGCAATGTTGATGGTGAACAGATCAAAACACTGACAGAATCCATGGATGGCAGGCTTTTGAGTGTCCTTGCAAAGAAAGGTGGCTATATTGGTCACTGATTTGTTTTTGTTTTGTTTTTGAATGTCAGAAATGTATATTTGTGAATGTTGAGATGTTATATTGGTTTCACTGGTAAAAATAAATAATTGAAATGGGTATATATATTTTTTTTGTTAAGTTGCCTAATAATTATGCACAGTAATAGTCACCTGCACACACAGATATCCCCCTAAAATAGCTAAAACTAAAAACAAACTAAAAACTACTTCCAAAAATATTCAGCTTTGATATTAATGAGTTTTTTGGGTTCATTGAGAACATGGTTGTTGTTCAATAATAAAATTAATCCTCAAAAATACAACTTGCCTAATAATTCTGCACTCCCTGTATAGGAAAACTCTTGATCCTGCAAGGTTTTACCTGTAAGCTTCCTCTGGGCACTTGACCCCGTGGAGTGGAAATCCTGGACACTACATTACTAAGGTGTTTTTTTTTTTTTGATCACTTTATTTGTGCAGCGTTTTTTTAAACGCAATTTCTTTTTTGGGGAAAAATACATTTTAATGAATTTTAACCCTTTTGCTGCCAGGCCCTGTGCACAGTTTTGTACATTTAGGTGGCAAGACCATTTTTGCAATTTTTCCTTTTTGCTTTTTTATTTTTCACTTTATAGCTTTCAGAGTTTTTAAATGAACCCCCAAACCATATATTTTCTGAAAGCATATGACCAGTAGAATAAAAAGAATGTGCTACTGATTTCTAAGGTCCCACAATATTTGTGCAAATGTTAAACAATATTTTTGCTAAAGATCCACTAAAATCATGATTAGCAGACAAATACACAGCACATTTTACAAAATTCCTACTACATATAAAAGCTTAACTGGTATAGAGTTGACAAATATTTGTATATTTTAAATTGCACCTTTTTGCGAAAATAGTGAAAATTTAAAAGACAAGTTTAAATATCCAAATTTCTCAAATCTGAATTTTATTTTTCCATTTTATAGCTTTCAGAGTTTGTAAAAGTCCCCCAAACCATATATTTTCTGAAGGCATATGACCTCTAGAATAAAAAGGTGCTACAAACAATATTCTTTGCTAAAAATACACTAAAACCATTTTTGGCAAATAAAAATACAGCAAATTTTACAAAATTTCTGCTAAATTCCAACTAAGGGCTCATGCACACACTGCATCTTAAAGAAGCTGCTCCTACAGGCTTTTGAGCTCTCATTCTCTGCCTGGAAAACTCCCCTCTATTCTAGCCAATGTGTCCCATGCACACTGACTTTTTCAGAAGTTTACAGGCAGGACCCCCAACCTGCCCCCTCCCCCACACCAAACTAGTGTTTTTGAGAAGAACTTTCAAGCAGAAAATATGCTTAAGTGCCCAAAAAATACGTGAAAATGCACCAACAAAAAAGGTATAAAATGAGCTGAGGAGAGGTTTTGTGAAAAAACTAAAAATGCTTCTGCTCAAAGAAGCTCAATAAAAACTCACAAAAAAGAACAAGCTTCTTCAAGCTTTTAGGCAGAGAAAAGCTCAAATGCCTGTAACAGCAGTGTTTATTTTAGCTGCAGTGTGCATGAGCCCTAAATATAAAAGCTCAACTTGTATGGAGTTAATACAGTTTTTTTTTTACATTGTGCCATTTTGCAAAATGGTTAAAATCGAATGTACGCAAAAATGTAAATTTCTTATTCATACATCATGGGACACGGAGTCGGGCTGATATTCATTACCTGTTATACATCATCAGGTGAACGACACTGGTAGATCAAAGATCTTTAGACAGGAACCCCTCCCATATGGAAAACACATCAGTTTTTTTTTTACCAGTGTCCACAAGGTGAATGGCACAGTTTGTTGGAGCGCTCTGAGCTCCAGGTCTCTATTCCTACAAACGGTTCTTAAAATGAATCAAGGGATTGACCGATCGGATCCATTTGAACACAGGCTTTTATGCCTAAATAAATGGTACCTGAGCCTTAAAAAAGAAGACTCTTGAGCCTGCAAGGTTTTACCTGTAAGCTTCCTCTGGGCACTGGACCCTGCGGAGTGGAAATCCTAGACACTACAGCACTAAGGCATTTCCTGCAGGGTGTTCTACAGGTCCAAGGGAGTGGACCCTAAAACTGAAAGGGTACCCAGTCCTTGAAGGTCCCGTGTGACTGGAACCCACTGTGAAGGGTGAAAATTGGGCCCTTCATTTCTAAGTGGCCCTGCGCCTGGATGGGTAAGTGAAACCCCTTTTATGACAATTTTTGGGACACCCCATAATATAACATTCAAGCTAGCTAAGTGCTGGACACCTGTATGCGGTGACCATACGGGGGAGTTTTTGGCTTAACTGTGGGTGTTTGCAAAGTGTACTTTTTTTTTTTTTCTGCTTGTGTCTTGCTGTTTTTATCTTTCCTGTATGACACCGGTGCGCATTTTCACTTGGTTCACCATGGCGCACTGCGTTCGCAAGTCCGCCGCTGTATATTCAGTTGTTTGGTGGCCACCACGCAGGAAGTGTGACAGATCTCTCCCCGCAGTCTGGACAAGAGGACATCCAGCTGATGTCTGCCTCTCAGTCAGAGGCTTCTCATCCAGACCTTGACCATAATGGTTAGTTCTGCCTTTAAGTTGCCCAGTGCAGCTATTCAGCCAGCTGTTGCAGCAATTGGTATTTGCCAGTCCATAAAGGATCGGATCAAAAGGCCTAGTAGGCCTAACCAACAGGGTGATCTGCCTGAAGATAAGACAGATATTCCTCAAGCGCTGTATTTTGCTGTTGATGCCTTTAAAGGATTCTATACAGCAGGTTTCTTGTCTGAATGAAATAGATGATGGTGACTGCGCTGTGTGAGGAAGGGTAAAGAGCAGATGCACAAGGAAGTGAGTAGCAAAAACCCACCACTGAGTAATCGCTAGAGCCAGTGAGGGTGGGAGGTCTGTGAGTCAGTAATGGTGAGCATAAATTAAATATTAATCATACACTATAAATTAAATGATGAACATCACAAACATGAGAAGCATGTAAAACCAAACAGCTTAGTTAATGTGAATAGTGCCAAAAAGTTCAAATATAACACAATCCAGATGAGGTCCCAGAAGTCCCAGAAGAGGGAAGATATGGGACCGTAATAGGTAAAGAAGTCAAATAACCGCTTAGTTGATGTGAATGGTGCCAAATAGTTCAAATATAACACAATCCAAATGGAGTCCCAGAAGTCCCAGAAGAGGGAAGATGTGGGACCACAATGAGGTAAAAACGTCAAATAACACAAATAAAGTCTGCTAGAGGCCTCCATGTGAGTGCACGTGCATGTGATATATTATCTTCCACACCTGCAGTCACAGTATTATGCCATATTTGCCCTTGTCTTTCACTTTCAACATGACCATTTGATTTGGAGATTTTGATGTCACCTCTACCCTGCTGAGCCTGTGAACATACAGTGTGTAAATTGGTTTTAGGCTGTCTGTGCAATGGCCTGGAGGTGAGCCTTTTATACCACTAGAGGTGTGCGCACCAAAGTCTGCTGTTCAACCACGGGATACCCCCTTGGGCCTCTATTATTGTTCACAGTGCACTTTAAGATTTCATTTGTGTTATTTGACGTTTTTACCTCATTGTGGTCCCACATCTTCCCTCTTCTGGGACTTCTGGGACTCCATTTGGATTGTGTTATATTTAAACTATTTGGCACCAATCGCATCAACTAAGCTGTTATTTGACTTCTTTACCTATTACGGTCCCAAATCTTCCCTCTTCTGGGACTTCTGGGACCTCATCTGGATTGTGTTATACTTTTTGGCACTATTCACATTAACTAAGCTGTTTGGTTTTACATGCTTCTCATGTTTGTGATGTTCATCATTTAATTTAATTATAGTGTATGATTAATATTTAATTTATGCTCACCATTACTGACTCACAGACCTCCCACCCTCACTGGCTCTAGCGATTACTCAGTGGTGGGTTATTGCTACTCACTTCCTTGTGCATCTGCGCTTTACCCTTCCTCACACAGCGCAGTCACCATCTATTTCATTCACACATTTCTGGCCAGGACCGGTTCCAGGTAACTGCAGCAGTGCCCCCCCCCCCATAGTATTTAGCACCGATGGCGCGAGAGCCCTTCCAATTTAAGGTTTCTTGTCTGGCTCTCATGTCTGTACATAGGCGCCGACTCTTATGGCTAAAGAACTGATCAGCTGAGCTTCCTTGTAAAAAGTTATTAGCAGGTTTTCCCTTTCATGGGGAATATCTATTTGGTCATCAATTGGATATAGCCAAAAAAATTCCGGAGGGAAGAGTTCTCTACTTCCCGTGAAGAAAAGCACCAGACGTCCCTCATTTAAAACTTCAGGGACTGCCTCAAATGTCTGTTCCGCCACCCACAGGGCGCAAAGGCCAGAAAAATCCCTGGGTCCAAAATTCTTCTAAACCCAGCACCAAGCCCTCCTTTTGAGGGGACTCCCCCACTCTATCGAGTGGGGTGAATGTTGCTGGACTTTGCGGACATTTGGAAAACAACAATTCAGGACGAATGGGTCACCTCAATTATATCTCGCGGTTACAGGCTGGATTTGCGGGGGATGCCCCCCAGAGGTTTTTCAGATTCAGCGTACCCTCGGATCCTCTAAAAAGAAGCTTGTTACTCCAAGCACTACATCACCTAGTGCATCAAAGAGTAGTTGTAGAGGTTCCGATACTCAAAAGGGGCACAGGTTTTTCTCTTCTGTTCATGGACAGACACAGCAGCCTTTGACCTTAGGGTTATATCCGCTTCCTTTAGGTAGAGTTTAGGCAGAAAAAAAGCACTTTAAGTGTTAACACATTCCTCAGTGCAGCTCCTCCCAGGGGGCGTGGCCCTCCCGGGTATAACCCACACCCTGCTCTAGCAGCCTCAGTTTTTTTTCTGCCTGACAGGAGAGGTCAGGCACTCTGGAGTCCTGTACTCTGCAGATTTTTTTCTTGCGATTTTTTTTTTTTTCTTTTTCTTTCGCTTTTTATTTTGTTCCTGCGTTTTTGAATCCTGTGATTCTTCTATCAACAGCCGACTGGGTGACAGGCTGGGTCTTGACTCTTGTAGTCCCCCCATGTTCGGCCATCGAGCGTGTGCTGGCCCTCGGCTCAGCTCTGGGTCCACGACAGGCCCCTTTTCTCCAGGTGCGGCTGGGGAACATTTTGTTCTAGGGCGCACATATGACCGGCCTTTATGCCTTTGTCACAGTGTGTCTGGCTGACAGCCATGTTGTTTTATGCAGACGTTGGTTCTGTCTGGGATACCTCCAGCCGGTGGTCGCAGGACGGGTAAGTAGTGGCCCCTTGCTCAGGTAAGGTGGTATGGCTGGATTTTCCCCCTGGGAGGTCAACTGAGGGTTTGCCCTGCTTTCCTCTCTCCCTTAATTCTTTTCCCATTTGAGTAGCGGCTGTGAGGGGGGGTTTTTCAGGGGTCTCTTTATTACACTGGGGCCTGTGTGTAGCGGGGGGCTGTGTAATGTTCACTGCAGGGGGCTGTGTGTGTTCGCTACAGGGTCTTTTGTGTGTGTGTGCTGCGCTGTTATTGCTGTGTCACTGTCTTTTTAAATGCGCAACGCCGGCCATTTTGCCGTAGTCGCGCTTTCTATGGCTCGGCGGCCATTTTCCTGTGGTCCTATGGCGTCTTTTTGCTATACGGCGGCCATCTTGGAATTTCGTTTGGCCTTGTGGGGCCGTTTAGCGCTCAGGGAGACCGCAAATCTCTGAGGGGACAGACAGCAGCGCGGCCGGCTCTCAGCATGCTTCAGACTCCTCTCAGCTCGCGCTGCACCGGGCGGGGTGGTGAGTTCCCTGGGGGCCCCCATATTATGTGTAACGGCCGGGAGGTGACCGTGGGTGGTTTCTGCTTTGCAGTGGGGTGACACAGCGGTGGGGCACTATGGAGCCTGGGCAGGTTCTTCTTCCCCACACATGCCTGAGTTGACCCTTGATGCCCCTCCCCCTGCCACATCTGTTAGGCTGCTCTGGAGGTTTTTTCAATCCAGGTTGAAGCAACTGGTGCCCGGATGGGGGGTGAAAACCGCCCCCTTCCTGAGCTTGCTTCTGGGGAAACCTCTGACACAGAACCATGCCCGGCTGTTGCCTCTGGTTCTGTAGTGTCGGAGGATGTGGGCTTGACCTACGCGGACAGTGAGGATGACTCTGTTCAGGGTCAACTACTGACAAGGAATTTGTTGGAGCTCTTATTTTCTGCGGTGCGTGAAACTCAAATAGAGGTTTTGGCAGAGGCACCAGATGTGCCGGTCCCTTTTGGGTTCCGCAAACCGCCGCGCACTACAAATGTGTTTCCTTGTATTCCTTATTTGGACAATTTTATTGTACAAGGAATGGGATACGCCGCAGAAAGTTTTTGCTTTTGAGGAGGACTTTGTGAAAGACTGGGTCTCTCCTCCTTCTGTGGCTTTTCCCGTGTCCAGATTGAGCAAAGCCACCACGTTATGTGAAAGGGGCTCCTTCCCTTAAGGACCCTGCTGATAGGAGAGTGGAGGCTGTGGCCTGCTCCCTATTCGCTGTAGTGGGTTTGGCGGTGAGGCCGGTTTTGGCTCTAGTGTCACAGACTGACTGAAAGGGCGTAGCTCCTGCTGCAGGAGCTGGAGGCACAGGATGCTTCCGAGACCCAGTAAGGACCTGGCTGAACGGTTGGTTCAGGGTCTGATGTTCGTCTGTGAGTCGGTTCTGGATACGCTCCCCTTGCTTTCCAGGGCCTCCGCCTATGCGGTGGTATTGCGCCGCCTTGTGTGGCTGAAATGCTGGTCTGCGGACCAATCCTCAAAAAAAAAAAAAAGGCCTTGGTGGATTTACCCTTTAGGGTGAGCGGCTTTTTTGGGTCATCCCTGGATGACATCAAGGATGCCACGGGTGGTAAGAGCACGCTGCTTCCACAGTCTGGGAAGGGCAAGGAGCCTCGCCGTACGCAAGGGTCCTCCTTTTCTACCCCTGAGCGTTTTTCGTGCGCCCAGCACGGCGGGTAAAAATCTGCAAGGCGCTGAGGCCCCGCTGCGGGGCAGAGGCGCGCCTGGTACCGCAAGCCTAACAAGCCTGCGGACAAACCTGCTTCCGCATGTAGGTCTGCCCCCGCCCGTGTCTCGGGTGGGGGGCCGACTTCACGAATTTGCGGCTCGGTGGAGGTTTCTTCTTTCCGACCGTTGGGTTTGCGACGTAGTTTCCTCGGGGTAAAAGTTTCTCTCTTGTCCACCAAACGGATTCTTTCCTTCCAACCTCCTCCGGATGGCTCTGGCGGGGGCTGTCCAGGATCTTCTGGTCAGGGGGGTGATTGTGCCAATTCCCTCACAGCAACGGTTTCAGGGGTTTTACTCCAATCTGTTTGTGGTCACCAAGAGGGAATCCTGGACCTCAAGGCCCTCAATTGTTTTGTCAAGATACAAAAATTCAGGATGGAGTCGATTCGCTCGGTGATGGCGGCACTCCATCAGGGGGACTTCATGGCGTCTTTGGATATCATGGACGCGTGTTTGCATGTTCCCATTTGCACAAAGCACCAGAGATCTGTGCTTTGCGGTCGGGGAGGACCGTTTTCAATTTGTAGCCCTCCAGTTCGACCTGGCATCGGCACCACAGGTTTTTTGCCATGGTGCTCGCCCCGATACTGGCCCTGCTAAGGCAGCGAAGAATCGATATCGTGGGATTTCTGGACGACCTTCTCCTGAGAGCTTCTCAGGGTTAGAGGAGGATGTGTCTATCACGTGTCAGACTCTCCAAGAGTTTCGGCTGGCTTCTGAATATCCAGAAGTCAGTGTTCCGTCCCAGAGACTGGAATACCTGGGACTAGTCCCAGACTGGAATACCTGGGACTAGTCCTGGACTAGTCCTGGATAGTCCTGGAATACCTGGGACTAGTCCCGGGTTTTCCTCACGACGGAAAGACTGAATTCCCTGCGATCTGCTGTGCAGCAGTTGTCAGCCCAGAAGTGGTCGTCTCTTCGATTCTGCATGAGAGTTCTGGGTCTGATGGTGGTCTCTTTCGAGGCGGTCCCGTATGCCCAATTCCACACCAGGGAGCTACAGAAGGGAATTCTGTTTAGTTGGGAAAGCTCCCGTCTTCTCTGGATTACCAGATTCAGTTGAGCTATTTGGTCAAGTCTTCCCTGGTGTGGTAGCTGACGTCTCCGGTGCTTCGGACCGGGTAGTCTTTTCTACCGTGCCGCTGGACAGTGGTCACGACGGATGCCAGCCTCTCCCGTTTGGGGGGGGGGGGGCGTTTTGGGCACCCAGTCAGCCCAGGGGCGCTGGACTCAGAAGGAGTTCCGCCTGCCGATCAATGTTCTGGAGCTCCGAGCGATCAAGCTGTGCCTTGCCAGGTGGTCCCTGGATCTGCAGGTCAGACCGGTCAGGATCCAGTCCGACAACGCCATGGCTGTGGCGTACGTCAACCATCAGGGGGGCACACAGAGTTCAGCTGCGGCGACGGAGGTCGCGCACATCCTTCGGTGGGCCGAAAGGTCCGTTCTGGCTCTGCCGGCCGTGTACATTCCGGGGGTTTTTGAAATTGGCAGGTCGACTACCTGAGTCGCCAAAAGCCGGACCAAGGTGAATGGTCACTTCACCCAGGGGTGTTTCACAGCCTGTGCCAAAAGTGGGACATTCCAGACGTGGACCTTCTAGCGTCCCGTCTCAATCGGAAGGTGCCACGGTTCGTGGCCAGGTCGAAGGACCCGTGGGCGGATGTGTCAGACGCGTTGGTGGCGCCTTGGGGTCCCTATTGCCTAATTTATGCCTCCCTTCCTCCTGTAGCTTTTTCCTCGCCTGCTGCGTGGAGTGGAAGCCGTAGGGATTCCAACAATCCCGTTCGCTCCAGGCTGGCCACACCGCTCCTGGTACGCGGACCTGGTGCGTCTGGTGGCAGACGCCCCCTGGCGTCTATCCCTGAGAGAAGATCTTCTGTCGCAGGGTCCGATCTTCCATCCTGTTTTACAGTCGCTGGCTTTAACGGCGTGGCTGTTGTGAGCCAGGTGTTGTAGGACCGGGGCCTGTCCGGCTCGGTGGTTTCTACCGTGCTGTGTGCACGGAAGTCTACTTCACGTAGGATTTACCATCATACGTGGAAGACCTGCGTCTCTATGTGAAGAGATGAAGTGGCACCCCCGTGCATACGTGGTGTCTAGGATTCTGCTGTTTTTTTACAGCGGGGAGTGGATCAGGCTCTCGCCTTGAGCACGGTTAAGAGTCGGATTTCGGCTCTGGCTGTTTAACTTTCAGCGACCATTGCCAGCGCACCCCTTGGTGCGCTCGTTTGTGCAGGGGGGTCTGGCCCCTCCTGTGCGCTCTCCACTGCTCCCATGGGACTTGGATTTGGTCCTCTCGGTGCTTCAAGATGCTCCCCTTTGAGGACGTTCGGAAGTTCCCTTTGTTGACTCTGTCACAAAAGGTGTTTTTTTCTGGTTGCTATTACATAGATCAGACGGGTGTCTGAACTTGCGGCCTTGTCCCGCAAGGCTCCCTACTTAGTCATCCATGAGGATAAGGTGGTGCTGCGACCGCAGCCTTCTTTTCTCCCAAAGGTCGTTTCGGCCTTTCACGTTACTGTGGACATTGTTCTTCCATCCTTATGTCCTCAGCCGAAGAACCCGAAGGAGGCCACTTTACATTCCCTGGATGTGGTTTGGGCTCTTTGTGTGTGTTTATCTGCTACGGCTCCGTTCCGGAAGTCGAACTCACTGTGTCAGTTTTGGGTCCTGAAAAGGGTCTGACGGTCTCGTCGGCCACTATTTCTAGGTGGATCCGTCAGGTTGTGCTTCAGGCCTATGCCCTGAAGGGGCGGGCGCCTCCCTTTTAGGTTACGGCGCATTCGACCAGGGCGATCGGTGCCTCTTGGGCTTTCCGACATCAAGCCTCTGTGTTACAGGTGTGTGAGGCAGTGACCTGGTCGTCGGTCCACATTTTTTCAAAGTTTACAAGGTGGATGTGAGTGCATATTCTGATGACTCCTTCGGCCGCATGTCCCTGCCATTTAGCCTATTGTCGGCACCCCAGGTGTTCACGAATATGTTGAATCTGTTGTATTCTCAGGTCATTCCCCTTGCTTTAAATAGCTGGGCCTGTTCATGTGCTCTTGGCCGGCCAGTGTTTCTCTTATCGTCTATGGACAGAAACCTGTTTATATAATCAAATACATGTTACTTTAACAGCGCTGAACAGCCCCACCCAGGGGGCGGTCCCTCCAGACATAACCCTCCTCCCTGCAGTATGCAGCCTCAGTTTCGTTCTGCCTAGCAAAGGAGGAGGACGTATGGCTCCCCTTGGGCCCAACGCCCTGAGGAAATTTTTTATTTTATTTTCCAGTCATGGCACTTTTCGACCAGAGCAATTGGTGCTTCCTGGGTTTTCCGACATTAAGCGTCTGTCTCACAGGTGTGTGAGGCGGCGACTTGGTCGTTCGTTCACACTTTTTCCAAATTATTACATGGTTGCTGTGAGTGTAACTTCTGATGCTTCTTTCGGCTGCTAGGTTATGCAGGTGGCTGTTTAAAGTTGCACCTCCTCCGTTGAGGAGCTCTGCTTGTTTTGGGGTGAAGTTAAATTGGTTTTACTGATACTGTTCCCACCCCTCGTTTTTTTGACAATGCTTGGTGACGTCCCACTTGTCAAGATTTATGGAGCTGTGTCCGTCCTTGGACGATACGATAAGAGAAAATTAGAGTACAAAAAATTTGGATTTTTTGTACTCCTTTTCTCTGACGTCCATGGACAGACACAGCACCCACCCCTTCTTTTTAGGTTTGTACTGCTTGTTACGAACTGAGGCTGCATACTGCAGGGAAGAAGGGTTATGTCTGGAGGGACCGCCCCCTGGGTGGGGCTGTTCAACTCTTTTAAAGTAACATATATTTAATTATCTAACATGTTTCTGCCTA
The DNA here is from genome assembly GCF_905171775.1 of Rana temporaria. Taxonomy (NCBI): domain Eukaryota; kingdom Metazoa; phylum Chordata; class Amphibia; order Anura; family Ranidae; genus Rana; species Rana temporaria. The sequence continues at coordinate 165,559,516 of NC_053491.1, forward strand.
GTCCTCTCCTGTGAACAGGAACATAACCCACTTGCCAATATTTAAGGAGCTGTGTCTGTCCATGGACGTTGGAGAAAAGGATTTTACGGTGAGTACAAAAAATCCTATTTTTTCCTTTGCTGCATGGGAGTTTTGGGACTTATGGTAGCCTCCTTTTAATGTCCCCTTTGCCAGCTCCTTTGTAACAGAATATTCTGCAATTGTTTTGCTAGCTAAGTGTGCTGGGATATCTTGTTTGTGATCAAGAAATTAGATGGGTTTATATTCAGGTGCAAAAATCCACTGTCGTTTTCATCACTGGATAGTCTGATGGCTCCATGAGATCAGTACACTCTGATCTATGTCTTTCCTCCCCTGAAATGTCTTGCTTTGCAGGATTGAGAAAGAAGGCATTTCAGAGGTCCTCCCTGCTCTGCAGTGATCCAGATTGATGTGACAACCTGACCTGGTAAGACTTCTAGAAGATGCATCGTGGGCCATGCTGTCTGAATCTATTGTATTGTCCCAAAAACAGGTATACCACCCTGCTTTTTGGTCACTATTAACCACTTCAATACCAGGCTCTTTTACCCCACTTCCTGTACAGCCCACTTTTCAGATTTCAGCGCTGTCACACTTTGATCGCTGTCACATTTTTTGTCTGATTCCTATGATCACAGCTAAAAAGTCAACATCCCACAGGGTTTATCCAGTGTGGAAGGCTTACTTCACTTGCTGTGAGTCTAGGGGCTTTTACCCCAGGGGCTTCTCTTTGAGATAACTCCTCTCCTTCCCGCAGTTGGTCCTGGAACAGCATTTGGTCCAGCATCATCTGCTCGTTCCATTTTTCAAGAAACTGTTGACCTCTCATGCTTTGGCTAAAACCTTTATGCAGGGGGTCTCCCATGTGGAACCCCTGTGACTCTCTGGGATCTGAATTAAGTGATTTCTGCCCTTCTAAAGCTGTTTTCACCTGTTATGTAAGCCTCCCTCTACTCTCAGTATTTTTTTTTTTTACCATTCCTAGGTGACTCACACAGAACACTGTTCAAGCTTATGGTCTCAAGTATCAAATTCTTCATTTTCCTGCTCTCTACTGGGATTGAGTGCTTTTTGGCAATGGGCACCTGTTTCCCAGATTTGTCATCTGGTCCTCTGTCTTCTGTTCACACAAATTTTACCTGGTGGATTATGTTGTCAAATCTGATGCTAGCTTTGGGGAATGAGGATCTTCAGGTGGCTCTTTGAGCTACAGACTGTTCCTAGTTTTCTATCACTTTAAATCCATTCGCGTGTTTTGCTATGTTGCCTATTCCTCAGTTGGAATGCTTTAGAATATGCCAAAGGGTAAAAGACTTCACGTCCCTCAATGGACAAGAAAGGAAATCCAATATTTGTATGCACTGTAAAATCCATTGCTGTTCCCACTGATCTCACTGATGATTGATTGTTCTTGGTCTTTGGTCTTTTTAGCCAGCTTCTGAGCTGTACATACTCTTAAAGGATTGGACACAGGCACACAATAAAAATGTAGACCAGATCAGGGATAACCTCTCTTACAACCAACATTGGTTGTAATCGCAGAGGCGATCTCCCCTGCTGTTTCCTGCCAGGACCCACCAGTCTGCGCCATTTTTTATTGAACTGACTGACACGTGTGTACTAGGCTTAAGCTAGAAAAATGAAGACTAAGCATTCCCCATATAGAATGTATATGCTATGGGATTTCTTACCATTGGAAGCTCCAAGCAATGTTAAAAATCTGCCCCAAGACTAAAATATGTTTTGTATGAAGCAGCGTTGTAATGTTTTTTGTTCAGTGCTATGTACATTTTAATATATGCTACAAATATACTTGTTCCATATAAAATATTCTTGCATCTAAAATTATTGTAATCAATTTTTTTCAGGAAGAAGATTACTGCACTTATGCATGCTTCAAGGGAAGGCCATAGTCAGGTGGTTACACTTCTGATTGCTCATGGTGCTGATATAAATGCACAAGATGGAACTGGCTATACAGTAAGAATGTTTTCAATTTTTTCCTTGATTTGACCATTTAGTTTTCACATTTTGTTTATATATATATATAGATATCCTGTCATTAAGGGACAGTTCACACCATAGAAACGCAGTCTGGATGCGTTTTTGATGCAGTCCCCCCCCCCCCCCCTTTCTTAACTTTAAACAAGGATGTGTGTTCCTGTGCGTTTTTGGTGCAGTTTACAGCATTCCAGTACACTCCAGTGCAGGAAAAATGCACTGGTGTGAACTATGCCAATGAAAACCATATAGCCTACTTTCCATGCGTTTTTGATGCAGGACAAAACGCACTAAACTGCATTTGGTGTGAACTGACCCAAAGGCATTTTTATACGTTTTGTAGAATATCATTACCAGTGTAAGACTATTCTGGACAATATTTGATTAATACAAGGTGATATTGGATAATGCTTGATTAGTACAAGGTGATGTTACGCACTTCACATGAAAGAGAAAGATACAAATGGCCTTTTATTTTGGTGTTGTATATCTGGATTGTTTACATTTCTTGCACAGATGAGAGAAAAAATATTGGTTTGAGTGTTTACACCATATATCTTCTTTGAATATTCACATGTATGAGGGATTATACATACACAAAGTACCGTATTTATCGGCGTATACCGCGCACTTTTTTGCCCTTAAAATCAGGGCAAAATCGTGGGTGCGTGATATATACGCCGATACTCGCTTCCCTCGCTTTTTGAACGCCGCCGCCGACATATACCGAGCGCAGTACACTCGGGTACACTGGGCCAGGCTCGGCTCCCCTTGCGGTTATGCGAGAGGAGCCGAGCGTGCCCGAGTGTACTGCGCTCGGTATATGTCGGCGGCGTTCAAACACAGTGCGGGGATCAGCTCAGAGACAGCGCGGGAGAAGCGGGGAGGACACCACGAAGGCCGCAGACAGACACCGGACAAGACCGCCGATGGACGCCGGGCAAGACACCAAAACTAAGTAATAAAACATTTTTTTTCCAGGAATTTCACGTCTAGATTAGGGGTGCGCGCTATACGCCGGTGCGAGATATAGGCAGATAAATACGGTATATTTGGGAGCACATTCATTGACGGACACAGCTCCTTTTTATTCTTTACCTTAGGGTTGTATACCTTCCTATCAGGAGAGGACTAGGCAGAATCATGTAACACATGAAAAATGGCAAAGCTGAACAGTACCGCCCAGGGGGCGGTCCTACTGGTTATAACCCCTCATACTGCATCCAGCAGCTCCAGTTTTCTGCCTAGTATAGGAGTAGGACCTGGCTCCCGGTTGGGACCATTGGTCCTGGGATTTTTCTACTTTTTTGATCCTGTTATCTACAATCAACAGCCGGCTGGGTGACAGGCTAGATAATATGGATCCTGGTAGTTTCTCCAGCCCGGCAATCGTGCATGAGCCGACCTTTAGCTATGCGCTGGGTCGACCACGACATGCCCCATTACCGAAATAAGCTGGGTGCTCGGGTTTCACTATCCACAGGGAGGTGTTCTGGGCTATCTAGGTGGAAGGCCTCAGTGCAGGGTTTTCTGCATGTTGGCGGCCTTTTTTTCCTTACCTCAGAACGGCTGGCGGGCACTTTGACGTAGCCCGCGCTCCCCTTTGCTGAGGCGGCTGGCGGCCATTTTCTTGTAGCCCCAGCTTAGTTTTTGCTCTAGAGCTGGGAATGTTCCTTCTGAACAGCGCAAACAGCATAGAACACATCAGACTACAGGAGAGAGCTGACGGCAGTGCTGCGCAGTACCTGGGGCAGGGTGGTGAGTCCTCTGGGGGGGCCCCTCAGTCAGGTCAGCTAGGAGGGTGGAACTTTTTTTTGTGTACCTTGCCTTTAGTCCCTACTGGGTGTCAGGCCAGTGTGCGTCAGTATGGGATAAGAAAGAAAGTTTACCGCTCAGATGTCCCAGAGAACTGCAAGGTGGAGTCCAAACACCTGGGTGCAGGCACTGCAATAATATGCAAAAATGTGTAGAGAAAAACCGGGACGGCCAAACTCCAAAAAAAAATGTGTTCCTTTTAATAAAAACTGGTCACAACATGAATATGTCACAGCAAAAAATCAGGAAAAGAGCTAATGCGTTTCACACTATCATACAGTGCTTATTCATTCAGCTATGAATAAGCACTGTATGATAGTGTGAAACGTGTTAGCGCTTTTCCTGATTTTTTGCTGTGACATATTCATGTTGTGACCAGTTTTTATTGAAAGGAATACATTTTTATTTTTGGAGTGCGGCCGTCCCGGTTTTTCTCTACACATTTTTGCAAGTGTGCGTCAGCATGGCGTCAGAAGCTTGCGCTTCTTCACCAGACATCCCTGTGGTAGCAACCGGTGCCTCTGCACCTGCGGATGCTTTGTCGGCTGTCCTGGAGTCCTTTGTTGCCAGGGTGGAAGCGGTGTGCGGGCGCAAGGGGGGTAAAAAACGCCCCCTCCCCCCACCATCTTCTGGGGAAAGCTCTGATTCAGACTCGGGCCTTGCTGTGACACACGGCCCCTTTTCTGACGTGTCAGAGGATGTGGACCAGGACCATTCGGGCAGTGAGGATGATTCCGTGTCCGGGTCAGCACAGGAAAGGGGAACTTGTTGGAGCACTTGTCACCGCAGTGTGGGAGACCCTAAAACTGGAGGATACGGTGGGAGCATCGGTCCCTTTTGGGTTCCACAAGCCGGCCCACACTGCTAAGGTGTTTCCCTACCTAACTTATTTTGATAAGTTTATATACCAAGAATGGGAACAGACCGCAGTGGGCCTTTTCAGTCCCAAAACGCATGGCGGTTCGTTGTCCAATCAAATTGGACATCTCCCCCGATTGTGAACTTCCCGGTATCCAGGTTAAACAAGGTAACCACGATTCCGGTAGAGGGGACCCCTGCTTTTAAGGACCCTGCAGACAGGAGGGTTGAAGCAGTGGCCCGGTCCATGTTCATGGCAGTGGGGTCAGCATTACGGCCAGTGTTGACCACGGCCCTGGTGTCCCAGGCACTTACAAAATGGGCAAAAGGGTTGCACCACGAGTTTGTAGACCAACAGGCTTCCCCAGTCTGCATGGAACTGGCTGACCAGTTGGTGCATGGCCTTAAGTATGTCTGCAATGCTGCCTTGGATACAGCTCCCTTGCTTTTCAGAGCCTCAGTATCTGCTGTGGTGCTACTTCGCCTGATTTGGCTAAAATTTTGGTCCGCTGACCAGACTTCCAGGAAGACTTTGGCGGATTTGCCCTTCCAAGGAGAGAGGCTATTTGGAGCCTCGCTGGATGACATTATTATAAATGACCACTGGGGTTATGGGCACGCTGCTCCCACAATCCAGAAAAGGTCCTGGATTGTGGCCAGGGCCCTCCTTTTCTGCTCAGAAGCGTTTTTTTCGTCCGCCCGGGCCAGCAGGTAAGCGTTCCCAGGCCAACAAGGTGCCAGCTGAGGGACAAAAGCGTCCCTGGTTTCGCAAGCCAAACAAGCCTTCGAACAAATCTGCGACAGCATGAAGGTTTGCCCCTGCCAGACTCTTGGGTGGGAGGTCGCCTTCGCGAGTTTGCAGCTCGGTGGACCTCCCTGATTTCCGACCAGTGGGTTTGCGAAGTAGTTTCATTGGGGTACCAGATGGTTTCTTTCTTGTCCACCAAACAGGTTTTTCCCCAGTCGTCTTCCAAGTCAGCCCTTGAGAGATGGAGCTTCTCCTCACAATCAGGAAACACATTGCCACTCATTTTCCTCCCTTTGAGAGGCCGTCCCTCAGCTGCCTGGTCAGTCTTAGTGTTTCCTCCATCCGGAGGAGACCTGTTGCCAGAGGACCTGAGGGGGGGGGGCTCCATCTCTCATGGGCTGACATGGACAGGCGTCTAATCAGGCAGCAATCTTTTGTGCAGTACAAAAGGGTGAGTTGTATAGATCTCACTGACAGTGGTGGAGCCTCAGAACGGCAGGGGGTCAGGGGACTCACCGGTGCTGTTATGTGGTGGAGGCGGTCGGCTTTATGGCGGCCACGGGCAACCCTCCTTAGGCTGTGTGCAGGAGGTGTCCCGGCTTTGAATTTCCTCTGTGCCCAGGCAAGGAGATAGGCGCCATTTCGTTGTTTCCTTGGCGGTGTCAGCGGGAGGCGTGTACCCACGTCTGAACGCCGCTTGACCCGGAAGATGCGGCGCATCACTTCCGGGGCGGAATGACGTCATCGGCGTGCGCCGGGGAAGATGGTCCTTTCCCCTTAATGGCGCGGGAAATTCAAACAGCCGGCTGGTGTGATGCACGTGAATGCGGCTGCAGGGGACGGCATAGGGCGCCACAGTGTGCCAGGATGCTGGAGGAGGATGATATCCCGTCAGGCCAGGCTCCAGGAGGTGAAAGCACCAGCAGGATACAGGTAGGCACCAGTGGGTGACCTTTGTATTAATTTTATGGGACAGCAGCTAGATGGTGGTGGTCACTAGCTTAGCTGGGGCTTACAGGGGTTACTAGTGTCACTGGGTGTGCACTGTAATATTGTATGGTGGAGTGTGCTGTAGTCTCACCGCCATTGGGCCCCTGTGTTTTTTATCTGTTGGCAGATGAAACCACCTAAAGAGCCAAAGCCCACTCCCAGGAAGAAGTGTGCAAAGTGTAACGCCAAGATGCCTTTGAAATACACAGAGCCGCTATGCCAAATTTGCATTGACAAAGTGGTACAAAAGCAGTCTGACGCAGTTTATGCGAAGATTTTTGGATCCGTGAGGGATGATATGGCTAACACCTTTTAAGGATCTCAAACAGTTCATTACAGAGGTTAAACCTCCAGCAGTTCCTTTGGGAAATTCCTCTCCCATGGCCTCACCCAGATCGGAAGTCGCATGAGTCAGTGAGGGAGCGAGCAGGCAGCAGCGCAGCTAGCATTATGGCCAGCGATGACTCCGAACAGGAAGAAGGGAGAGAAGAAAAAAAGAAAGGGACCCACTTACAAATTATCGCTAGAGGATGTGGATGATTTGCTTGGGGCCATTTATGAAACTCTGGAAATTGAACATGAAAAAGAACCTTCCAAACATGAACTAATGTACCAAGGTCTGAGGAAGAGGAATTCCAAGGTGTTCCCAGTTCATCAGGTGATGTCCGATACGAATGGACAGATCCAGAGAAAAAAAAGCGATTTCCTTTTAGCGACGACCCAAAGCAGGTGTGGAACAAAAATCCAAAATTGGATGCACCACTTTCAAAAATCTCAAATTCTTCATTGGCATTTGAAGACATGGGGCACTTAAAAGATGCCATGCATAAGAAGGGTGATATCATCCTGAAAAGAGCCTGGGAGACAAGTATCGCCATCCTAAAACCAGCTCTAGCTACCACCTGTGTGGCAAGAAACCTGGAATTTTGGTTAACCCAGTTACAAGAACATATCAAAAATGGGAAACCTAGAGAGGAGATCCTGAAGACTCTTCCAGTGCTCTCCAAAGCAGTAGGTTACATTGCGGATGCTTCTGCAGAGTCCATTAAACTGGCGGCAAGGTCAGGCGCACTAGCTGTCGCAGCAAGACGTGCGATTTGGATGAAAACCTGGACAGGTGACGCTGCATCCAAAGCTAGATTGTGTAATCTACCATTCACAGGAGATTTGCTTTTTGGTTCAGGCCTAGATGAGGCCCTGTAGAGAACAGCAGATAAGACGACTTTTCCGGCTGAATAATTCAAATTTCCACACAAAAGATTTTTTTTGTGGAAGAGATCATCCCCAAGAGGGAAAGAAAGAGTTCCCGAAGAAAAACTGGATGGGTCACAAAGGAAAACAAGAGTAATCCACTCTTTGGCGCTGCTAACCAGCCACCAGTGACAACCAACTGCCAGTAGGGGGAAGATTGGCTACCTTCCTATCGCAGTGGCAGAAGGCGACAGCCAATCCGTTTATTCTAGAAATAATTGCAAAGGGCTATTCTCTGGAATTCAATGGCCATCCTCCAGAGAGATTCCTATTGACGAAGCTCCCCAGACATTCCCCGCGCATCAGCAGGTCCTGCAGTGCCCCAAACAGGGCATCCCGACAAGTCGGAAAATGAAGGTTGGAGGGAAAAAGGATTTTACGGCGAGTACAAAAATCCTTAAAATAAAAAAAATAGGAACATTGCACAATTAATGCACCGTATTTTTTGCTCCATAAGACGCACCTAGGTTATGGAGGAGAACAAGAAAAAAAAATATTCTGAACCAAATGGTGTACTAAAATATTTACCAGTGCCCATGAAATGCAGCCTGACCGTACTGTAACGGCTACCCCCTGGTAGGGAGGGGGTATCAGCCGTTGGAGACGTCCTTTTCCCTGGCAAGTTGCGATATGCAAGTACCGCCGGTATATCCCATCCACGAGATCCAGAGAGAGAGAGTGTCCCCTTTCAAGAACGAGACGAGGCTGCGTTTGAAGGGTCAAACAAGACTGATTTTTAATGGCACATTCACCTAGAATATATCTGGTTACAAGCTGTACAGGAACAATGAAAATCTCCGCCCCCTCCTCACACAGGGGGGGCTTCAATACAGATACTTTGAAATAATGACATCCCCTTGAGCTAATCAGTCTCTAGCCGGTTCGGCTCCGCGCTATGTTTAACATGACCTGATCAGACACATTCCTTTATCAATAGAATTCAATTAACCTTTAGAACAATACACACTCAGACCATCCCATCAGCATACACCTGACAGACTGCTAACTTGAACAATACACAAGAGAGTCAATTAACTAAGAAGGGACATTAGAATTTAGCAGTTAGTCATTCTACAATTAACCCTTTGTATGCCTCACTGTAGGATTATCATGGATGTCCAGGCAGAATACATAGGTCCGTTACACATACGCCGCCCCCGGTGCGCCCCATCCCAATGAAATCAATGAGCAGCACCGCCGAAGTGTCCCTTTATCCCTTTTCCAGCCGCTAGCGGGAGTTAAAATGTGCTGCAAAGTTGACGGTAAATGCCGCTAAAAATACGACGCTCAGCGCTGTGAGTGTGAAAGGACTCTTACTGTGCATAAAGATTATCTAAAAATATTTTTTGATCAATAACATTTTATCAAAATACATAAAATTGCACCTATATAATGCTGTGACCAACACACAAAATGAACCCAAAAATTCATTTTTTTTTATGAAACCGATACAAATTCTGAAAAGCAATAACATTTAATTGAAAACACAGTCCACTTTGCTGCAAAGATGGTCACTGGCTGCCTGCAGGAAGAGAAATGGTATATCATTGATCAGTGTACTCTGTACAGCTTTGCACAATGCATTGTTTCAAGGTAAAACTGTGCTACTCTTCCTCAGTGATGAAGAATGGAAGAAAAGGTTGGAAACATGCAAAAAGGAGAGATTGTCCCTGAATATGTGCTCCTGGAAAAGAGCCAACTTTGTTACCCCTGCAAAGGGTTATTTTCTAAAAGATGTTTTTTATGCTGAGCTGGGATTAGGAAGAGAGAGAGAGGTCAGTGAGAAGTGCACACACTCACTTGAAATACTCCTGGGGGCTCTCTGGCTCATTCAGTAGTATATCAGGCTCATTCAGTAGTATATCAGTGTTTGTCGGCTGCTTCTTTTTAACCACTTGCTTACTGGGCACATAAACCCCCTTCGTTCCCAGGCGAAATCTCAGCGTCCGGCACTGCGTCGCTTTAACTGACAATTGCGCGGTCGTGCGACGTGGCTCCCAAACAAAATTGGCGTCCTTTTTTCCCCACAAATAGAGCTTTCTTTTGGTGGTATTTGATCACCTCTGCGGTTTTTATTTTTTGCGCTATAAACAAAAAAAGAGCAACAATTTAAAAAAAAATATATATTTTTTTTACTTGTTGCTATAATAAATATCCCAATTTTTTTTTAAAAAACTATTTTTTTTCTCAGTTAAGGCCGATACGTATTTTTCGACGTATTTTTGTAAAAAAAAAAAAAAAATCACAATAAGCGACTGGTTTGCGCAAAAGTTATAGCGCCTACAAAATGGGGAACAGAATTATGATTTTTTTTATGATTTTTTTTTTACTAGTAATGGCGGCGATCTGCGATTTTTATTGGGACTGGGATATTGCGGCGGACGTATCGGACACTTTTGACACAAATTTGGCGCCATTCACATTTATACGGCGATCAGTGATATAAAAATGCACTAATTACTGTATAAATGTGACTGGCAGTGAAGGGGTTAACACTAGGGGGTGAGGAAGGGGTTAACTGTGTAGCCTGAGTGTGTTATAACTGTGTGGGGGTGACTGGGGGAGGGGACCGATGCTGTGTCTCTATGTACAAGAGACACAGATCGGTCTCCTCTCCTCTCACAGCACGTGGAGCTCTGTGTTTACACACAGAGCTCCACGTTCCTGCTGTCACCTACCGTGTCACCGACGATCGCGTGTACCCGGCGGACATCGCGGCCGCCAGGTACACGCATCGGGTCTTCGGCGATGCGTCGGGACAGTTTTTACCCGCCGCGCGCCACCCAGTGGCGCGCGCGGGTAATGCACGTAAAGGCCGTTTTTAAACGGCCACTTGGCACTTGAGAGCCGCGCTGCGGACGTATTTCGTCTATAGCGCGGATCTCAAGTGGTTAATCTTTCCGCCCACCTCTCCTTTACAGACGGAACACTCGAGCAAGGAGGGAGGGGCAAGAGAAGGGATGTGTGAAGCTGCTCGGTTGGGACAGGCTGCAGGCATGCTGGAGGTGGAGTTGGATGGAGCAGTGTGAGGATTGGATCCTCTCCAGGTAGGACAGCTACACTTCCCGAGCCGTCACCTGCACTGTCCGCACACAGTGACAGAGCAGAGGACTGAGCAGGCCATCGGAGGGGAGAGGAGCAGGTGGATGGGTTTTCCATGGACAGGAACCTATATCTGCACCCCTTACTTCTCATGGCAGCAGCAGGGCCGGCGGTGAGCAGGGCCTAATGTATATTCGCTCCATAAGTCGCAGAGACATTTTCCCCCATATTTTTTGGGTGAAAGTGCGTCTTAGGCCCCTTGCACACTGGGGCGTTTTTCATGCGCTGCAGTGTTCAATGTGAAATCCCGAAGGCTTTCAAATTGAAGCGGTGCGCTAGCAGGAGCGCACCAAAAGTCCTGCTAGCCGCATCTTCACCGCGGTATAGGAGCGGTGTGTTCACCGCTCCTATACCGCGCCTTTTCATTGAAATCAATGGGAAAGCGCGGTATTAACCCTTTTTCGGCCGATAGCGGGGGTTAAAAGCTCACCGCTAGCGCCCGAATATCGCGGTAAATACGACAATATAGCCGCGCTACAAATAGCGCGGCTATACCGTCACCACGGCTCCACGCTGCAATGTGAAAGCAGCCTTATGGTCTGAAAAAAATGGTATTTGAGCATTGCTTTTGGTGACTTAATATAGGTGTGAGCTGCTCTATAATTAGAAAATGTTCCGTTTTCTTCAGAAGCAGTGCTGAGATAATTTTGTAGATTTTTTTATTTTTTTTGCTCTCTGATGTAGTGGAGATAACCGTGGAAAAAAGGAAATCGCTCTCAAGATGATGATGCAAGAACTTTCTCACTTGTCGGCATCATTAAAACAGAGTGGATGATGCAGTTTAAAGTGAAACTAAACACTCGGCTCAACCTTTCAATGCGGCAGCGGTTACATCCTTCGCGTGTCACTGTCATCTTCTCCCGGGTGCCAGGTTTTCAGTGGGTTTGGGGGAGCTTCAGCGATTCTGCCACAGTCAGTGTGTGTGGGCAATGCACAATGAGCTGCGCATGTGCAGCTCTGTGTATATTCAGTTGAAGACCTCGAGCAAGCAGGTGTGTGTGTTACTGAAGATATAGCATGTTTCTTCTACAGTAAAGAGCTGCCTGTTCGCAGTATTTGTTTAGTTTTACTTTTAGTACGTATTAATTTCTGAGTTTAGTTGGTGCGCATCTTTCTTCTGGTGGTGCTTCAGGTGGGAGCATATTCCATTCTTTGAGGAATCTGAGACCCGATTCTAATTGGAATATATTGACCGTTTTATCTAGGTATGTCACAACTAACTCTTGATGGGGTCCCCCATCTATAGAAAATATTATGGTTCATCGGGGCCTTTGTGCCGGTAAAAAGCTGTTTACTGTGTTGTATGGTGGCCTGGGGTAGGTCGGTTGTACAGTGCAATGCCTGAAAATTGCCCACTTAGTTGGGGGTTCTTATAACCCGCATAGCTTCCTCTTTGATGTGATAATAATGTAGTCTGGCTAGCACATCTCTCAGTACTGTATCTGGGAGGAAAGACGATTTAGGCAGTCTATGTGCTCTGTCAATTATTCCAGATCATTGGCAGCAGGTACAAGAGTGTGTAATAACTGGCGCAAATAACCTTTTTAAAGTGGTTGTAAACCCTTAAAAAATTATAAAAAAAAACCTGCAAGACAAAGACATAATGAGCTAGTATGCATAGCATACTAGCTCATTATGACTTGCCTTAGATCGAAGCCCCCGCAGCCATCCTCAACAAAAGCCACGTACATTTCTCCTGGAGCTTAATTCCGGGTATCGCGACTCCGGGGCAGTATTGGCCGGATCCGCAAAGATGTCATTCCCGCGGGAGCCGCCGGTAATGGCACATCTAACTGAAGCAAAGGCACGATGTGCCATTGATTGAGTGCGCATGTGCCGATCACTTCGGCGCATGCAGACCCAGGGGGATATCTCCTAAACTGTGCAGGTTTAGGAGTTATCCAGGATAGCTACAGGTATGCCTTTTATTATAGGCTTACCTGTAGCATAAAGTTACAAAGTCAATAGTAGCAATAGATTTGGGGATACCACAACATTTTTTATTTCTGCAGGAAGTGATCTTTCTGTATCTAATTGTGCCATTTTTTGTATGTCATTCTGTTGATCTTTGTATGCATCCACTAAATTATTATGGACAGAGAGAATTCCTCAGGGATATTAGGACATCTTTCATGTTTGCCACAGTGACAGGCTGAGAGGAGGATGAAAACTGTTCTAGAGGTGTCTGGGTGGATTGCTTTGTAGCTCTGTCCACCATGTCTGAGCCCTCCTTCTGCATATCTCCTTTTGCTTTTTTAAATTTAGCAGGGTGCGAGTGGTGGGGATATCAGGGGTAGAGAATTCAGACACTCCTGCTTTGGATCGGCTGATTGTGGTACATACTGAAGAGGAGCCACTGGAGTCAGAGTACATGTCTTCTGCATCCTCGGGCCACATGCACAGGTCGCCGCCATCTTAGTACACCCGCGCTCCAGAAGGTAGAAAGAAATCGGTTTATTTCTGCGAAACCGAGCGCTGGGGGTTCCACTTTCGGGCAGCTCCGGGTGCAGCCATTTCTAAGGAGGCCATGGCTGTTAGCGGAGCGAACCTCCATTGCCTCTATCAGTCGCTATGCGGTAGCCTGGATCGGGAGCTCGGTTAACGCACAACGGTCTCTCGCGCCGGCCGAACACGCCCCCGGCCAAGGAATCTTAATGTAACAGATGAAAGATACATCATGCTTGCTACCCTTCAACATCAGAAAATGTTCAGCAGTGCCATCATAACAGAATTTGTGGAAACACCACCCATCTACTGTCCAGAGAAGTCTGGCCAGAAGTGGTCTTCATGGAAAAATTGCTGCCAAAAAAGCAGGGCTGTGGAGTCGGGGGAAATTTTGGGTACCTGGAGTCGGCAAACAATGCACCGACTCCGACTCCGACTCCGACTCCTACTAAATTTAGATTGGAATAAAAAAAAAAAAAGCAAGTTTAAATGTCCCAATTCACAAAAAGTTATAATTAATGACTTCTATACTGTAAGAATAAAGACCAATGCATGCAGTGCCTCACGTAACCGCAAAACTAACACGTTAAGTGACCGTGAAGAAGCATGCTTTTCATGTGCTTCACTATATGGCACGCAACGCACAATTAGGAGCTGCAATACTTATACTTTCCATAGTGTTGTGTTCTGCTTTTACAGGGAACGCAGCGTCCATGTGTAACCTAGCCTCTCACTGATAAGGGATTAAATAAATATGTTTTTTGCAGGACTAGAGAGTGAGACACTTGTATAAGTGAAGGGAATGGAGGGCCAATAGTTCAAGACTGAAGCTGTAAACCATTGGAAAAACTGCTGTCATTTAGCTAAGGCTATAAAAACTTGTAAACTCCGATTGTTAGCTTAAACTTTAAAAATGACTATGGGATTCTTCTAGGAAAATCATGTTTTAGAATAAAAAACGTTGTTTTCATTGTGTTTGTCTTTTGCTTAACCACTTAAGCCCCGGACAAATATGCTGCCTAAAGACCCAAGGGGTCTTTACAGTTCGGGACTGCGTCGCTTTAACAGACAATTGCGTGGTCGTGCGACGTGGCTCCCAATCAAAATTGGCGTCCTTTTTTCCCCACAAATAGAGCTTTCTTTTGGTGGTATTTGATCACCTCTGCGGTTTTTATTTTTTGCGCTATAAACAAAAATAGAGCGACAATTTTGAAATAAATGCAATATTTTTTACTTTTTGCGATAATAAATACCCCCCAAAAACATATATAAAAAAAAAAAATGTCCTCAGTTTAGGCCGATACGTATTCTTCTACCTATTTTTGGTAAAAAAAATCGCAATAAGCGTTTATCGATTGGTTTGCGCAAAATTTATAGCGTTTACAAAATAGGGGATAGTTTTATTGCATTTTTGTTAATTTTTTTTTTTTTACTACTAATGGCGGCGATCAGCGATTTTTTTCGTGACTGCGACATTATGGCGGACACTTCGGACAATTTTGACACATTTTTGGGACCATTGTCATTTTCACAGCAAAAAATGCATTTAAATTGCATTCTTTATTGTGAAAATGACAGTTGCAGTTTGGGAGTTAACCACAGGTGGCGCTGTAGGATTTAGTGTACACTTAGTGTGTGTTTACAACTGTAGGGGGTGTGGCTGTAGGAATGACGTCATCGATCGAGTCTCCCCTATAAAGGGGATCACTCGATCGTTGCAGCGCCATAGTGAAGCACGGGGAAGCCGTGTTTACATACGGCTCTCCCCGTTCTTCAGCTCCGGGGAGCGATCGCACCGGAGCGGCGTCGTCCCGGATCGCTCCCCGAGGGAACCCGACCGCCGTGTGTAGCGGGGGGGTCCCGATCGGACCCCCGACCCACGTCTAGGCAGGTACGTTGATGTGCCTGTCTGTGCCATTCTGCCGACGTATATCTACATGCGGCGGTCGGGAAGTGGTTAAACTGCAATACAGTAGACTGTTGGCTTCCCAGCCAGTAGTCCTGTGGTAGGTTGCGTTTCTTTCCCTCAAGGAATGTATAAAATACATTCGCATATGAATACAGAGGAGTCGGAAGTAGATAAAACTGAGGAGTCGGAACATTTATCTACCGACTCCACAGCCCTGCAAAAAAGTGGAAACAAGGCAAAGCAACTATGCACAAAAACATAAAAACTGGGGTGCAGAAAAATAGCAGCAGGTACTGTGGACTGATGAGTTTAAATATGAAATACTTGGCTGTAGTAGAAGCAAATTTATCTGCAGGCAACAGTGAAACCTGGTGGACGTTTCTTGCAAGTTTTGGGCTGCATTTCTGCAAATGGAGTTGGTCAGGATCAATGGTGTCCTTAGTGCTAAGAAAAAGGGGCAGGTACTTGACCATCATGCCATTCCATCAGGGAGGCATGTGATTGGCAAAAGTGAAAATAGAAAAAATTCAGCGCTGGGAAATAATAATCAATGAAATAATATGCAAGCCAGCACTGTGAATGTATTCATAAAACAATTCCCAAAGTATAAAAGAAGAAAAGTGCGGCGCAAAATTTACAAAATAATAATAGAATGTACAAAATGTCCAAGTGCAAATAAAGTGTCCTTTATATAAATAAATAAATCCAGCAGGGGTGAGAGTGAAGAGGAGACACCAGAGGGAAATCCACCACCAAGGTAAAGATGGACTCTCACCTCATTGCTTCGACCCATAAAGAGTCATAAAGCATATCAGCATCCAAAGCATCCAAAGTTAAGACCAGCCTCCAATCTCCAGCATAACACCAAATCGCATAGATATCCAAGGGTCACCATAAAAGAAAGACACAGGATCTAAGTGCTCTCTGTATGAACCAGCAATATTTAATAAAAAAACAGTAGTGCACTTACATTTAAAATCACTCTAAGCCGAGTGCGAGCAAAGCAGCATGTACAGGCAGTATTCCAAACACAGCGGCGATGATCGAGGGTGACGTCCGTGCGTAACTCCTCCCCCTTCGTACGCGTTACGTCCCGTGGGCGGGACTTCCTCAGCGTCGGGTGAGAGAGAGCCGCTGTGTTTGGAATACTGCCTGTACATGCTGCTTTGCTCGCACTCGGCTTAGAGTGATTTTAAATGTAAGTGCACTACTGTTTTTTTATTAAATATTGCTGGTTCATACAGAGAGCACTTAGATCCTGTGTCTTTCTTTTATGGTGACCCTTGGATATCTATGCGATTTGGTGTTATGCTGGAGATTGGAGGCTGGTCTTAACTTTGGATGCTTTGGATGCTGATATGCTTTATGACTCTTTATGGGTCGAAGCAATGAGGTGAGAGTCCATCTTTACCTTGGTGGTGGATTTCCCTCTGGTGTCTCCTCTTCACTCTCACCCCTGCTGGATTTATTTATTTATATAAAGGACACTTTATTTGCACTTGGACATTTTGTACATTCTATTATTATTTTATTATTTTGTAAATTTTGCGCCGCACTTTTCTTCTTTTAGGCATGTGATTGGCCCAACATTTATTTTGCAACAGTGCAATGAGCCAGTGTCGTTGAGAACTATCTTCAGTTAAAAGAATAGCCAGAAGTCGTGGAAGTGATGGTTTGGCTCACACAGAGCCCTGATCTCAACATCTAGTTTGTATTGGATTACATGAAGAGAGAATAATTTGAGGCAGCATACATTCACAGATCTGTGGTTCTTCAAGATATTGGGAACAACCTACCTGCCAAGTTCCTTCAAAAACTGCATGCAAATATACCTAGAAGAATTGATTGCCGTTTTAAAGGCAAAGTATGGTCACATCAAATATTTGTTTTGGATTTCTAAAAGTTTTTGTGTGTGTGTGTATAATGCATCCGAGCTCACCTTAACCTCTTAAGGACCACCCAACGCTGATATACGTCAGCAGAATGGCACGGCTGGGCACAGACACGTACCTGTACGTCGCCTTTAAGAACCCAGCCGTGGTTCGCGCGCGACCCGGTCCGAAGCTCCGTGACCGCCGCCAGTGTCCGGCGATCGGGTCACAGGAGCTGAAGAACGGGGAGGTGTGTGTGTGTGTGTGTGTGTGTGTGTGTGTGTGTGTGTGTGTATAAACCTTTCCCGTTCTTCACTGTGGCAGTGTTACGGATAGTCTGTTCCCTGTTATAGGGAACAACGATCAGTGACGTCACACCTACAGCCACGCCCCCCTACAGTAAGAATTAATCAGTTCCCCTGATGAAGTCACGTGACGATACGCGCCGGGATTGGAGCACTGGACACTGCACATTCTGACGGTCGGCAGACGAGCCGAATGCTCGTGGATATGTCACCGGTTTAGCTGTTAAATGTGAGGTTTTTATATTGCTTTTACCAATAAATCTGTTCCCTACGGGTTTATGCGATGTGTCTCCTCTCTTCTTCACTCCATTGCCACTCTCTGAGCTATCATTTTCCGCAAGTGTGAGCCTAGGAGATAAGGAGGGGCAAGAAAGGACAAGCAGGATCTATTACGCGCTTGGCGCGATAGGCTCCTTATCTTTTTATTCTGAGTGAGTGCATTGATGCTGCATCCTTTTTTAAGCCACTAGAAGGGTCACAGTGTTGCGCTATATACCCCCCTGTTATTGCTCTACATGTGTTTACCTGGAATTGGGTCCTCCAATTGCACTTCCAGACAGATCGTGCCATCTGGTGTAACTGTGGATTATTAAGCTGTTAGAGCAACCTTCAAAAACTTGGCTTTGGGATCACGACCTAGAGACTTTTATTCATTTATCTACTTACTCTCATTATATGCACTCACTGTGCATGCTTATGTTTTTGTTATACCACATTTATATATTGTGTGCATATAGGCACTTGTATCCATTCACATGTTGCATTGTCTTTCATGATTTATACTATTATTTTATTTCACCTATCCATTGTCATTTGGATTATTCAATGGTCATTTGAGGTAACTTTTATGTTCACGCATTTAGTGTATCACAATGCTCCTTTATTTTCACGCCCCTATCCCTTTGTTACATAGCGCAGATACCGCCACCTTTTTCATTTGTTACATTGTTTTGTTTCAGGATAGATCACCAGGTGCTTGCAGCAGTGTCCCCCTATTCTTTTAGCTTACTGACAGCGCGGTGGTACTTTCATTATATATCTCAGAAGGTGGCCATTACTTCGGTCAGACGTGTTTCTGAGTTGGCGGCCTTGTCTTGCAAGTCGCCATACTTGGTCCTCCATAAGGATAAGGCGGTGTTGCGCCGCAACCTTCCTTTCTTCCAAAGGTGGTTTCATAATTTCCCTGAAATGAGGACCTTGTTCTTCCATCCTTGTGTCCTCGGCTGGCGCATCCGAAGGAAGTTGCGCTGCATGCTTTGGACGTGGTACGCGCTTTGCGGGTGTATCTGTCTGCGTCGGCTCTGTTTCGGAGGTCTGACTCACTTTTTGTGTCTGGTCCACAAAAGGGCCTGGCTGTCTCGTCGGCCACCATTTCTCGTGGATCAGGCAGACCGTCATTCAGGTCTATGCTCTTGGGGAGCGGGCGCCCCCCTTTCCGCTCACGGCACATCCGACCAGGGCAATTGGTGCTTCCTGGGCTTTCCGACATCAAGCGCCTTCCTCACAGGTGTGCAAGGCAGTGACTTGGTCGTCCGTTCACACTTTTTCCAAGTTTTACAAGGTTGATGTGAGTGCATCTTTGGTTGCTTCCTTCGGCCCCAAGGTTTTGCAGGCGGCTGTTTAAAGTTGCACCTCTTCCGTTGAGGGGCTCTGCTTGTTTGGGGTAAAGGTGTGTTTTTTTTTTATTTTACTGATACTGTTCCCACCCCTCGTTTTTTGACACTGCTTGTGGGACGTCCCACTTGCCAAGACTTAAGAAGGCTGTGTCCGTCCATGGACGATAAGAGAAAATAGGATTTTTTGTACTCACCGTAAAATCCTTTTCTCTGTCATCCATGGACGGACACAACACCCACCCCTCCTTTTTAGGTTTGTACTTCTTGTTACGAACTGAGACTGCATGCTGCAGGGAGAAGGGTTATGTCTGGAGGGACTGCCCCCTGGGCGGGGCTGTTCAACTCTGTTAAAGTAACATGTATTTAAATATCGAACATGTTTCTGCCTAGTCCTCTCCTGTGAACAGGAACATAACCAACTTGTCAAGACTTGAGAAGGCTGTGTCTGTCCATGGACGACAGAGAAAAGGATTTTACGATGAGTACAAAAATCCAATTTTCTTTATCGTACATCACGGGACACAGGTAGATTCAGGTAGCTTGGCTTAAACTTGCGGCGGCGTAGCTTAGCGTGTTTAGGCTACACCGCCGTAAGTTAGCTAGGCAAGTACATGATTCACAATGTACTTGCCTGCTAAGATACGGCGGCGTAGCCTAAAGCGGCGAGCGTAAGGGCGCCTAATTCAAATGTGTGTAAGGGGGGCATGTTTTATGTTAATGGGGCTTGACCTTACGTTTTTGAAGTTTTTTTTAACTGCGTATGCGCCGGGCGCCTACATTTCCCAGTGTGCATTGCGGTTAAGTACGCCGCACGGGCCTATTGATTTCGACGTGGACATAAACAACGTAAATCGCTATTCGCGGACGACTTACGCAAACAACGTAAAAATTTTGAATCTCGAAGCGGGAACCGCGCCCATACTTTAACATTACTATTCCATCTAATAGATGGAATAACTTTAGGCCTGATAATGTCTTACGGAAACGGCGTAAATGTACTGCAGCGGCCGGGCGTACGTTCGTGAATCGGCGTATCTACTAATTTACATATTCTACGCCGACCGCAATGGAAGCGCCACCTAGCGGCCAGCCTCAATATTGCAACCTAAGATAGGACGGCGCAAGCCGTCGTATCTTAGATATGTTTAAGCGTATCTCTGATTGAGAATACACTTAAACATAAGTCGGCGTAGATTCTGAGTTAGGTCGGCTTATCTACTGATAAGTCTGCCTAACTCTTACTGAATCTACCTAAGAGTCTTAATCATTACTATGTCGGTTATATGTTCCACCATCAGGTGCTGGACACTGGTGTAATCAATTAGAACAGGAAGTTCCCTCCCTATATAACCCCTCCCATACTGGGAGCACCTCAGTTTTTTCATCAGTGTCTAGGTGTTGGTCACGAATGAACATGTGCTCTCTGGAGCTCCACTGGAGGGCTCCATGCTGGATTTAAGAAGCCTCCATAAAATCCGGATCCGTCCAAGGTGCTTCATAGCCAAAGTGGACGGTACCCGGGCCTCTGAGAGCTGGACCCTGGGTTCTAGAACATTGGTCGATACCAAAGACCAAATGTTTTTCTGTTGCCAGGGTGCTATATAGGTGACCTGCTATGGACCCCAGTCCCTGAAGGTCTGAGACGAAGCCCGCGGTGAGGGGTGAAGGCTGGGCCTCTTGCTTTGCAACACCCTGCAGCGTGGAAAGGTAAGCAGAGGTACCTACGGGACTTGGTATGTTGGTGGGTCTTCCATGTAGGGGACTATGGGTCCCGCTTTTTTTTTTTATGCTTCTATGCATGGGCAACTTAACCACTATGTCTTTTGAGACAGGATGGCTCTGGCACCCATATACCTCCCCTAGCTGGTCCTAGTCCTCTCCTGAGGGGCTATTGGGTCTTGCCTATAATGCAAGTGTGCCTGGGCAAAGTAGACCACCATGTCTGTTGAGACAGGATGGCTGTAGTACCCATAGATCTCCCCTGGAGAGGGCTTGTACCCCTAAATTCTATACAATAGGATTGTCATGAGTAGCTGCATGTCTTATCTGTTTTCCACTTCTAAAGGCAGTAAAAAGACATGCCTGGTGTTTCGCTTACCATGCTTTCCAGGAACGGAAGCTCAAGGTTAGCTGATCTATGGTGTGGCTTACTTCCTCTGCCTCAGACTCTGCCACGATGGGGGGGGGGTCCCTCGTAGGCCGGGTCCACGGCGCTCCTTGGGGGATCCCTCTCTCCCCCCGCATTCCCTACACGCATGTGCACGAGGGGGGGCATCGTTCAAACGCAGGGCGGCCCCTTCAAAAGACCCAGACGTCAGCTCTGTAAAGCCAGGGGGACACGGTCGCTTGGGCACGTAAGCACCTTGTGTGGATTGGATACAGATTTATCGAAGACGCCTACTCGGCATCTAGCTGTCCAGATTAGCAGGCGTTATTTTGCTAGACTAAGTTCAGCTGTGGATGCACCAGGGTTAAGTTCCTCTGCTTAGGACTTTTTTTGTCTCCCCGTAAAAGATGGTTTAGGGGTAGGAATATAAAGGGTATCGCCATCTGGTGGCCCTTTATCATGCTTGCATGATACTATCCTCCCCTGTAGAGACTTAAGACAGCTCACAGAACAAGCTATCAGCCCTAATAGACGTTTCAGTCACTCTGCATATGTTTTGTTGCACTGCATTGCATTTCTGGGTCCTTAAGAGGTTAACTGCTACATTCGCAGCATCCTCACAAGCAGAAAACAGGGTGTGCCCCTTTCCTTGCTTTAAATCCTCAAACGGGGTGATTGAAAGACATGAGGATTAACGTTCACTACCAGAGGACAGGTAAGAGCCTAATGAGGAGAAGCTATCAGAAGCCCCACAAGCTCTGGTTGCAGCTGCAGTCTTTTCAGAGAATCAAGCTGCATATAACTTCCCTCAGCCTAGACGGCCAGAGCCTCTGTCTTCATAAGATCCTCATCCTGGTGTTGGCTTCAGGCTAACCGAATGCACAACCGGGGGATGCACAGCTGCTGGTGCATATGGCTAACGTTGCAGGTTGCGGAGACGCAAGCATGTTTTATTGTTGATCACATATATTACACATATATTACACATTTTACATGGTCACATTAGGATGGTTAATCACATCAAAGTGCCTAAAATCGCATAAAAATGTTTAAATGCTTAAGAAGGCTGGATCATACACGGTTACCTGATAACACGAATCCTTGATTACCCAAGGATATTGGGTCACACAGAGACTTGTTTCCACAGGAATGCCTAAAATCGCATAAAGATGCTTAAGTGCATAAAGATGCGGGATCACACATGGTTACCTGATAACACAAGTCCTTGATTACCCAAGGATATTTGGTCACACAGTGAGGCTTTTTTCCACAGGAATGCCTAAAATCGCATAAAAACGCTTAAAACGGGGGTTCACCCAAAAAAATTTTTTACATTACATTCAGCCGAATTGTCCTAATGAAAATCGGCTTTTTTTATCTTTCTCCCCGTACATACCGTATTTTCACCGCCGCTTCCGGGTATGTCTTCTGCGGGACTGGGCGTTCCTAATTGATTGACATGCTTCCGACCGTCGCATACAGCGCGTCACCGAAAGAAGCCGAACTTTCATCCTGTGTGAATCCTTTTTGGTGTCTTCTATCCTTGGAGCTTAAAGGCCGTGGCTGGGCTATAGCCGATTGCTAAATTGGGCTTGCCCTTTGGTAAGCGGCCATTACATTCGGTGGTGGGCTTCTCACTTATATATGAACTTTTTGTGGAGTCACGCGGTGTTGTTTAATCAATACTTAAAGAACCAGGATTCAATTATAGACTGTTGTTTGGCGTCTCACTCTGTCTGGAGTACACCCATTACATCTATCCTCCTGGTCTGAGGACTTTGTGTATATTTAATGTTTGGCGCAGTTTCATTTTTTGAGTTTATCCCACTCAAGCTGCTGCCTCTAGTATTCAACTAATTTCTCTTATCGTCCATGGACGGTCACAGCCTTCAAAGTCTTGACATATGGGTTATGTTCCTGTTCATAGGCGAGGACTAGGCAGAACATGTTAGATATTTAAATACATGTTTAACAGAGTTGAACAGCCCGGCCCAGGGGGCAATCCCTCCGGACATAACCCTCCTCCCTGCAGCATGCAGCCTCAGTTTTTTTTCTGCCTAGCAGAGGACGACGTGGCTGCCTTTTGGGCCCAGCGCCCTGAAGAAATGTTTTATTTTCTTTTGTTTTAAGATTCTTCTATCAACTGCCAGCTAGGCAACAGGCTAGATATATAGATCCTTGTAGTCTTCCCAGTCCGGCCATCGAGCGTGAGCACACCTTGGCTAAGTGCTGGGTCTCCCACAAGATACCCCCGGGCCGACAGCTACTCCGTACCATCGGTTGTGGGTCTGTCAGGGATGTGCCAGCATGTTCTTGCAAGGGCGGGTAAGCACGGTTCCTCCTGCCTCGGCAGGATGGAACAGCTGGGCATTCCCGGGATTAAGGCGTTCTCCTGTCCTCCCTTTCCCTGCTCTCTGTCGCCCTTTCCCTTCCTGTCCTAGGGCCCGCTGCGACCGGGGTGTACCTGTGGGGGAGCTCCGGGTCCCTGTGGGGTCGCTGGGGTCCGCTTTCTGTGAGGGGGGTCTGTCTCCTGGGAAGTCTCTAGCGCTGGCTTTCTGAAGGGAGCAAAGCTCACAGATTTTACCTCACACACACATGCTGTGTATACATGGAAGGCAGGCAGCTGTGCTGAGCGGTCTCCCTCTGGGTGTTAAGTCCCCTGGGTAACCCCCCCCCCCCGGTCAGTGGACTTAAGTGTTTTTTCACTTAGTCCCTGAGGGCTGTCAGTGGGTGATAATGAAGTCAGTATCTGGCCTTTCTTCCTCCTACATTGCCAGAGGCCACAAACGGTGCCCCTGCACCTGCGGTTCCCATGAATACGCTGTCGGCAGTCCTGGAATCATTTGTTGCCAGGGTGGAAGCGGCGTAAGGGGGGTAAAAAGTGCCCCCTTCCCTGCCATCTTCTGGGGAATGCTCTGACTTACATTCAAGCTTGGCTGCGGCTCAGGACCACGGTTCTGGTATGTCAGAGGATGCGGATGAGGACCTCCCTGGTGAGGAGGACCCCTCGTCCAGGTCAGTGCTAGACAGGGCACTTGTGAGTGCACTTATTGATGCTGTGAGGGACTCTCTAAAGTTGGAAGGTGCATCTGGGACTTCCACAGAGGGCACTGTCTCTTTTGGGTCACACAAATCTAACTGCTCTGAAAGTTTTTCCTTATGTTACTTTTTTTTTTTTTTTTTTTATAACAGGGACAAGGCCGCACCGGCGCAAGATGACACAATGACATCTCGTGATGTATACAAACATTGCAAGCAACAGGAAACGTCATGTTGGGCACCCTCCGTACCTCGCGGCTGTAAGGTGACACATATGTCCCCCGGAGAGTGCCCGGTCATTACCGCTGTAAGAAACTTGCCGTGGCCATACAGGGAGCCTCCTTCCCTGAGGAAGAGTCATGTGTGTCAATTTTATATCGAGACGTCTGGGCCCATGCGCCCGGTCCCAACATTTTTTCATATATTCAAAAGGACCCCCATTTCGGGAGTATAGAAAATTAGAGAGGGTTGAAAGAGAGAGACTAGAGATGAAAAGAAGGAAAGAGTGGTCAGAGGATAGAGGCTGAGAGGGGGAGGAGGGGAGCTGGTCTCCACATGCATGAATTGCCTGGAGGGGGGCTCTCCTACCTTGCAAACATATTCGCCGGTGTTGGCCGGGAGTGGGAGGGAACATGGTACTAAGTGTACGTTCTTACTTCGGCAGTGTGCTCTCCTTTAAAGCCTGGCCCTCAGCCGAATATATGGAGATGTTCCACATTTACCAGGTATCAGTAAATATTTCCTGTCTATTTTGTGCTGTGAGGACGAGGTCCTCCTTTCAATGCGTTTTATTTCTTCCACCTTTGCGATCCATAGGGGTATTGTCAGTGGAAGTGTAGCTTTCCAGTAAAGTGGAATGCAGGCCTTGGCTGCGTCCAAAAGGTGTCTGATCACAGATTTTTTTATATACATTCTCCGGAATGTTAGATACATGCAGGAGAAAGAATGTGGGGTCGGCTGGTATGGTGCGGTCCGTGAATTTCTGCGCAACTTCACGGATCACTCGCCAAAAGTGACTCATGCTGGGGCAGGACCAGAAAATATGTAGCAGTGTTCCCTTGTCAGCACGACATCGCCAACACAGGTCAGATGTTGCCGGGAAGAACTTATGGAGCAAGACTGGGGTCCTGTACCACCGCGACTGGAGTTTGTAATTGATCTCCTGGGTCTTGGCGCAAATGGAGGACTTGTGTGTAAATCTCAGAATACGCTGTTTTTTAGTCAAATTGAAGTGGCAATTTAGTTCTGCTTCCCATTGAAGTATTCCCGGGGGTACGAAGTCTGCTTGTGGTGCATTTAGGCGACTATAGGCGAGGGAGAGCGTATGTGACATGTTGCCTGAGGTGTGACAGAGTTCCTCCAGTGTTGTGAGAGGTTGGTCATTGGCGACCTGGGGTGCCAAAGAGTGAAGAAAGTGACCTAGCTGACGGGACCTCAAGAAGTCCAAGCGACATGGGCCTGCTGGGTCCGAGAGTTCAACAATAGTGTACCAACGCCCCTCCGTACTAAAGTGGGAGGCCTGGTAGAGGCCCGCCTCGCTTGGCCCCTGGAAGGCCGCGTCCTGAACATCGGGCGTGAAACAGGGATTTCCCAATTTGGGATATAGAGGCGAGTTGGGAGAGGATATGGGTATCTGAGAGATGAGTCTTGCGCAGACTCGTGTCATATTGTCAGTGGATGTAGTTTGGTTTCTGCCGGTAGGGTCGAGTAGCACCAGGGAGCCCTGTTAAGGGGGACCGGGCTTTGGTCCTGTTCCAGTTGTGCCCAAAGCTTGGTCTCATGATTGCGGTGAATTGCCTGGTGGTAAGAGCGAATGTCCTGGAGTGCAAGACCTCCCTGACATTTAGGTAAGACTAGTAGTTTGGCTGAGAGTCGTGGCCTCTTTTTAGCCCAAATGAATTCAGTAAATGTGGATTGCACCTGTTTAAAATAGGATGCAGGGATGTGTATAGGTAGCGCTTGCATGAGGTAGAGGAATTTCGGGAGGATTGTCATCTTCAAGATGTTACAGCAGCCTATCCAGGAGTGCAGACCCGTATGCCAGTTGTTCGACAGTGTCCAAATTGTCCTCAGCAGGGGTGGGAAATTTAGGTCAAATAGCCGCAAGACTGTTTGGGGAATCAGTTTGCCCAATTATTTCAGGGCAGTTGTCCATTTCAGTTTAAAGCTGACTTGCAAGTGTATGAGTTGTGTGTGTGTGTGTGTGTGTGTAATCCCCACACCCATGGCCTCCGATTTAGCGAAATGAATCTTTAAGTTGGAGAGTGCACCATATTTTTCAAATTCCCTTAGCAGGTTTGGGAGGGAGATAGAGGGATTAGTAAGGGAGAACATAAGGTCATCGGCATAGACCGACACCTTATGCTGGTTTTGGTTTATCACTACTCCTGCAATGTCAGGATTCAGTCGTACATGACATAGGAATGGTTCCAGCGAGAGGGTAAAGAGGAGGGGGGACAGTGGGCAGCCCTGTCGCGTCCCATTAGTGATCGGGAAATAGTAGGAGGTCACCCCATTAGCCTTCACTCTGGCCGTCGGTGTCACATATGTCGCTGAGATCCAGCTCATAATTTTACCGCCTAGCCCTATATGTCGCAGTGTAGCAAGCATAAAGGCCCAACTGACGCGATCGAACGCTTTCTCCACATCGGCGCCCAGAAAAACACGGTATTTAGTACGGGTGGATGTGTAGAGCAAGTTCAGGGCTTTGGTGGTATTGTTCCTCGCTTCCCTTGTTGGGACAAAGCCCACTTGATCAAGATGAATTAGGTGGGGGAGGTGGGATTGTAGTCTGGTAGCTATAATTTTGGTGAACAATTTAAGGTCTGTATTCAGAAGGGATATAGGTCGGTAACTCCCAGTATGATGGGCCCTTGCCTTCCTTGGGGATGACGGAAATCTGCGCCTGTAACATTTTCACAAGGTGGTCGCCTAGAGATGGTAGCGGTGCCTTGTAATATTGAAGCGCGAGACCATCTGGTCCGGGTGCTTTTCCTACTTTGGTGTTGCCCATCGCGAGCTGTAGCTCGGGTAACGTGATGGGGTCCTCGAGCAAGTCGCGTTACTCAGTAGGTAGGGTGGGCATACCTGAGGAAGATATGTAGTCTGTCATATGGTCTAAAGGTGGAGGCATCGTGGACCACACCGGCCCTCAGAGTGTGTGGGTGCGGACCATTGAATTTTTTTTTCATGGCCCAGAAATGTGTGGACATTAGGGACACATTGGCAAACAGGGCATTTAGATAACATATAACTTCGACAAACAGTAACAGCAATTTCAAATAAACATAGTCAGCCTGATTATCATTATGTTTCCTATGAAAAAAGGCATTGCATTGCCTTAGCGGGACATCACCCCCCGCCCCCCCTGGTAAGAGACCCCTTAACAACCCACCCTATGCCAACCGGGCACCCCGAAGAGAGGCACCGGCCCAGAACACCCAGTCGCCCCCCCCGGCCCCAAAACCGCATACAGCCCAAAAACCCCCGGCAATGGAAGTTCGAAACTACAACTCCCACGGGCATGCAGCCCTTGTGATAGAAGAAAGGCAGTTGAAGTTCCCACCCCCCAATTTCAGTGGTCAGCACCACAATAAAAGTAACTTGCGCCACCCGAACTGAGTCAGTTGTGCGGTTCCTGGTGCCCCAAGGTAGCCGGGGGGGGGGGGGGAATCTCTGCCGGGAAATTCGTCCATGTGGGACACCTGGTGTGCCTGTAAAAACAAAAATGGTGCTGGGGAGCAGAACAGGTGGTTCCAAGCATAGCAGGCATCAAGTGGTGAATGGGGGGGGGGGGGGGGGGGGCCCCCCTTCGTTCCTGACACAATAGGGTCTCATGACTTGGCCACTGTGTAGTCCACGGGGTTGAACGGGATCTGATTCCATGCCAGTATGGGTAGTCCTGTCCTACGGGGTGGCATCATCTCAGAGGTGGGGGCAGAGCGGGAGGCTCCCGTTGCCGGACAGGTGAGCCGGCGGTCACTACTGCTTCTCCTCCAGCTACTGGCTCATGTGTAGGAGGGAGGGTGTCGGGTTCAGTTCGAGGCCCGTGGAGGGGAGACCAGCAGAGGCGAGGGAATCCCTGCATGGGGGACAAGGCAGCAGAGGGGGCAAACAGTCAGCCTGAGAAAAAATAAGGTTAAGTCAGCCATGAAACTTTTAAGACTCGCGTGCCTTAGCATTGGATGGCGCCCGCATGCGCCCTCGAGAGCGGGCAGGCTGGTTATACCGACTGGTGGTAGGGCCCAAGCAAGTTTCGGAATCCACCTCAGCCAGTTCGGAACTTGAATCGGCTCTGTTGCCAGGAGGGTGAAGAACTCGGGTAGGTCAGCCCGTGTACGTAGAGTAAAGGAGGTCTGCGCCGTTCGGAAGATGACCGCCAAGGGGTAACCCCAGCGGTAGGTGCAGCCGTGTCTCCTCACTGTTTCCAAGACCGGCTTCAGCATCGCCCGGCGCTGGAGTGTGGCCCTGGATAGGTCCGGAAGGATCTGGATGTTCGCCGCGTCAAAATCTAGGTTTTCCAGGTCCTCCCTAGGATTACCTTTTTCTGCGCATAGCGGTGCAGATGGCACAGCACATCACGTGGCCTGGCGGGGTCTGTGGACTTGGGTCCCATGGTACGATGGACCCGATCTATCTCCAGCGAAGGCGGTGGGGATTCCAGCAGCCTGTGAAAGATGGCCGTGACTGTCTCCGCCAGGTCTTCAGGGCCTGTGGCTTCAGGGATTCCCTGCAGCCGCAGGTTGTTGCGGCAGCTGCGGTCCATTTCCTCCAGGTGCAGCTGCACCTCTTGGGCCTCCGTAGTGTGGGATTCGCAGGCCTGCTCCAGCGACGAGTCTCCCCAGAAGTTACACGGTCGGAGGCTGAGTGCAACTCCGTCCGCACCTCCTGTATGTCACTATGTGCCTCCTCAATTCACAGGATCAGGGCCACTATGTCCGTCCTCGTAGGGAGAGCTTGGAGCATGCTGCAGAGGTCCGCATCCAGTCGGGTCTGGGTAGGGTCAGCCATCTGACTGAAAGGCAACCGGTATCCCTGAGAGGGAGTCAGGTGTCGGTGCCGGCTCGGTCGTCTGTGCTGTGGCAGAGGTTGGCTCCATGCGGGACCCACGTGGCGTGGCCGCAATGGCGCCCGGCGAGAGTCTCAGCAAGCCCCTGAAATAGCTGTGTATGCTGGCCTGAGAGCTCCGGTTCCCCCTGGTTGCAGATCGTGTCCTATACCCCCCCTTGACCCCCCCCGGTTGCTTGGTTAAACAAGGTTACCACTCTCCCTATAGAATGGACTCCTGCTTTCAAGGACCATACTGATAGGAGGTCAGAGGCGGTGACCCGCTCCATGTTTACCATGCTAGGGTCTGCATTGCGGCCTATTTTGGCTGCAACCTTGGTGTCTCAGACACTCACTGAACGGGCAAAGGTTTTGCACCAGACTGTGGAGGAGCATCGGCTCCCTCCTGAATATGTTAGACTGGCCGACCAGTTGGTCCAGGGCCTTGTATATGTCTGTGATGCTACCCTGGATGCAACCCTCTTGATATCCAGAGCCTCTGTTTCTGCGGTAGTGTTGCGCCGCCTGATTTGGCTGAAATGCTGGTTTGCTGACCAAGCATCCAAAAAAGCCCTGGCAGATTTACTCTCCAAAGGTCCGGACTACCTGAGTAGCCAGATGCTGGACCAGGGGGAATGGTCATTGCATCCACAGGTGTTTCAACTCCTTTGCAGGAGGTGGGGCACACCGAACGTGGATCTCCTGGCCTCATCCACAAAGTGTCTGTTCGTGGCCAGGTCCAGAGATCCCTGGGCAGCCGCGTTGGTGGCCCCGTGGGGGTCAGTATCGGCTAATTTATGCCTTTCCCCCATTGAAGTTGCTTCCTCAGCTGCTCCGCAGATTGGAGGCCGAGGGGATACCAATGATTCTAATCGCTCCGGATTGGCCCCAGCGTCATTGGTATGCCGATCTTGTGTGCCTGGCGGCTGCCAATGCGTGAGGACCTTCTGTCTCAGGGTCCCATACTTCTTCCTGCTTTACAGTCGCTGGCTTTAACGGCATGGCTATTGAAAGCCAGGTACTAAGGGACTGAGGTCTTTCCAACTCGGTCATCTCGACCATGCTGAGGGCACGGACGTCTTCTTCCAGGAAGATCTTCCATCGCACCTGGAAGGCCTACATCTTTTTGTGCGAGGATATGGGGTGGCGTCCATGGACGTGTTCGGTTTCCAGGGTCCTGCTGTTTTTACAGCGTGGAGTAGATCAGAAACTTGCCTTAACCATTTAAGCCCCGGACCTTTAGGCAGCTAAAGGACCCGGACAGTTTTTTTGCGATTCGGCACTGCGTCGCTTTAACTGACAATTGCGCGGTCGTGCAATGTGGCTCCTAAACAAAATTGGCGTCCTTTTTTCCCACAAATAAAGCTTTCTTTTGGTGGTATTTGATCACCTTTGCGGTTTTTATTTTGTGCGCTATAATCAAAAATAGAGCGACAATTTTGAAAAAAAATTCAATATTTACTTTTTTCTATAATATACCCCAAAAGTATATAAAACATTTTTTTTTAGTTTAGGCCGATACGTATTCTTTTACCTATTTTTGGTAAAAAAAAAAAGCGTTTATCGATTGGTTTGCGCAAAATTTACAAAAAAGGGGATCGTTTTATTGCATTTTTATTAATTATTATTTTTTTACTACTAATGGCGGCGATCAGCGATTTTTTTCGTGACTGCGACATTATGGCGGACAATTTTGACACATTTTTGGGACCATTGTCATTTTGACAGCAAAAAATGCATTTAAAATGCATTGTTTACTGTGAAAATGACAGTTTCAGTTTGGGAGTTAACCACAAGGGGGCGCTGATAAGGTAATGTGTGACCTCAGTTGTGTTTCTAACTGTAGGGGTGTGTGGCTGTAGGTGTGACGTCGATTGTGGTTCCCTATAAAAGGAAACACACGATCGATGACAGCGCCACAGTGAAGAACGGGGAAGCTGTGTTTACACACCGCTCTCCCTGTTCTTCAGCTCTGGGGACCGATCGCGGGACTCCCGCGGCCATGGTCACGGAGCTTCGGACCGGGTCGCGTGCACGCACCCCACGGCTGGGCTTAAAGAGCCATGTACGTGGATGTGCCCAGCCGTGCCATTCTGCCGACGTATATCGGCGTAAATGGGTCCTTAAGTGGTTAAGCACCATTAAGGGACAGATTTCAGCTTTGGCTGTTCTTTTGGCGGCCCATTCTCTGGTGGGTACCTTTTGTGCAGGGGCTGCGTCATATACTTCCCCCTCTTAAACCAACTCTTCCTCCATGGGATCTGAATATGGTGCTCTCGGGTTCTTCAGGTACCTCCCTTTTGAAAACATCAGAGAGATTCCTCTCTTGACACTATCTCAGAAGGTGTCCTTTTTAGTGGCCATTACATTATGTCTGTCAGACGTGTTTGAGTTGGCAGCCTTGTCTTGCAAGTCACCATACTTGGTCCTCCATAAGGATAAGGCAGAGTTGCGCCTACAACCTTCCTTTCTTCCGAAGGTGGTTTCGGCCTTTCACCTTAACGAGGACATTGTACTTCCATCCTTGTGTCCTCGACCGGCACATTCTAAGGAGGTTGCGCTGCATACTTTAGTCGTGGTACGTGCTTTACGGGTGTACCTTTCCGCTATGGCTCCATTTCGGAGGTCTGACTTACTTTGTCGGTATCTGGTCCACAAAAGGGTTGATAAATAAGGGGGGTAATGGCGCTTGCTAATAATGAAAATAATATCACAAAATAATAGACTAAATACGTTCTAAAATCCTGCTTGGGTCACAATCCAAATGTTTATAGCATAAAACTGATAAAATGATATCTGACAAGCCAAAATATAAGGAATGATTCACTCCTATTAAATATCACCCACCTTCGATCTATGGGATGATGAGGGGGGTAAAATGAGTGATGTTGTAAAACGTGATCCAATTGGTAGTACACAGAGTACCACCAACTACTAGTGCAAAAAATATAAATAATTATAAGTGTTAAGAACCATTACAAAATATGTAGAAATATGTGAAATATCAATCGACAACCATAACAACCAAAAATAAGTAATTGAAGTGCAATAAATGTGTAAAATGCAAATGTCAAAAACATGCATAATAAAACAATTTTTTTTTTAAAATATATAAACCTAAGTCTCTGTGCACGATCAATACTCCAAAATTATGTGCATAAAATAAGATAAAAGTGTCCAAAGAAGATAAAATAAAGTGCTTCAATCAACAATCTTTATTCTTCCCAAAGTACTTCTGTGCTCCAATCAATACTTGAATCCACAATAGGTCCCACAGTGCATATGTGCAAAAGAAACCATGTGCTCTGTTTTCCCAAGCCTCTCACCTCAGAAAGGCTGTTTTAAAGCCTATGTAAATCTCCAATGCTGCTGGCTTACAAGCACAGCAGATTCTGTTTGGGATAGACGATTCCCGGCCAGCCTGTTTGCCCACGTCACTCCAATTTCCCAGGTTAAGTGTTCCCCAGGTCCCAGCGCTAAGCTCACTGGGTAGATGGCTCTCAAAAAAACAATACAAGCTCCATAGCGTAAAGCTGATAAAACATTTAATGGTTAAAAGCAAGTACACTTACATCAGACTTGTAAATAGACAGCATGTAGCGTGTAATCACGAAGATCTCCGCTCTCGGCCGTGAGCGGAGATGACGTCACCACCGGCTCTCCTCCTTACGCGGCTGTGCACGCCGCTTAATCATAGAATCATAGGTCCACAAAAGGGCCTGGCAGTCTTGTCGACCACCATTTCTCCGTGGATCAGGCAGACCGCCATACAGGCCTATGCTCTTAAGGGGCAGGCGCCCCCCTTTCCGGTCACGGCGCATTCAACCAGGGCAATTGGTGCTTCCTGGGCTTTCCGACATCAAGCGTCTGTCTCACAGGTGTGTAAGGCGGCGACTTGGTCGTCCGTTCACACCTTTTACAAATTTTACAAGGTTGATGAGAGTGCATCTTCGGATGCTTCCTTCGGCCGCAAGGTTTTGCAGGCGGCTGTTTAAAGTTGCAACTCCTCCGTTGAATAGTTCTGCTTGTTTTGGGGTGAAGTTAAATTGTTTTTACTGATACTGTTCCCACCTCTCGTTTTTTGACACTGCTTGGGGACGTCCCATATGTCAAGACTTTGAAGGCTGTGTCCGTCCATGGACGATAAGCAAAAATAGGATTTTTTGTACTCGCGTAAAATCCTTTTCTCTGTCGTCCATGGACGGACACACCCCTCCTTTAGGCTTGTACTGCTTGTTACAAACTGAGGCTGCAGGGAGGAGGGTTATGTCCGGAGGGACCTGTGCGGGGCTGTTCAACTCTGTTAAAGTAACATGTATTTAAATATCTAATATGTTCTGCCTAGTCCTCTCCTATGAACAGGAACATAACCCATATGTCAAGACTTTGAAGGCTGTGTCTGTCCATGGACGACAGAGAATCGGATTTTACAGTGAGTACAAAAAAATTCTATTTTTTGGAGTCGGCGTGTTTTTTTTCTGGTTGTGTTACTCACATTTAAAATAGTAATGTAGTGTGAATCAAACTAGCAGCGAGCTTGCACCGTGCAAACGTCACTTTCAGTGTCCTAGCGTCTGACGCGTACCGTCACTGTCATGTGACTTCTCCGATTTGCACTCTTATTCAGTTATTTACTGTTTCATTCATCCGTCATTGTTGTATATCAGTTATGCTCAGTCATTCATTTTGATTGGAGCATAACACCATCCTGCAATTTTTTTTCCCTCTGCGACTTCATATATTCTCTTCACGTTGTGATTTTATTTATTATTACTATTTAGGTACTTGTATAGCGCTGTCAATTTTCGCTGCACTTTACATATACATTGTACATTCACATCGGTCCCTACCCTCAAGGAACTTACTTATGCACCTGAGTCACCTTATCTGCACTGTTTGCACATTCATTCAGTTCACCTTTTGGATGCACCTTATCTTAGCATTTATAGAGATTTTATCTTTCACTCAGTCTATTTGCATATTTCCACATTCATTTTTCAAATATACTATTTTTGGTTATTTATACATTTTACCGTTTACACCATTCTATGCTATTGGAGCGCAACATCATCGCTTGATTTTTTTTCCAGTGTTCAAACTATAATCAAGAAGTTGAAAATTAGGGGTTCTGTTGAAACCAATCCACGGTCAGGTAGACCAATTTAAATTTTCAGTTGCAACTGCCAGGAAAATTTGTTTGGGATGCAAAGAAAAGCCCACAAATAACTTCAGGTGAAATACCGGACTCTGAAAACATGTGGTGTGGCTGTTTCAAGATTGCACAATAAGGAGGCACTTGAAGAAAGATGGGCTGCATGGTTGAGTCGCCAGAAGAAAGCCATCACTACACAAACGCCACAAAGTATCCCACTTACAATATGCCAAACACAGAGACAAGCCTAAAACCTTCTGACACAGTTATTTGGAGTGATGAGACCAACATTTTAGCTTTTTGGCCACAGCCAGAAACGAGGAGTGAACAAGGCCTATGATGAAAGGTACACCATTCCTACTGTGAAACACTGAGGTGGATCGATGATGTTTTGGGGATATGTGAGCTACAAATGCACAGGAAATTTGGTCAAAATTGATGGCAAGATAAATGCAGTATGTTATCAAAAAATACTGGAGGAACATTTGCATTCATCAGCCAGGAAGCTGTGTATGGGATGCACTTGGACATTCCAACATGACAATGATCCAAACCACAAGGCCAAGTCGACTTGTCATTGGCTACAGCAGAATAAAGTGAAGGTTCTGGAGTGGCCATCTCAGTCTCCTGACCTCAATATCATTGACCACTCTGGGGCGATCTCAAACCTGCAGTTCATGCAAGATAGCCCAAGAGTTAGAACCTGGAGACTGTTTGCCAAGAGGAATGAGCAGCTTTACCATCTGAGAAGATAAAGAGCCTCATCCACAAATACCACAAAAGACTTCAAGCTGTCATTGATGTTAAAGGGGGCAATACACATTATTAAGAACTGGGATATTTCGACTTTGGATCAGGGTCATTTGGGTAGTTTCTGTTGTCATTATGATTTTAAAAGCGTAAACACAGGGTCACTAAAGGAAATATTTTTTTTAGCTAAATAGCTACCTTTACCTTACTGCAGTCCTGGTTTCATGTCCTCATTGTTCGTTTTTGCTCTGATGTTGCTGTAATTCTGCTCTGTTCTGGACACTTCCTGGTTGTCTGTTTCCTGATCACCACAGTACTGGGAGATTCTAGTTTTGTTTTCCAAATCAATACTGCTCTATGGGTCTGTCCAGCACAGAGGCATCAAATAACATGCAAAAACTAAGCTAGATGCAAAAACAAAACTGAAACTAGGAGGTACATTATATGATTGATTTTTATCTATTTTTATCGTTTTTAAAAGGAATCAGTTAACTATTATGTCTCTATACCCTGTAAACAGTAATTTCAGCAACATTTTTTTTTTTCCTTTAGTGATAAATGGCTTCAGCCAAACGCTAACCAGGAGTGAAAAATGTTTGTGTTATTCATATTCTCTGAAAAATGGCCAAGAAATAAATTCGGCCAGGGTATGAGAACTTATAAGCACAACTGTAAATAATAGAGCCAAGTCCAGGAGGTGTAATGCACCTCTCTGGACTTAATTCATAGTATTGCCTTCATGTTTTACAAAGGAGCTGACTTTTACCAAGGAGCTGATCCATCTTTAAAAGACTGAAAATAGAATAAAGACAGAATGAAGCTAAGGGGTGTATTTGCAAAGCAGTAAATTACATTTACCAAACATTAATTGCAGGTGAACCAATGATTGTAATTTAAAATGAAAGCACCATGAAAATACCCCTGCAGTGAATGTTACATTCACTGCTTTATAAGTCTGTCCCTAATTGTTTAAAAGGAGGGTAATTGAGTTAATGTAAAAAAATATTAAATAACTGGCAAGTATTTAAATTCCTGCATATCGTACTGGCATCTAGACATCTGTTTTAGAATCTTTTGTGTTCCCTATACATGGCCCAATAGTAACCAAGTGCAAAAAGCTATCAAGTTACCTTTTTTACATTTAGTTAATTTTCTCCATAGCAAAGTTTTCAAAGCTTTAGATCGTGTTTTTTTTTTTTTTTTTTTTTTTTTTATTCATAGGTTTACTGCCGATTTCTGTAGTGTTTCACTTATTACCTTTTTTAATTTGCAATGCAGGCACTGATGTGGGCTACTCATGATGGACGCAAAAACACGGTTTTAAAGCTACTGGAACTGGGTGCTGATAAAACGATAAAAAACAACTCTGGAAACTTACCAGCTGATGTGGCCAAGAAGAACAATGATTTAGCGGTAAAGATGCAAACACTTCTCAGTGAAATGTTTTCAATTCTAGTCTCTGCAGGATGTAAAGCAGTCCAGTTAAAATGTTATGTGTCTGTCAGGAAGTAATTAGAGTGGACATATGGGAAGAAAGCTGAAATAAAATTGATGCATTGCTGTGAAAATACATCATGCCACAAATAAATATTGTCATCTCAAGTATAAGTAGCGCAAATCAAAGTAGATCTAAAGTCAAAACTGTTTTTCTCTTCCGTTCATGGACGGACACAGCAGCAATCTTGACAGTAGGGTATTAGCCTTCTATTAGGAGAGGATTAGACCGAAAACATGTTTGTGTTTAAAACATATCAAAACTGTACAATACCGCCCAGGGGGATGGTCCCTCTAGGTACAACCCCTCTCCCTGCATCTAGCAGCTCAGCTTTTTTCTGCCTAGCATAGGAGAAGGACCTGGCTCCCTGTGGGCCCATTGGTCCTGGAGTTTTTTTTACTTCTACTTTTTTGTTCCTGAGATCTACTATCAACTGCCGACTGGGTGACCCGCTGGACATCAGATCCTTGTAGTCCCCCCAGTTTCGGCCATCGAGCGTGTGCAGACCTTTAGCTACGCTCTGGCTCGGCCACGACATGCCCCGTTGCTCCAGGGGTGGCCGGTGAGCTACATGCTCCAGGGCACACATGACCGGGCTATATGTCTGTGTGCCAGGGCCGACAGTCACACCGTAACCGCACGGGTGATGGGTCTGTCAGGAATGCTTCCAGCTAGTCCACACAAGACGGGTAAGTAGCAGTACCCCTGCTTTGGCAGGATGACGTGGCTGGGCATTCCCGGGGAGGTCGATTAGGGGGTTTCCACCCTGCCTTTCCTCTCTCCCTTCCTTCCCTCCTCCCTATGCTGTGGGAGCTAGGCTGGCTGTGTCTGACCGGGGGTCCGCCTGAGAGTCTCTATCCGCTAGAGGGGGGCTGCGCTCTGGGGGTGCTATCTGGCTGCCGTGCGAACGGCCCCGGGTGTTCGCTGCCTGCTATGCATGCTTGGCTTTCTCCTCATGGGGCCGGCGGACATTTTGGCGGTGCCCAGCGCTGTTTTGTTCTCTATCTTGTGAGGGAGTTGTGAGGGAGTTTTGCCTCTATCGATGGCTAGAACGGCGCAAACAGCCTGGACACACTGCAGTGAAGCAGAGTGACACGGGCAGCTGTACGGGGAGCACCTCTGGCCGGGAGAGGGGGACAGCGGCTGTGCAGTGAATGGTTTGGGTGGTGAGTCCTTTGGGGAGCCTCTCGTTCTCTGTGGCAGCTAGGAGGGTGGGCTGTGTACCTTGTCTCACGTCCCTGGGGGTGTCGGGCGCGTGGGTCAGTATGGCGTCAGAAGCGGACGCCTCTTACCCAGTCATACCTGAGTTGGCAACTAGGGCCCCTGCTGGATCTGTGGACGCTATGTCAGCGATGCTGGAGGCCTTTGTTGCCAGGCTGGAAGTGGCACATGGGCCACAGGGGGGTAGAAAACGCCCACTCCCCCTGCCATCTTCTGGGGACAACTCTGAGAGAGAATCGGGCCCAGATGCGGCTCCCAGCCCTGGCTCTGATGTGTCAGGATGTGGACCTCGACCGTTCGGACAGTGAGGATGACTCCAGGTCCGGGTCAGCGCATGATAGGGCACTTGTAGGAGCACTTATCACCGGAGTGCGGGATACTCTTAAGATGGAGGATACAGCGGAGACGACAAATGTCGGTTCCTTTCGGGTTCCGTAAGCCGACCCGCCACGCTAAGGTGTTTCCTTGTGTACCTTATCTGGATAAGCTTTTGTACAAGGAGTGGGATAGGCCGCAAAGGGTCTTTTCGGCCCCGAAATGTTTAGCGGTCTGTTACCCCTTTGAGGAGAATTTTCTAAAGAAATGGACTTCTCCCCCCGATAGTGGACCCCCCGGTGTCCAGACTCAACAAGGTGAACACGATTCCGGTGGAAGGGGCTCCTGCTTTCAAGGATCCCACCGACAGGAGGAACTGAGGCTGTGGCCCGCTCCCTGTTCTTCGTGATGGAGTCAGCAGTGCGTCCTGCTGTGGCCAAGGTCCTGGTGTCAGACACTTACTGAATGGGCAAGAATTTTGCACCAAGGGTTAAAAGAGCATCAGGCTCCCCCGGACTGTGTGGAACTGGCGGACCAGTTGTTACAGTGCCTTAAGTTTGTCTGCGAGTCAGCCTTGGATACTAAAGTGTTGGTTCTTGGACCAATCTTCTAAGAAGGCCCTGCTGGATTTACCTTTTACGGGTGAGAGGCTTTTTGGAGCCTCCCTGGATGACATTATCAAAAATACCACGGGAGGTAAGAGCACTCTGCTCCCGCAATCCAGGAAGGGTAAGGAGCCATGCCGTAGACGGGCCCTCCTTCACCGCGCATAAGCGTTTTTTTCATCTGTCCGGTGCTGCAGGTAAACGCTCCCAGGCTGATAAGACACCTGCTGAAGGGGAAAATACTGCGCTAACTCTATGTAACTAAAAAACACAGCAGCAGCTCTGTCATGTGATAAACAAAAATTGGTAAAAAGCTGCGCTACAAAGTAAGGGACCAATACTGTGATCAGTCCATGTGACACAGTGCATATATCAATATTGAAGCATATGACCATAAATAAATAATATTATGATCAGGATTAGCGCACTTAAAATGATTAAAAAAACATATTGACAGATGAACAAAATTGTAAAAGAAGCAAGTGTAATCAAATTCAAATGATGGAAAAATGAAAGTCCCAGTTCTCAAAATCAAGGAAATCCGCCACCATCTGAATGAACCGCTTACCAAAGGCAAGAGGATGTCAAGCCTATCAGGAAGTCTGTAACCCTCCGATGGATATGCGAGATCCAATTCAATGGGAATAGGTGCGTATATTCGACTCACAGAAAGTCAACAGTAAGTCCCAAAATATAAGAACACTCAATAGTGTAATACAGTACAAAAAGTTTATTTAAAAAAAAAAAAATCACACTTACGTAAAATCGTTTCCATAAGAAAAGCCGGCCGGCTTGCAGACACCTGTCTCTTGGTGATGACATCAGTAAGTCCACCTCCCAACGTACGTTTCGTGTCAGGTACACGTCAATCGGGAACTGGCGACGCACTGACCCATCACTCTAATATAGTAAACCTACAAAACCAAGCCTCCATGTGAACCTCTGGCAGCGGAATTGTAAGCTCCCTAATTCAGTTGTAAATAGCTATCTGGCTGCGCTAGCTGAATAAGATACACTCGGGTAAGAGAACAAGCCTAAAAACCATTGAATTTGAATTGTAAAAATCGATGTGTGCTACGATCCTTGAGATCATGTGGCTCTGCTCTGTCCACAGTGATAAACACATAGAGAGCAAGCACACGTGACCATTATGAAAAAACACAACACAAAAAAGGGAAAACAGTCAATCTCATAGATGAGTGAGAGGAATTAATTAAAATGTATATATAATACAAATTATATAATACAAATAAGTAATCTTCCATTAAAGCGGATCTCCCACGCCAAATCGTTTTTTTTTTTAATTGGCTATTTCAATGTGTAATAGCACTGCTGTGCTAAACTCGCGTTTCTGGTGTCCGACCGCCGCACCGCTGTAAATCCGTCCAGAATAAATACTTATATTCCTTGTTTCCTCCCGTCGCCATCTTTGCTTAGGGCGTTTGATTCCCACAAGCAGGCACTTCCTATTTGCGGTGGATGCTGTCCCAGCATCCACCGATCGATCTCGTATGTAATTAAAAGTTCCCGCCCCGTTGTGATGATAGTGAGAAGTTTAAAACGCCCGCCCCTTCCTCTGTTTACATCCACGTCACGAAGTCGCGCGATGTTTGGTAACAGAGCGGAATGTTATAATTACGGAGCTCCGACACTGGCTCCCAGCAGACACAGCGCGGCACAGGAAACTGAAGAAAACCCGTCGAAAACCCGAGGGGGGGGGGCAGACCGGAAGGCAGGCTGATTATTAAGGTACACGATTAATAATTTAAATGAAAATAGCCGATTCATCATTATTTTGGAGAAGTAGGAATATGGAGCTGTAGTCGAATTGAGGGTGGAGATCCGCTTTAAGAAAGAGACTAGAATCTAAAATGTTACTAGAAAACAAAAATTAGAAAAATAAGTGCATATGTCCAGACCAATGTTGTATGTAAAAAAAAAGAAAAACTAAAAGTAAAGGCCACAAATCCGGACAAAGCGCATATTCATCCCTTATATGGCCTATTAATTTATAAATGGGACAGAGAACTTCGAAAGTTATTCATATGACATATATCCATATGGCAAATGTAAAAAATGCAATTATCCAAAAAACAGCAAAGTTGCTGCCATGAAGTCACATCGAGTGCACATACCAAAGTGTTTTAAATAGACAGAACATACTTAGGAGTTGTCAATAAAGGCATTAAGGTCCACCTCTACGTTCAACCCAAAAGGAGTATAGCATTTCAAGTTAAGAATCCAGGCCATCTCGAGTCTGGATATGCTACGTATCATAGAATCTCCTTTCCATTGTGGAGTGTACCTATCTATACCCAGAAAGATGGTCTTAGTGGGGTTTTTTTTTTGTGGACCTCTACATAATGTTGTGATACTTGGGGAAACCTTAGTATATTAGTAATATGCTTGTTTAACCTCACACGGCGAGGTCATTTGGTCCTGCCCACATACTGCAGCTCACAAGGGCACTGCAGCACATAAACGACTCTCTCCGTGAAGCATGTAATGAAAGAGTAATCTCGAAATCGGCTCCAGTACTCAATGATGTAAACCTATTGGTGCGCCTGTGTATGCACCCACTGACTGAACACACTCTACACCTCCTACATTGATAGAAACCCACCAAATATTCAAAGAAACTCCCTCCTAATGGGGGGGGGGGGGGGAGGATCCAATATATTGGGTGCAACTCTCCCTCTAAGGGATGGTGCATCCTTGTAGATGACCTGTGGTCTCTCGGGCAAAACTGACTTGAGGACCTGATCATTTGTAAGAATATGCCAATGTTTTTTAATAAGTTTCTTAACACTGGTATGTTGATGAATATGTGGTAATAAAGGGAATTGTGTGCTCACAGTAATTTGAGGCCTATCTTTTAAAAGGTCTTTCCTATCCAATAATGCCACCTCATCCAATGTATTCTTAAAGGAAACATTGGAGTATCCCTTCTCTCAAAAGCCGGTGGTCAGAACTTCTGCTTGAGCAAGGAACTCACTATGGTCAGTGCAATTTCGTTTTAGCCGTATGTACTGACTTTTGGGTACAGAGTTTAACCATGCAGCATGATGACAGCTACTGACAAAAATGTAAGAATTTCTATCTGTTTCTTTAAAGAAGGTTGATGTCACAAAAGAACCATCTTTGATAGTAATCTTCTTCAGGTCTAAGAAATGGATCTCTTCCTGACTTGCCTCAAAATTGAAAAAAAAATCGCTCTAGTGTTGACATTGAGTTCTTCTATAAAGATATCTAGATCACTATGGCTACCATCCCATAGGAGGAGGACATCATCTATATACCTAGCCCATAGCACTACCTGAGGTCGCCGTTGGGCGTAGATGACGTGCTCGCTAAGCTAGGGGCATACTTGGCCCCCATAGCGACTCCCCTGTCCTGCCTGAAGAACTGATTGCTGAACCAGAGATAACTCCGGGAAGCTGCAAAAGAAAGCGGCTCCAGGATGTAAGTAATCTGTTCATCAAAAAGTTCCAAATCCCGTCTCATAAAATATTTCACGGCAAACTGACCCAAATTAT
Source organism: Rana temporaria (assembly GCF_905171775.1). Lineage (NCBI taxonomy): Eukaryota > Metazoa > Chordata > Amphibia > Anura > Ranidae > Rana > Rana temporaria. Next base: position 165,601,714 of record NC_053491.1, read on the forward strand.
ACGGGATGACAGTATATAAAGACGTGGCATCAGCCGTCACCAACCACATATCTGCTCTAGGAGTATGTTCTGTCAGAATATTAATCACATGACAAGAGTTTTTAAGGTGTGAGGGCATCCTAGAGTCCAGAGGCTGTAGAAAAAATCGATGATGTAATGGAATCAATAGGGCGTCCTGGGTGGCAGGTCGGATGCTTAGGTATTTTAGGGAGGTAATAAATGACTGGTGTACGAGGTGCTGTAGGCACCAAGTACTCCCTTTCTTTTTTTGAGTATCCCTAAATCAGACCCCTTTTGAACCAGATTCACCAATTCTTTCTGATATTGGGCCTTAGGATCTGAAGGAAGGGGGGTATAGGTATCCCGATCACTCAGGATCCTATACATCTCTGTGAGATTTTTTTTGTCCGGAACTATAATCCCCCTAACTTTTATCCGCTGGCCTAATAACTAGCCCCTTGTTCTCGCATGGGGAATCCAGACCAACTATTAAAGCCTCATCAGTATGCACCCTCTTTATAGGTAACAAATCTAAATCCCTAAGTACCACATCTTTAAAAACTTTCAAGGGTGGTGCCAAGGCTCCTGGTGGGTTAAATAATGATGCATTTGACAAGCCAGAGTGAGTAAAGCCCTGTGGTATATTGCTATCAGTCTGAATGGGATTAGAAATAAAATGCTGTTTGATGTTTAACCTTCTTATGAATTTGTGAACATCCATATAGGTTTGAAACTTATTTAACCACTTCCATACCAGGCACTTATACACCTTCCTGCCCAAGCCAATTTTCAGCTTTCAGTGCTGTCGCAATTTGAATGACATGCTACACTGTACCCAAACAAATTTTGTATCACTTTGTTCCCACAAATAGAGCTTTTTTTGGTGGCATTTGATCACCTCTGCGATTTATTTTTTGCACAACAAATAAAGAGCAATTTTTTTGAAAAAAATGTTTTTTTTTTTCTGTTAATTTATTTTGTAAATAAGTACCTTTTCTTTTTCAATGACGGGGCTCTGATGAGGCGGCACTGATGGGCACTTATAGGCGGCACTGGTGGGTGGCACTGATTGACACTGGGTGGCATTGCTGGGCATAACAAATTGTGCCATGATGGTGCCAGTCAGTGCCCATTTGTGGGCACTGATTGGCACATGTTCGGTTTACATATGGCCATGGGGACTTACCTGGCCATCCACATGTTGGGTGCTTCCCTGGTGGTCCTGGGCGGCATCCTGGTGGTCCAGTGTGGGCATCCGAGGGGGGGCTGCGCTGAAAAAACAATCAGCGCAAACCCCCCTTGTCAGGAGAGCCGCCGATCGGCTCTCCTCTACTCGCGTCCCTCAGACGCGAGTGAGGAAGACTTCTTGATTGCATCGTGATCAGCCGTGATTGGACACGGCTGATCACGTGGTAAAGAGCCTTCGCTGACACACCACCGATCGCCGCGATGTGCACCCCTGCGGCGCGCGGCGGCTGTTATCCTGCAGGACATCAATAGATGTCCAGTAAGGATAATGAAACCACTTCATGGACGTCTATATGCTATTGACGGGCGGGAAGTGGTTAACCTGCGAGGGGGGCCATATTTCAACCCCTTGTCTAATACTAGTTTTTCGGCATCAGTTAAGACCTCTGTACTTGGCTTAAAAACCCCAGTTCCCATAATTTTTCTTTTTTTTTCTTTTTTAGCTCGTACCTGTTTACCCCCTCTTGTTCCTCTTGTGTCGCCCGATTAGTACCCTGATTAGGTTTGTGTAAACCCCAATGTTGACCATCCTGATTGGGTGGGCCAGGGCTATCACAAATCTCAGGATTACCAGGGTCCGGATATTGTGATTGGTTGAAATAACCATTCCTAACTTGTTTGTAATCGGACACAGGTCCATCTCGATCACTGAGCAGAAAGAAATTATTGGATGCATCAATATTGTATTCATAATAATTTCTTCGCTCAGAAGGACAAAAGCGTTCCTGGTTTGGCAAGCCCAAAGATCCTGCGGACAAATCTGTGTCCGCATGAAGGTCTGCCCCCGCCTGGGTGGGGGTCTTGGCAAATTCACAGCTCGTGAACTTCTCTGCTTTCCGACCGGTGGGTTTGCAAGGTAGTTTCCTCAGGGTACAAGATAGTTTCTCTCTTGCCTACCGAACAGATTTTTTACCTCCCAGCTTCCTCTGATTCATCGGGAAGCCCTTTTTGGGGCAGTTCAGGATCTGCTGGTGCGCAGGGTGATCGTACCTATACAATTGCAGGAATGGTTTAGGGTTTTTACTCAAATCTGTTTGTAGTCCTGAAGGAGGACGGGATCCATCCAATCCTAGATCTTAAGGCCCTCCATTGCTTTGTAAAAGTACAGAGGTTCAGGATGGAATCGGTTCACTCTGTGGTCGCTGCTCTCCATCCGGGGGATTTTCTGGCGTCCTTGGACATCAAGGATGCATACTTATGTCCCCATATGCTCCAGGCATCAGAGATTTCTGCGTTTTTCGGTCTAGGACGACCACTATCAATTTGTGGCTCTCCCCTTTGGACTGGCATCGGTGCTAAGGGTGTTTCCCCCGATTTTGGCCTTGCTGACACAGCGTGGAGTCGCTATCGTGGGCTACCTGGACGATCTTCTTCTGAGCCACTTCAAGCTCAGAATTAGAGGAGGGCGTGTCTATAGCCTGTCAGACCCTCTGAGACTTTGGTTGGGTCCTGAACACTCAGAAGTCGTGTTTGGTGCCGACTCAATACCTGGGGTTGGTCCTGGACTCAGAGGCGAGAGTTTTTCTTTATCGTACACCACAGGACACACAGCCTAAGTCCTTACATAATGGGTTATATGCTCACCAGTAAGGATGAGCTCTGGCGTGTTTGCATAGTACACGTGCAGAGCCCGCCAGGAAGTGTGCACGGCGCTGCGCTAGTCAGTCAGGGAGACATTGTCCCGATGCTCGGCTGCAGGGATCGTGAAATGTCTCCCTGGCTGTGATTAGCGCAGCGCCGTGCACACTTCTGGCGGGCTCTGCATGTGTACTATGCGAACACGCCAAAGCTCATCCTTACCAGAGGTGATTGGACACTGGCACAACTAATCAGTCAGTTTCCCTCCATATTGCCCCTCCCCTTCAGGAAGTACCTCAGTTTTTTTGCCAGTGCCTAATGTGAAGTGCACGAGAAAGATCTGCTAGGAAGGAGCTCTGTTGGATAGCAAAAATGGAAAGGACGAAAAACTGGACAGCCGCACTCCAAAATCACTTAAAGAGATGTCTTTTATTTTTCAACTGTACATACAGTCACTGAAAACCAACAACATACAGTATGGCCGACGCATTTCGCACTGGCAGTCAGTGCTTAGTCATGGCTAAAGAGGTTCACACTACAAATAAAATATATACTAAAAACATACAATTATGTGATAAAAACCCGCCTATGGCAGGGCGGAATTAATTAAGATAATCAAGCAGTAAATCAAAACAGCTGAAAATGGGTCAGAAACTCCCTCAGGTGTGACACCTTGGAAAAGGAAAAGAAAAACGTGAAAAACACATATTTATGTAGAAACACCTGTGTGTGTCAAAATTCTATAAAAATACCTATGAAAATATCTATAAAAAGTCTCAGAATTAGTCCACAATACAAATGCATGAGTATCAAACTTTGAAAGCAACAAGCAATGTGTTGTGTATACAAATGGGACACCAAATCTGTGTTCATGTAATTAAACCATAGTATGTGAATTATTGAGGCCAGCTAATTAATGTGCCTAATATTAACATATAGACATAAATAGACTGTGAAGTGAGAAAATAAAAAAATAAAGAAAGAAAATCATGATAACCATATGAGGCATACCGACATAAAATGTTCAAAGTGTGATATGGATCCATAAAGCCTGCAATGTTCACTTAATGTGATATATTAATTTATTTATTTAATGAGTGTGGGTCATTTTGGTTTGCATGCACGCTAACATGTGCCTAATGTGGTAGGCTAATCATGCTATGAGCATACTTAAAAAATAACCTAAAAAGGTGCTCAATCGAAATTTAGTAATAAATGAAACATTTAGATATGTGAAGATAAAATTCATTATAAATAAAATTGTATTGACATAAATATAAATAAGCCGCAAACTTGTAGCAATGACATCTTAAAGAGTGCTTGACATGATCATATATGCCCGTGATGCGCACAGTAATGGTAATCTTACTGTTTATATAAATAGTGATCTAGCGTGAAAGTCTAAAGTCAAGTGCTATAGTGTGCAATCAAACTTACTAAATATTATCCGTTTAATGGTCTAATTGGTATATATCAATATGTACATAATTAAAAAGCTGGCCATGCTCTGAAGGAACAAACCAACAGACGCATGCATATTTTGTTGAACTATAGCCCGGTTATGGAACTGTATAAAAAACCTGTATATGTATGAATGAAAATGTAAACCGGTTCCACAGCTAGAGGAAAGGAACATCCCAGAGTGTTATGAAAGTCATATGTATCGCTGGGACGAGTGTTGGCGAAAATCCTAACAAATGTGGATCATGATCCTGCATGAAAGTCCGGTGTCAGTCGTCATATTTAAATGGAAAGCCCGAAACTGACAATCCGCAGGACCCTGTAAAAAAAACAGGCCCAGCACACTGGTTAAATGAACAAGTACGCAAATGACCCGAAAGCCTGTTACAACAATGCAACACCTGGTTGCAAATATGAAGTAATAAAGATCAACAGGTGTCAATGTGCATGGGATGGTATCGACCAACATAGTGCCTCGTTGGCCATGCGATAAAACCGGTGTAGCATGCAGTTCTAGAAAACCGGGAAAAAGAAAAATGAAAAACAAAGTTTAATGGGGTCGATCTGAGAATTATTATTATGTAACTGATGTGTGTAATGAGGGAGAATGAAGTAAAAACCCATATAAATATGGGTTTTGTAGTATAGATTGTATTGAAGAGTGTGTGCTTCATAATGAAGCACAATTTGAACCTGGAAATGAGGGTGTCCGTCGGGTAAATATATCAAATTTGCTGGATGCTAAAACAGGATGCACAAATTATATTGATGAAGGTGAACTAAATAATATGTTTCTCATAACGGTAGTAGTGGGGCTAGCATGGATGGAAGTAGCTCAAAAGTAACAGATAGAGGTTGAAGCCCTGAGAAGACAGAGCTCATATGTAACGTTATTTCAAAGCATAGCCCCTATCTAGCCGCGAAACAGGAATTAATGTAATAATAAATGCATAACCTGTATAGTAACCTGGCGGACTCCCCCATGCAGAACCCTCGTATCCTGTAGAACAACGGACCACAAGGGAACCTGGACGAGGTGAATTGTAGAACTTGTAAAAAATCGCGCTGAAGCCCATATGATAGCCCGCCTGTGTGTAAACCAATATACATGATGGGTGAGCAATATATTATGAATAAAAAAATATAATATCAAAATTCAATTGAAGGTATCGCGCTGAAACCCATATAGTGGCCCACCTACTAGTAAACCGATATACACAGTAGGTGAGCGGCGAGTAAATGACTAAAAAAATCATCAATTGGGGGTGTCATTAATCACTGAGAACGAGTTACAAAACCGGAAGAACGAAAAATTGCGGGATGCTCCCACAAGAGAGCAGATATAATGTTGGGTACAGGAACATTGGTTAGCCGAGATAGTGAAGGAAATGGAAAAATGTATGTGTGCCACGCAGAGGGGGGTACATTCAATCATGAAAATGGGAAACATCCCAATCAAAGTTGAGGCCCCGAGGCTGTCTGGAATTAAGGTGAAATATCCAGAATACCTCTCGTTTACAAAGAAGTTTGAATTTATCACCCCCTCTGGCTGGACATATAACCCTTTCCATGCCTTGTATGGACAAACTAGAGATGTTTTTACCATGTACATTGTTCCAATGTCTAGCCACATTGGTATGGTTCTTCTCAATGTCGTACAGGTGGTCACTGAGTCTGTCCCGTAATCTCCTAATGGTTCTACCCACATATTGGACATGGCAGATGTTACAGGTAATGACATAAACCACAAACTTCGTGTTGCAATTAATATATTGCTTGATGTTAAAGTTTCTACCACTGGAGCATGATCGCACAACTTTACCGGCTCCTATTAAAGGACAGTATCTGCACCCATTAGTGCCACACTTGAAGGTACCTACAAAGTCCAACCAGGTGGAAGAAGTGGGTTTAGATTCGAAGAGACTAGGTGAGAGAACCCCCCCCAAAGTGGGAGCTCGAGGACTCACCGTCTTAATACCTTTAGACAAAATGAATGTATAGGACGCATCACTATACAGTACAGGCAGATATTTAATAATTATCTGCTTGATTTTGTGAAATTCCATACTGTGAGGTAGAAAAAAATCAGAGCTGGCTCGGTGTCCATAAAATTGGGAGATTTGGATCTAGGTCTCCTGTTGTCCAACAGTGAGTCTCTAGGAATGGCACTAACCCTACGGATGGCATTATTAATGACAGTGGCAGAATAGCCTCTGTCTTTGAACCTATGAGCCATTTTGCGAGCTTCACTTGTAAAGTCGGCAGGAGAGGTACAGAGCCTTTTAAGGCAGTAAGATTACCATTACTGTGCGCATCACGGGCATATCTGATCATGTCAAGCACTCTTTAAGATGTCATCGCTACAAGTATGTGGCTTATTTATATTTATGTCTATACAATTTTATTTATAATGAATTTTATCTTCACATATCTAAATGTTTCATTTATTACTAAATTTCGATTGAGCACCTTTTTAGGTTATTTTTTAAGTATGCTCATAGCATGATTAGCCTACCACATTAGGCACATGTTAGCGTGCATGCAAACCAAAATGACCCACACTCATTAAATAAATAAATTAATATATCACATTAAGTGAACATTGCAGGCTTTATGGATCCATATCACACTATGAACATTTTATGTCGGTATGCCTCATATGGTTATCATGATTTTCTTTCTTTATTTTTTGATTTTCTCACTTTAGTCTATTTATGTCTATATGTTAATATTCGGCACATTAATTAGCTGGCCTCAATAATTCACATACTATGGTTTAATTACATGAACACAGATTTGGTGTCCCATTTGTATACACAACACATTGCTTGTTGCTTTCAAAGTTTGATACTCATGCATTTGTATTGTGGACTAATTCTGAGACTTTTTATAGATATTTTCATAGGTATTTTTATATAATTTTGACACACACAGGTGTTTCTACATAAATATGTGTTTTTCACGTTTTTCTTTTCCTTTTCCAAGGTGTCACACCTGAGGGAGTTTCTGACCCATTTTCAGCTGTTTTGATTTACTGCTTGATTATCTTAATTAATTCCGCCCTGCCATAGGCGGGTTTTTATCACATGATTGTATGTTTTTAGTATATATTTTATTTGTAGTGTGAACCTCTTTAGCCATGACTAAGCACTGACTGCCAGTGCGAAACGCGTCGGCCATACTGTATGTTGGTTTGCAGTGACTGTATGTACAGTTGAAAAATAAAAGACATCTCTAAGTGATTTTGGAGTGCGGCTGTCCAGTTTTTCGTCCTTTCCATTTTTGCTATCATTAGCATTGCCAGCACCTTGGTGGTTCAACAGCCCTTGATTGCCTACGGGGCTCACCTGGAGCGGTGAGATTTTTGTCTGTTTGTCAGCTCTGTTGGATACCTCCCGGTGGAAGAGTTACGCCGCCGGGTTCATCCAAAGTGCTTAATAATTTATGCCAAATGGTTGATACCCGAGCCTTGCAGAAGACCGGGGCAGTGCCTGTAATGTCTCTCCTTGGAGGACTGGGCTCTGGGATCCAGTATTTTCGCAAAATTTAAAAAAGTCTCCTTTATGTAGGGACTTGACCCTGAAGGTTGGCACTACACTACCCACGTGAAGGTTGGTCTGTCTAAATTTTTAGCAGTCCTGCGGCGTGGATAAGGTAAGGGGAAAAAGGTCTAGGTTTTAACACTTATGGATTTTTTTCCCCATTATGAGTTTGGCTGCCTTACCTGTATACCGCCACTAGAGGGAGTAGGAGTACAATCCACTCACAGGCAGGAACGTAGCTCAAATGCACAGTGGTTTCCTCCGTGGCAGGCTCTGCAAACTGAGATCTCTTCAGGGTAAGAGGTAGGTCAGTGTGGCTACAAGCACAAATGACTCAAGGGGTTAAGCACTTAACTTACATGAGTGCTGTCTTTGGAGCTGCAGGTTTGAATCCTGGCTAGTAAGCGGTCACCCCTCGAGCCCTCCGCGGCCATCATCAATGCGGACGGCGCCCCCCCAGTATGGGCCCAGAGCCCTCCCGCCCCCCGAGGTTCCCCCCCGCATGGAGGGCGGGATGACAGGGAACACATTGTGTGGTTTGGCGTTACATAGACGCGTGCGCGCTGGGGCACACACTTTTACGGCATAATGGAGGGGGCGTGGTCACGGCAGCGTGCACGCCGCTCTACTGCGTATGCGCAAGGCGGGATGATTTAAAATCACCCACAGATGCCTAATGGACGCCATAGGAAGAGACACAGCAGCCGGGGGCAAGTGAGTTCTCAAAGGTGGTTGGTGACAGGCACTTAAAGGCACCTACTTGGCATTTAGACTGTGTGATGGTGGCTTACTATTATAGCTGAACTAACACAGTAGTGAATGCACTATCTTCCTCTGCTTGTAGCTTAGGAATATGTCGTCCCGGAGAAACAGTTCAGTGACGAAAAAAGACAAATGAGACTCCGCCTAAAACAGGAGCCTCTAACCGTTCTGGCCAGCTACCCGGAGAGACCAGTGGCACCGATACAGGATGAGCCATTGCCATTATCAGGGATAGCAGCATCTCCTGTTGTACTAGCTCCTGCATATTTCACTGAGGACGCCTTAGCAGCAGCTCTGGACAGTTTGGAAGGTAGAATAGCTACATTAATTGCTAAATCCATTAAAACGGATAAAAACCAAAGCGGGTCTCCTTCCAATGTTCTAGATCCTTTTTCAGAAAGGTTCTGATGAGGATGATGTGGCACCTTTACAGGACAAGGATGAGGAGTCGGACGGCTCGGGTATTAGAGGAACCCTTTTTTCCGCTTCCCAGTTGGTAAGATCGCAGGTACAATGTTATACTGAAACGGTGCGAACTGCATTCAGACTACCCTCTTCGGAGTTATCTGAATCGCCTGTTTCCTCCCTGGGCTCGTTAAGGTCTCTGCAGAGTTCAAGCTCGTTTCCAGTTCATCCATTGTTAAAGAAGCTTATTTACGCAGTCTGGTTACATCCAGATAAGTGTTTCACTCTTCCTAAGAAGTTTGAAATTCTTTATCCCATGGAGGAAGAATTTACCAAGAAGTGGAGTTATCCTGCAGTAGATGCAGCTATATCTTGTGTAAACAAGAACCTGACTTGTCCAGTAGACGACGTACAGGTGTTTAAGGACCCTTCAGAAAAGAAATTGGAATCCTTACTGGAATCTTCCTGCTGGCAGGATCAGTTGCACAACCTGCTGTAGCTGCAGTGTGTATGTGTCAGGTCCTCAAGGACCAGGAAAAGCAGTTATCTCCAGAATAGGCCAAATTATGGGAAAATTTGCCTAAAAGCCTTATGTTTTCCTATAGGTGCTATGAGAGATTCGATCCAGCAAGCATTTTGCCTTAGAAGAAAGAAAGAAAGTCACCGCTCCAGGTGGGTCTACTATATGGTCATGCACTGGTACAGGATTCCAAGGGTGCTGGCGGTGCACTAGGCAAGCATAAAGGTTGAATGAAGGATGGATGGCCGCACTCCAAAAAACTTACAGGTTGTCTTTTATTAAGCATCTCGCCTTACACTCCAGTTGGTGCATACGCACAGAGTCCTCTGGTTAAACATTGGTCTGCGGAGGTACCATGCAAAAAGCTTCTGACAGGTTTTTCCTTTCATAGTGATCGCCTCTTTGGGGGAAGATTTGGAAAAATGCATCCAAAAGATATCGATCGGAAAATCTACGCTGCTACCAGAAAAGAGGAAAAACAAGCGACCTTGTTTTAAATGTTCTCTCTCCCCAGGTCCTGGTAAAACTACCTCCAGCCAGTGGCGACGGCATTTTCAGCCAACTACAGAAGCTAAGGAAGACCAGGGCCAGAGAAACAAGAAGCAGTAGGGGTCAAAAGCTAACAAGCAAAACCCCAAAGCCTCTGCATGAAGAGGCGTCCCTACTCTGGCCGAGTAGGGGGGCGGCTTTGTCAGTTTTCAGCGCAAAGATTTAAGACAAGTGGGTGGTATCCACTGTATCCCTAGGGTACAAGTTGGAATTTCGAGAAATCCCATCTTCTCAGTTCCGAAGATTAGAGCTCTCCAAGGATCCTCCTAAAAAAACAAACAAAAAAACTCTTCCTTTTAAGGAATTTGATCACTTGCTGTCCCTAGGGGTGATCATAGAAGCACCCCTAAAGGAACAGGATTCAGGTTTTTATTCAAACCTCTTTTGTGATCCCAAAACCAAACGGAGATGTCAGACCCATTCTGGATCTAAGAGCTCTAAATCAGTTTCTAAATATTCACAATTTCCGAATAGAAACTATTCGATCAGTGGCCGCAACCCTACAAGGCTGGGAATTCATGGCATCCATTGACGTCAAGGACGCATATTTACATGTACCTATCCATCCCGCTCACCAAAGATTTTTAAGGTTTGCGGTAGAAGGTCGCCACTTTCACTTTGTGACTCTACCCCTTGGTGTGGCTACTGCTCCCGGGTATTCGCAAAGGTACAAGCTTCTTTGTTGGGCAATCTCAGAGAACAAGGCATAAAGATAACAGCCTATGTAGATGATCTGTTTGTAATCAGTCCATGGCAAGACTAGACCATGCAGTGCTCATCACTATAAAATACCTGGAGCACCTAGGATGGATGGCCAACTTGCAAAAATCCTTTCTACAAGCCCAAAGAAGGGTAGAGTATCTGGGCATGATCATGGACCCAACCCAAAGCCGGGTAATTTTTACCAGAATCAAATATCAAGTCACTAAGGGACCTGATCCACATACTCAAGGCAAGGAAGAGACCTTCAATCCGCCTTTGCATGCGACTGTTAGGCAAGATGGTAGCCTCTTTCGAGGCCGTTCCTTATGCCCAGTTTCATTTGAGACTACTTCAGGGCAGCATTCTAGCCGCCTGGAACAGGAAGATCCAAGCTCTGGATCTACCCATGCGTCTGTCCTCACAGGTGCGCCAAAGCTTCAGTTGCTGGTTACAAACCAAGAACTTACGGAAAGGAAGATCCTTTCTCCCAGTCACCTGGAAAGTGATATCTACAGATGCCAGCCTAAGGGGCTGAGGAGCTGTGTTGGAAGAAGCTTCAGCCCAGGGGACCTGGGCCAAAACCAAGAGAAGTCTGCCCATCAACATACTCGCGTCACAGGCAGTATACTTGGCCCCCCAAGACCTGTACAAACAGGTTAAACGATCACCCAGCTCGGATTCAATCTGACAATGCTACAGCAGTAGCTTGCATCAATCACAAGGAGACTGCGCAAATAATGTGATAATTCAAACAAAAAAACTAGCATACATATTTGAAATCATTGTGCTATTGATGTGTTGAAATCACTATAACAGGTTAAAATAGTGAAATGGTAACATCAAACCAAAAGGAACCACAGAACAGTGATGAGATAGAAAGGAAATCCTCCACCTTCCAAAAAAACTGCCTCTTACCGAAAGGGGAGATCCCAACCAAAGATCTTCTGTTGGCGTGTGGCTTTCTAACCCAGCCTAGGGGTCTATGTAGCAGGATATCGCTTCTCCGGTATCCAATAAATCACTGTTCTGTGGTTCCTTTTGGTTTGATGTCACCATTTCACTTGTAGGAGAGCAGTACATTTCCAGCTATCAAACAATCTGATGTGTCCTTTCCTTTGAAAATAGGACATTGATTTGCTCACCCCTTTTCACTGGGACATATTAGAATGTGACACAAATAGGGCAACCTACAGTGGGGATCGAATGTTTGGGCACCCCAGGTAAAAATTTGTATTAATGTGCATAACGAAGCCAAGGAAAGCTGGGGGAAAATCTCCAAAAGGCATCAAATTACAAATTAGACATTCTTATAATATGTCAAAAAAAGTTAATTTTATTTTCATCATTTACACTTTCAAAATTACAGAAAGCAAAAGTTTGGGCACACTGCATAGTTAATATCTTGTACTGCCCCCTTTGGCAAGTATCACAGCTTATAAACGCTTTTTGTAGCCAGCCAAGAGTCTCAATTCTTGTTTGAGGTATCTTTGCTAGTGGTGCAACGGATCGTCACCGATCCGTGATCCGAACGGGTCACCGTGTTCGGATCGGCACACCATGCGATCCGCGGAGCGCTCTGCAGCCTCGGCCATAGGAAAGTTCCCGGCTTCGGCCTAGCTCCGGAGCGGCGGCCATCTTGCTCCACCCCCCAGTGGAAACAGCGTGCTTCCCAGTGCACAGCGTGACACTCCTCAGCTCGCCGACTACAGACCTGGGAACTGCAGACATGTGGAGACAGTATCTCCGAGATCTGCACCTGCCGGTAGGAGGGGGACACCCAGTGACACCAGAGGAGGGGGACACCCAGTGACACCAGAGGAGGGGGACACCCAGTGACACCAGAGGAGGGGGACACCCAGTGACACCAGAGGAGGGGGACACCCAGTGACACCAGAGGAGGGGGGACACCCAGTGACACCAGAGGAGGGGGGACACCCAGTGACACCAGAGGAGGGGGGACACCCAGTGACACCAGAGGAGGGGGGACACCCAGTGACACCAGAGGAGGGGGGACACCCAGTGACACCAGAGGAGGGGGGACACCCAGTGACACCAGAGGAGGGGGGACACCCAGTGACACCAGAGGAGGGGGGACACCCAGTGACACCAGAGGAGGGGGGACACCCAGTGACACCAGAGGAGGGGGACACCCAGTGACACCAGAGGAGGGGGACGGACACCCAGTGACACCAGAGGAGGGGGACGGACACCCAGTGACACCAGCGGAGGGGGACGGACACCCAGTGACACCAGAGGAGGGGGACGGACACCCAGTGACACCAGAGGAGGGGGACGGACACCCAGTGACACCAGAGGAGGGGGACGGACACCCAGTGACACCAGAGGAAGGGTGGGGACCCCCAGTGACACCGGAGAGGAGGGGGGGACCCCTGTGACACCGGAGAGGAGGGGGGGACCCCTGTGACACCGGAGAGGAGGGGAGGGGGACAACGGTGATACTAGAGTAATGATGGCGATTAGGGGGCAAGCGGACATCTTGTTACACCCAACGTAGTTTTAGATTCAGTTATTTTCAACACAAAATGTAGCTTATATGCTTAAATACAGTATATGTAAATCTGAGGGACTGTTTACATGTAAAATTTTAAAAGCCACAGCAAACCTTGCATGTTTGCTAATGTGACAGAACACCTCTGATTTTCAAACATGTAAGGTTTGCTGCGGCTTTTAAAATTTTACATGTAAACAGTCCGTCAGATTTACATATTCTGTATTTAAGTATATAAGCTACATTTTGTGTTGAAAATAACTGAATCTAAAACTCTGTTGGGTGTAACAAGATTAGTCTTTTTTTCTTTTTTGCTCATCCGAAAAATTATCCGATCCATGACTCTGATCCGAGGATCGATCCGATCCGTGAGTTTTTTTGATCCGTTGCACCCCTATTCTTTGCCCATTCTTCCTTACAAAAGTCTTCCAGTTCTTTGAGATTTCTGGTCTGTCTGTCACGAACTGCTCTTTTAAGGTCTATCCATAGATTTTCAATTATGTTGAGGTCAGGAGATTGTGAAGGCCATGGCAAAACCTTCAGTTTACGCCTCTTGATATAATCCCCCGTGGATTTTGAGGTGCGTTTAGGATCATTATCCATTTGTAGAAGCCATCCTCTGTTTAACTTCAGCTTTTTCACAGATGGCATCAAGTTACCATCCATAATTTGCTGAAATGTTATTGAATACATTTTTCCTTCTACTCGTGAAATGTTCCCTGTGCCACTGGCTGCAATACAACCCCAAATCATGATTGATCCACCCCATGCTTAACAGTTGGACAGAGGTTCTTTTCATTAAATTCTGTGCCCTTTCTTCTCCAAAAGTACCTTTTGCTCATTCCGGCCAAAAAGGTCTATTTTAACCTCATCGGTCCACAGAACTTGTTTCCAAAATGCATCGGGCTTGTCTATATGTTCATTTGCAAAGTTCAAACGCTGATTTTTGTGGTGAGGACGTAGAAGAGGTTTTCTTCTGATGACTCTTCCATGAAGACCATATTTGTACAAGTATCTCTTTATAGTGGAATAGTGTACCACAACTCCCGTGTCTGCCAGATCTTTCTGGAGGGATCGTGCAGTCAAAAGTGGGTTTTGAATTGCCTTTCTCACAATCCTGCGAGCTGTTCTGTATGATATTTTTCTTGGTCTTCCAGATCTTGCTTTTAACTTCCACTGTTCCTGATGACTGCCATTTCTTAATTACATTCCGAACAGAGGATATTGACATCTGAAAACGCTTTGCTATCTTCTTATAGCCTTCTCCAGCTTTGTGAGCGTCAACTATTTTCAGTTTCGGTTTTCTCGACAACTGCTTAGAAGAATCCATGGTGCTGATTGTTGGGGCAAGGTCAGATAAGTCTGGGCATTAAAAACCTTTGAGATTGACATCGCCTGGTCTTCCCAGACGATGATTGAGAACAATCCATGACACTGGCAGGTCTCAGCTTTGCAAAGGGGGCAGTGCATGCTATAAATTCTGCAGGGTGCCCAAAGACGCCATTTTCTTTTTTGTACATCACGGGACACAGAGCAGCATATTCATTACTATACGGGTTATATGGAGTACCTTCAGGTGATGGACACTGGCAATCTCAAACAGGAAGTCCCCTCCCTATATAACCCCCTCCCCTAGAGGGAGTACCTCAGTTTTTTCACCAGTATCTTAGGTGTTGGTCACGAAATAGCTTTGCCTCCACATCCTTGGGATCAAGGCAGGCTAACCGGATCTGTCCTAAGTGCCTCAGAGCCAAAGTGGACAGTACTCGGGCCCCAAGCCGTGGGGTTTTGCCTATAATGCTTCTCTTCGGAGGGCTGAACCCTGGACCCAGGACTTGGAGCCTTTTTAGAGCCAAAAAGGGCCTGTTGCCAGGGTGCTGTATAGGTCCAGGACAGAGGGTTCCTTCCAGGATCCCAGTACCTGAAGGTCTAGTACGCTACCCACGGAGATGGGGGAAGATTGGACCACTTGCTATGCAAATCGTCCCGCGGCATGGAGCAGGTAAGCGGGGTGCCTGCGGGACTTGGTTCGACAGCAGGCGCTCCAGGGGAGATCTTATGGGGGGTTAGCCTGAGTATGCTCTGCATTGGCAGCCTTGGTTCACTATGTCTATGTAAAGACAGGATGGTCTATTTTCTCCCCCCAGCACATGTCTCCCTGGTCATTTTTTGCTGTATCTACTGCTGCGCGCAGGGTGGGAAGGACTTGGTTCAAGGACCTATCCCAGGACAAAGAGGTTCCTTAGGGGCCTATAGAGGTCCTACCTGGCCAGGGGCCGTGCGGATGAGTGCCGCTCTGTGTCCCGTGGCGTCTCCTCCAGAGTGTGTGTGTGTGTGCGCGCGCTTCCCTCCCCGCCGGATACGCACGTGGTATATGCGCTCCGTGCGGGGGGAGGCGGGGAGCGTCGGGAGGAAGGGGCGTGCCCTCCTCACCATTATCTCAGGCTGAGGTGTGAAGGAGGACAAAGAGCGGTGGCCTGTATGCAGTGGCACCTGGTGGTGCAAGAGGGTATTGCAGTCTGGAGCTAGCTCCAAAAGACTTATTGTCAAGCCTAAAAAATCCTTTTTTTTTTCAGCAGGTTGGATACTGGCAACAATTCTGTGGGGCAGTATTTGAGAAAAAAAGAAAGCATACTGTTTTTTTTCTCCCCACCGGTTTTGGGCATTAGGAGTTCCTATTGTTTACCCTAACCATATATTGTATTTCCTTGCTTCAACAGTCAGTTGTTGTATGCGGAGTGCCTCGGTATTGTATTATGGCTCCCAAAGGTTCGGGTTTGAAAGGTGCAAAAAATGCAAAAAAACAGAAGGGTTCCCCCTCTGATTCTGAGGATATTGGTCAGGCTATGCCAGTACTCTCCTCACCTATTAATCCAGAGGTAGTCGCCTTGGATGAGCCATTAGGGGGGTCTGGTGCTGTGGCTGGCCCTGACCCACCCAACCCTGTGTTTGTCACAGAGGAGATGCTAGCTGTCACCCTAGGGGGGGGCTAGAAAAAAGATTAGCAACTTTGATCGCTAATTCTATTCCAGGCAGAAAGCGGACTAGATCCCCATCGCCTAAATATGTATCCTCGGATGCTGAAATTCTCTCCCCGGAGGAATTAGAATTTCAGGAGGATCAGTTGGACCAGAACCTAGAGGGTTCAGAGATTGAAGAATCTACTATAGAAGAACCGTTCTCGGCTTCCCAAGCGAGGAGTCTGTGGGTCCAGTCCTTAACAGATATGGTCCGCTCGGCATTTAAGTTGCCCTTACCAGAGCCTCAGGTTCTTGCGGTATCTTCCTTGGGCTCCTTGAAAGCGCCTCTGAGTAACGCAGTTTTTCCGGTCCATCCTCTATTAGAGGATTTGATCTTTCAAGATTGGGTACGACCTGACAGAATTTTCTGTTATCTACCCTATGGAAGAGAAGTTTTCAAAGAAATGGGTGCTCCCAGCTGTGGACGCAGCCATCTCCTGCGTAAATAAATCTTTGACTTGTCCGGTGGAGAACATACAAATGTTCAAAGACCCGGTCGATAAACGTTTAGAGACACTTTTAAAAGACTCTTTTTCTACGGCAGGAGCAGTGGTGCAGCCGGCAGTAGCTGCTATTGGTGTTTGTCAGGCGTTACAAGACCAGACAAAAAAAAAGCTTAAAGACATTCCTGCCCAGCAGGCAAAGGAATTAGCCGACATACCCAGAGCCCTGTGTTTTGCGGTGGATGCTATAAAAGATTCCATCCAGCAGGCTTCCCGTTTGTCACTATTTTTAGTACATATGCGTAGGCTCTTATGGCTGAAGAACTGGTCGGCCGAAGCCCCATGTAAAAAACTGCTGGCGGGCTTTCCACGTTTAAACGGCAGCTATCTCCAGTTTCGGGGCCCTCGGCCTCCAGGCAGTATCGACGGCATCCTGCTCGATCAAACTTTAACAATAAGTCGCAGGGACAGGCCTCGGGTGGCAAGAGACCATGGTCTCGCAAGCCAACAAAACCAACCCCCAAATCAGCCTTATGAAGGGGAGCCCCCACTCAGTCAAGTGGGGTAAAGGCTTCGACTCTTTGCAGAGGTTTGGGAAGCCAATGTCCCCGACAAATGGGTCCGGTCCTCTGTGGCCACAGTTGGAGTTGCCCTTTCCTCATTATCAGGAGTCAAGGGTGCCAAACGATCCGATAAAAAAGGGCATTAAATCATCTTCTTTTCCAGGGCGTGATAGTAGAGGTACCAGCCCAAGAGCGAGGGCTAGAGTTCTACTCCAATCTGTTTATCTTACCAAAGCCCAACGGCGATGTCAGACCAATTTTGGACCTAAAGGGTTTAAACTCTTACCTAAAGGTTTGCTCATTCCGGATGGAATCCATACGGTCGGCAGCCGCCGCCCTGCAGCAGAACGATTTTTTGGCCTCTATAGACATAAAGGATGATTACCTTCATGTACCGATCTTTCAGCCACATCAAAGATTCTTGCGCTTCGCGGTGGCACAGCGTCACTTCCAATTTGTAGCTCTCCCCTTTCGGGCTAGCTACAGCCCCCCGTGTGTTCACGAAGGTCCTGGCTCCCGTCCTAGCCAATCTAAGGATCCAAGGGGTTACAATCCTAGCATACTTGGACGACCTCTTAATCATAGATCACTCGCCTCTTTGTCTGGATCAAGCAGTAGCCCTCACGGTTCAGTACCTCGAGAAGTTCGGCTGGGTCCTAAACCGAGAAAAGTCGGCATTTCAACCCACAAAGCAGTTGGAATACCTCGGCATGGGCTGGATATGGAACGACAAAAGGTGTACCTGCCCCTGGCAAAGGTCGAGGCTATCAAGGCATTGATTCATTTTTGGTTCTAAGCAAAAAAGAACCAACTGTTCGCTTATGTATGCGATTACTAGGCACGTTAGTGGCCACGTTCGAGGCGGTACCATACGCACAGATCCACACTCGAGTCCTACAGGCAGCCATTCTGGCGTCCTGGAGCAGGAAGGCACAGGCCCTGGATTTTCCTTTGACCCTTTCATCAAAAGTCCAGCAAAGTCTGTGCTGGTGGTTAATCCCTCAGAATCTTCTGAAGGGAAAGTCTTTCAGCCCCGTGGCCTGGAAGGTAGTGACCACAGACGCCAGCCTGAAGGGCAGGGGAGCGGTCTTGGATGGGTACACTCAACAAGGGACATGGGCAGAGGTGGAAAAGCGTCTGCCCATCAATGTCTTGGAGATCAGAGCTGCTCGGTTAGCCCTGCAAGCATGGACACCCAAATTGCAGGGATCTCCGGTGAGAGTACAGTCAGACAATGCCACAGCGGTGGCATATATAAACCACCAATGGGGCACCAAGAGTCGAGCCGCTCAGAGAGAGGTGAACTTGATTTTTCTATGATCAGAGGCTCATGTTCCCTGTATCTCGGCAATATTTATTCCCGGAGTGGACAACCTGCAGGCAGACTTCCTAAGTCGCCAAAAATTGTCGCCAGGGGAATGGTCTCTGCATCCCCAGGTTTTTCAGACAATCTGCCAGAGGTGGGGAGTTCCAGACGTGGACGTCATGGCATCGAGAGTCAACAAGAAGCTAAACAGGTTCCTGTCCCGGACAAGGGATCCGATGGCCTGTGGAACCGATGCATTGGTTTGCCCTTGGCATCAGTTGAATCTCCTTATATGCCTTTCCCCCGCTACAGTTACTGCCTCGCCTGTTGCGCAGGATCAAGGTAGAACACAAGCCAGTTATCCTTGTAGCTCCTGCTTGGCCCCGGAGACTCTGGTACTCACGCATCGTGAGAATAGCAATTGGGGACCCCTGGACTCTTCCTCTGTGACCAGACCTACTCTCGCAAGGCCCGATCCTCCACCCTGCATTACGGCATCTAAATTTGACGGCCTGGCGGCTGAATCCCCGATTCTCAAGGGTAGGGACCTATCTAGCCAGGTAATTTCTACTCTGATTAAGGCTAGAAAGCCAGTCTCCAGAGTAATTTATTACAGGGTTTGGAGGGCCTATGTAGGCTGGTGTGAGTCCAAAAGATGGCACCCCGCAAGTATACCATTGATAAAGTATTAAGTTTTCTCCAGCTGGGAGTGGACAAAAACTTGGCATTGAGCACAATTAAGGGACAGATTTCAGCTTTGTCAGTTTGGTTTCAAAGGCCGTTGGCCACCCACTCTCTGGTTAAAACCTTCATGCAAAGGGTCTTGCGTATTAATCCCCCTGTCAAGTCACCACTTTGTCCATGGGACTTAAATCTTGTCTTGTCAACTCTACAGAAACAGCCTTTCGAGCCGTTAGCTGAGGTTCCTTTGGTTTTACTGAATAGGAAGTTAGTATTTCTGGTCGCCATGGTTTCTGCTAGAAGAGTGTCAGAATTGGCAGCCTTATCTTGTAAGGAACCGTACCTCGTTCTGCATAAGGACAGGGTGGTTCTCCGTCCTCACCCATCCTTCCTACCAAAGGTTATATCCAGTTTTCACCTAAACCAGGATTTGGTCCTACCATCCTTTTTTCCGAAACCCACTTCTAGAAAAGAGGGGTTGCTGCATACCTTGGATATTGTCAGGGCTATGAAGGCCTATCTTAAGGCTACAGAGAAAATTCGGAACACTGATGTGTTGTTCATTCTACCGGATGGGCCCAAGAAGGGACAGGCAGCCGCAAAGTCTACTATCGCGAGATGGATTAAACAATTAATTAGTCAGGCCTACGGCTTGAAGGGGTTGCCCCCTCCTTTTGTCAATAAAGGCCCATTCTACCAGGGCCATGGGCACCACACCATCAGATCTCTATGGCTCAGGTATGCAAGGCGGCAACCTGGTCGTCAGTCCACACGTTTACAAAGTTTTACCAGTTGGACGTTAGGAGTGCTGATGCAGCCTTTGGGCAGGCAGTACTGCAGGCTGCGATTTAAGACCCTCGGGATCGGGGGGGCACCCTTGGATTAAATAAAAATTAAATTTTTTGACTTAGTTGGATTTAATTATTATTTGAGTTTATCTCCTAAATTAAGTATTTTTTTTGGTTGAGATGTCTCCCTCCCCTCATTAAAGCATTGCTTTCGGATATCCCGTATAGTAATGAATATGCCGCTCTGTGTCCCGTGATGTACGATAAAGAAAAAGGGATGTTTATATACAGCTTACCTGTAAAATCCTTTTCTTGGAGTACATCACGGGACACAGAGCTCCCACCCTTCTTATGGGGAATATTTTGGGAGGCATACTGCTTGCTACAAAACTGAGGTACTCCCTCTAGGGGAGGGGGTTATATAGGGAGGGGACTTCCTGTTTGAGATTGCCAGTGTCCATCACCTGAAGGTACTCCATATAACCCGTATAGTAATATGGCGCTCTGTGTCCCGTGATGTACTCCAAGAAAAGGATTGTACAGGTAAGCTGTATATAAAAATCCCTTTTTTTTGTTTTCTGTTATTTTGAAAGTGTAAATGATGGAAATAAAATCTAACTTTTTTTTTTTACATATTATAAGAATGTCTAATCTGTAATTTGATGCCTTTTGGAGATTTTTCCATCTTTCCTTGGCTTCGTTATGCACATTAATACAATTTTTTTACCTGGGGTGCCCAAACTTTCGATCCGCACTGTATTTGTTATAGTGATTTCAACACATCAATAGCACAATGATTTCAAATATGTATGCTAGTTGGTTTTTTGTTTGAATTATCACGTTGTTTGCGCAGCTTGTTTTTTCTACATTGGTCCATTTTGTGTGTCTCACATTTAACCACTTGCTTACTGGGCACTTAAACACCCGTCCTGCCCAGACCAATTTTCAGCTTTCAGCGCTCTCACACTTTGAATGACAATTACTCCGTCATTGAACACTGTACCCAAATGATTTTTTTGTCCTTTTTTTCATACAAATAGAGCTTTCTTTTGGTGGTATTTGATCACCTCTGGGTTTTTTATTTTTTGCGCTATTAATGAAAAAAGACCGAACATTTTGAAAAAAAATATTTTTTTTCTTAGTTTCTGTGATAAAATTTTGCAACTTATTAATTTTTCTTCATAAATTTTGGCCACAATTTATACTGCTACATGTCTTTAATAAAAATAACCCCAAATTTTAGGGAAATTATTTGGTCTGTGTGAAAGTTTTAGAGTCTACAAGCTATAGTATGGAAAATAACTATACTGGAAGTATAGATAAACACCGCGCTACTATAAAAAACTTATAAAATGCAGCCAACACCACGGAATGGATCAATTCCGAAAAACAAACAAAATAAAACAAAGTGTAGCGCTAATTATAAGTGGGATAAAGGATTGGGTATAATAATAATTAACCAATCATTGAAAAGTGTCCGTATGAAACACATTAAAGTAGTCCATAAAAAACTGTGAAAAAATTAATAATAAATGAATCCTCAAAACTCAGTTCACAGTGGATAAATGTGCAAAAAAAAACTTCAATAAAGAAATGGTAATACATTTTCATAGGTAAAAAAGATGTATAAATCCAGCACCGAAATGAATGGAGGCTTACCAGAAGCTGTGGACCCAGAATAGGCATATACCTAGTGGGTCATTTGCGCTTTAAAGTTGATGATACCAGCGAGGAGGTGAAGTCCAACACAGGATCAGGTGAAAGTCGGTTCAGAAGCACCTTGTATTAGGTTGTAGACTTGGGTCCATATGGAGGTTCAGACACTCAATACAACGGAAGTTAGAAAAAAGAAGGCAAAAATGCACATAGTGTAAATCCGTTTAAAAGTTTACTTGATAGCAAAATCAAAAAATGGGTTACACTCACATTTTCAGCATTGGTAACAGGCATGTAACAAAGAGCAGTATTGTCAGCAAATTCCCTGCTGTATTTGCTGACAATACTGCTCTTTGTTACATGCCTGTTACCAATGCTGAAAATGTGAGTGTAACCCATTTTTTGATTTTGCTATCAAGTAAACTTTTAAACGGATTTACACTATGTGCATTTTTGCCTTCTTTTTTCTAACTTCCGTTGTATTGAGTGTCTGAACCTCCATATGGACCCAAGTCTACAACCTAATACAAGGTGCTTCTGAACCGACTTTCACCTGATCCTGTGTTGGACTTCACCTCCTCGCTGGTATCATCAACTTTAAAGCGCAAATGACCCACTAGGTATATGCCTATTCTGGGTCCACAGCTTCTGGTAAGCCTCCATTCATTTCGGTGCTGGATTTATACATCTTTTTTACCTATGAAGATTTATTACCATTTCTTTATTGATGTTTTTTTTGCACATTTATCCACTGTGAACTGAATTTTGAGGATTCATTTATTATTAATTTTTCACAGTTTTTTATGGACTACTTTAATGTGTTTCATACGGACACTTTTCAATGATTGGTTAATTATTATTATACCCAATCCTTTATCCCACTTATAATTAGCGCTACACTTTATGTTTTACAAGCTATAGTGCAAATCATAAAAAATTATCACATCTGATCACACCTGATGTACTGAAGGCCTATCTCATTTCTTGGGACCCTAACAAGCCAGGAAAGTACAAATGCCCCCCAAATAACCCCTTTTTGGAGAGTAGACATTTCAAGGTATTAAGAGGCATGGTGAGTTATTTGAAGTTGTAATTTTTCCCCACAATACTTTGCAAAATTAAGATTTTTATTTTCTATTTAAAAAAAAATCTCAAAATTGTCGTAATAGCTTATTTCTCTCACATGGCATGTGCATACCACAAATGACACCCCAAAATACATTCTGCTACTCCTCCTGAGTAAAACAATACCCCATGTGTGAGACTTTTTCACTGCCTGGCCACATACAGAGGCCCAACATGCAGGGAGCGCCATCAGGGGTTTTAGGATCATAAATTGCACATCTAACTAGTTGACTATCTATTAACACTTTTGAAGGCCCTGGAACACCAGGACAATGGATTTACCCACAAAGTGACCCCATTTTGAAAAGCTAATACCCCAACGTATAATCTGAGGCATAATGAGTCTTTTGAACGGTTTATTTTTTTTTCCAGCAGTTTTTGGAAATTGTGGAAAAAAAATGAAAACGCATTTTTTTTTTTTTTTTTTACACAAAGTTGTCCATTGATAAGATATTTCCAACACATAGCATGTACATAGCAAAAATTACACCCCAAAATACATTCTGCTACTCCTGAGTACAACGATACCACATGTGTGAGACTTCTACACAGCCTGACCACATACAGAGATCCAACATGCAAGGGACACATAGCATGCACATACCAATAATTACACCCCAAAATACATTATGCTGAGCAAAGCGTAAACAAAAGATTACCTGTGGTAATAGTAGCGCAGTTCTACACAGCAGGATAGCACTGGTCCAGGCAGCAGGCAGGGACTTGGTCAGCAACGTCCAGGCAGGGATACTGTCCCATCAGGGTTAGTGCAGGTGGTCAGTTCATGCAACAGGCAGAGGCATGATGACATAGGTCCTACAGGCAG
The DNA here is from genome assembly GCF_905171775.1 of Rana temporaria. Lineage (NCBI taxonomy): Eukaryota > Metazoa > Chordata > Amphibia > Anura > Ranidae > Rana > Rana temporaria. The sequence goes on from NC_053491.1 coordinate 165,625,398, forward strand.
CAGGCAGAAGTAGGGCCTCATTCAGGACAGAATGGGGACAGGGGTAGAGGCTTCTCCCACCCAAATCTCTTTGAAGCCTCCGGGCAACCAGACCCTAATCTAGGATGAGAAAACAAAAAAGTTTTCTTCATCCAGAAAAACTTTTCTGGAGCCCCTCACATATGTGAGACCCCTGTGTTGAATCCCACTAGTCCAGTAGCAGGGTACAAGATCAGTCCATGAGGCAGGCAAAAACATGGTCAAACAGTCCGAGGTCAGTTCCAGATCAGGCAGAGGCATTACAGAATCGTTAGGCAGAAGAATGGTCGAAAAAACAGTTCAGGGTCAGTTCCAGATCAGGCAGAGGTATTACAAAATCGTTTGGCAGAATCGTGGTAAAAAAACAAGCCGGGGTCAGTTACAGAGCAGGCAGTGGCATAAGGGGTGTGTGAAGGCAGGAACGGAGGATTAATACTTTAGTATGGTAACGGCGAAAACATTCAGTTACACAGAGGCCTGGTTGGGAAGGACAATCAGCACAATGGTAAGATGCGTCTCGTCTGACTCCTTCACTGGCGCATACCTTGCATCGTTTTTGACGTCGTCGACCTGTTTCTGTGGGAGGGACTTTATCGGGAAAATGACGCTCGGCGAGACGACTTAATACATCAGATCGGATGGTTTGGGGTGCATCGTTCGGGAAAATAAGGGCAGTGATAAGGTCCTCTTGGTAGCCAAGGAAGCGTTTGGGGTTTTGGGTGGAGTTGCGGTATATTACAAAAGAATTATATATGGCCAATTGAAAAAAATAAATGGCAACTTTTTTGTACCAATGGTACGTTCGCCTTGTGGCAAGATAGGGTTCAAGCATCTGGTCATTGAAGTCGACCCCCCCCATAAACAAATTGTAGTCCTGGATGCAAGTGGGCTTTCAGATGGTGGTGCGTGCCACGCCTTCTGCGAATTTTAACGACGGTATCATTGTGGATGGTAGATAACATGTACACATCCCTTCTGTCCTTCCACTTCACCGCCAGAACCTCCTTGTTTCGCAGACTTGCTGATTCTCCTCTTTTTAGCTTTTTATTCACAAGGCTTTGAGGAAAGCCTTTCCGGTTATTTCTGATGGTGCCACATGCTGGCGTCTGCTTCCGGTGCAGGTTGTGGAACAGGGGAAGAGAGGTGTAAAAGTTGTCCACGTACAAATGGTATCCTTTTTCTAATAGGGGGTTAATGAGTTCCCGAACAATTTTGCCACTTGATCCCAAGTAGTCTGGGCAATTAGGGGGATTCAGCTGGGTGTCCTTGCCTTCATACACTCTGAAGGCATACATGTATCCTGTGACTCGGTCACACAATTTGTACACCTTCACACCATAGCAGGCTCTTTTGCTGGGTATAAATTGTTTAATTTGTAGTCTGCCACTAAATTTGATAAGGGACTCATCCACACAGATGTGTTGGTCCGGGGTATACAATTGGGGGAATTTCTCAGAAAAATAATTCAGTAAGGGTCGAAGTTTGAAAAGCCTGTCATGATCTGGGTGATTTTGGGGATGGCACTGGGTATTGTCGTTAAAATGTAGGAATCTCATGATGGCGAAGTATCGGGATCTGGGCATTACGCTGGAGAAGATGGGCATGTGGTAGATCGGGTTTTTGGACCAAAAGGAACGTGAAGCGTTTTTTGGGTTGAGTCCCATACATAATGTGAGGCCTAAAAATTTTTTTGAACTCCTCCACCGTAAGGTCTCTCCACTGGAAGGGACGGGCATAATATGACGTGGGATTGTTTGCAATAAATTGCTGTGCAAATAGGTTGCACTGGGCCACAATTCCGGATAGCTCCTCTGTAGGCCACCACCAAAAAAGCCTTAAGGACCGAACGACTGTTCAGAATCGATCGACAGTCAAACACTACACCTGCTTAGCCAAACCAAAGCCCATATCATGCGCCCTGGTCAATACAAGATCGGCAGTAAGGCATCTAGTAGAAATTCACGATCTCATCTTACAATGTGATTTAGACTGCCTCTTTATTACAGAAAGCTGGCTCACAGCTGACTGTAGCACCATTCTCGACGAACTGGTGCCAGAGAACTATCGCATAATAACCGAAAACAGAGTGGGGCAAAGAGGAGGAGGCCTGGCGGTGATCCATAAGAGTTCCCTCTCGATCACTAAACCAGTCCTTCAGAACACACTTCCATTCATGGAAACCCTCTCCCTACAGCTTCAAACAAATCCACAGGAGACCGTCCATATCCTACTCTGCTATAGACCACCGGGTCCAAAATCGCAGTTTCTCACATCTTTGACAGAATTTCTGTCCACTTATACACTAAACGGCAAACATTTTTTGCTGCTTGGGGATCTCAACCTTTGGGCCAACTCCTCACAGGATCCCGTGGCCATCACCTGCATTGACCACTTGGAAGGACTAGGTCTGCAGCAACTAGTATGTGGGCCCACACATTCTTCTGGTCACACGCTCGACCTTATTTTCAGACAAGATCTGGAAGTAATAATTCTGGAAAATGAGCCGGTACCATGGACAGACCACCATGTAATCCAATTCATGATTACCAAAAATACCCCTTTAATAAAAACACCAAAACCAGGAACAATACACTGGACGAGATCTCAGAAGAAGCTCCATTCGGAACTCTTCAAAACAATATTGGGGAATAAAGTAAAAACAATCCACTCGCATCAATCAGCTACTGAAACCCTGGATGCCATTAACACAGCTCTACTACAGTCAGCTGACGTAGTAGCGCCCAAACGGAAAACCTGCATCCGGAAACACAACGCCAGCTGGTTTAATGACCAGCTGTCGTTCCTTAAGCAAGAACGCAGAAGAGCGGAAGCAGCTTGGAAAAGAAGCACTACAAACGAAAACCACGCTATCTACAAGGATATAACAAAAAAATACCACAAAGAAATTTTCCAGGCCAAAGAAAAACATTTCTCCAAGATCATCACCAATGCCCTAAACCGTCCCCGGGAACTCTTCAAGATGGTCAGCCAGGCCATGAACCCAGCTTGTCTTGAAGCCCCCAATTCTGACACCCAAGAATTTTGCAATGAATTATCGGATCATTTCGTTAACAAAATTGAAAGGATCCGTGAAAGCATTCAGCAAAACAGTACCCCCCTCAATCCCCCCCTTAGTCGCCCGCCCAATCCCCATAGGAATCAGGCCCAATCAACAATGTTCACTCTAAAACCCATTTCCCTCGAGGCCACAAAAAATATCATCAGCACCCTGCGAAATAGCACAGCGCCTGACGATATTATCCCCACCAAACTGCTGAAGGAATGTGCCGATATTCTGGCACCACCTATCAAGCAACTGATTAACCAGTTATTCAGGGAGGGCATAGTGCCCACCCTGCTGAAACAAGGTATAATCAAACCCATCTTAAAGAAACCCACCCTCGACCCCAAAGACCCCGAACACCGTCGTCCCATAACAGGTCTGAACGTCTTCTCCAAGGTAATGGAGAAAGCAGTGGTACAACAGCTGCAACAGCATTTAGACACCCATAATTTGCTCGATCCTTATCAATCGGGTTTCCGTCCAGGGTACGGGACGGAAACGGCATTGCTCAAAATATGGGATGATGCTCTTGAGGCCGCAGACGAAGGAGAACCTTGTCTTCTAATACTGTTGGACCTTAGCGCCACTTTTGACACGGTAGACCACAAATTATTACTGACTCGGCTAGCTGAAGTAGCCAAAGTTACGGAATGTGACTTATCCTGGTTCTCCTCCTTTTTGGAAAACCGATCACAAGTGGTGAAACTGGGGACCGTTCACCTCCAAAAAACGCACAGTATCATGCGGAGTCCCTCAAGGATCCCCGCTGTCGCCAGTGCTGTTTAATATCTATCTCCGCCCTCTTTTTGAAATCATCAGCAGCCAGAAGCTGCTCTACCACTCTTATGCGGATGACACACAATTGTATTTTTGCATTTGCAACAAAAAGGATCATCATCTCAATCTAGAGACATGTCTCTCTTTGATTGAGAACTGGATGACACAGAGTTATCTTAAACTCAACGGTTCGAAAACAGAGCTTCTCCTGTTTCACGCCAATCGGAAGAATCAACTAGCAACAACCTGGATACCTCCGCCCATTCTGGGAAAAATTATCGCCCCTAGTACCAAAGTCAAAAGTCTCGGAGTCATCTTCGACACCCACATGACATTGGACGCACAAATAGGGTCAGTAGTCAGCGGATCGCACCATCTGCTACGCCTACTACGCAGACTTATTCCATTTATTCCTAAAGAAGACATAGCAGTCGTGGTGGGAACAATTGTTAACTCCAGACTGGACTATGCAAATGCCCCTTTACCTCGGACTCCCAAAGTACCAAATCACACGCCTGCAGGTCGTTCAGAATACGGCCGCGCGACTTGTGACTGGGAAAAAACCATGGGAATCAATCTCCCCATCACTGAGAAGCCTTCACTGGCTGCCAGTGAAAGACAGAATCACTTTCAAAGCACTCTGTCTAACGCATAAATGTATTTGGGGAAATGCCCCCCGATACTTATGCGAAAAAATAAAAACCTACAACCCCAATCGCGTTCTGCGATCCTCCAACCAAAATTTACTCCACATCCCCAAAGCCAGATACAAGTCCAAAGGAGAAAGAAGATTCGCTGTCCAAGGCCCGCGACTTTGGAACACTTTACCAACCTCCATTCGGTTGGAGGAGAACCATTTGGCCTTTAGGAGAAAGATCAAAACCCACCTCTTCTGAGCTCAAGGGAGAAGTGCTCAAACAAGCGCCCAGAGGCGATTCAGTTCGCATGTGTTGCGCTATATAAGTTTTTCACTCACTCACTCACTGTAAACATTAGGTTGAAATAATCAATTGGGGTAAAATTCTCAGTGTCCACCTGGATTCCTGGCTGGGCATTGAAAGGGGGAATGTTGGCTTCTCCTGAAGTAGGAGGAAGCCACAAGGGGTTCTGAAGGGCATAGGGAAGGCTGGCATTGGTCCTTGACCTTTCTTGCCGAGGCACTGCGGTGCTTGTGGATGGCACTGCAGTGCTGGTGGATGGCACTGCCTCCTCACCAGAACGCCTTTGTTTAGCCGGCCGGCTATCTTCCTCCTCTGAGTCACTCAGTGTTGCGCTACTGAAGGCTGGCTCATAAGTGACGTCAAACTCCGAATCAGAATTGGAAATTGAAATGGAGTCTGAAAGAGAGAGCTCCACGTTGCTCTCGTCGGGCGCTGAAAGAATTTGGAATGCCTTCTCGGCGGAATAGGGTCTTTTTGACATTTTGCTGGTGTGTGCTAAGCCTTCAATGATGGGCACTGATGAGGTGGAGCAGATGGGCACTGATTGGCGGAGCAGATGGGCACTGACTAATTGCACAGATGGGCACTGATTGGCACAGGTGGGCACTGAGGTGGCACTGATGAGGCGGCACAGGCGGGCACTGATTGGCGGCACAGGCGGGCACTGATTGGCGGCACAGGCGGGCACTGCGCAGATTAGCGCAGGTGGACACAGATCCTTTGGGGACTGGGATGGTACTGGGATGGCACTGTACTTTTGTACTTTGTAACACTTACAGATCTCTCCCTCCTCACACGCTGTCTCTGTGTTAGGAGGGAGAGGCGGCAATGAGAGATGATCTCATATGTTTACATTTGAGATCATCTCTCATTGGCCGCACAGATCGCATCGCAAACGGCCACTCTGATTGGCCGTTTGCGCCGATCTGTAATTGGCTGTGTCCAAGGGACACGGTCAACACAGAATTTCCCTGCTTTCGCGCTCGGGAGCGAGCAAAGGGGCGGACGTCAATTGACGTCCACTTGGATTTTCAGGTCCGCGCTGTAGTCGTCATTCGGCTATAGCGCGGGCCTCAAGCGGTTAAAGTTGCAGCATTTGTTTTTTGTTTGTCCATTTGACAGCGCAGTATTACCACAATTCTTACAATCACAAGGAGGCACCCGCAGTCAGGGCGCCCAGAAGGAGATGAACCACATTCAAAAATGGTCAGAAGAACGTGTGCCTTGTCTGTCTGCATTCTTCGTTCCAGGGGTAGAAAACTGGCAAGCAGACTATCTGAGTCGCCAGCTACTTTTACCAGGAGAATGGTCTCTCCACCCCGAAATCTTTTAGGCCATATGCCAGAGATGGGGAACCCCGGGTGTAGACCTGTTGGCCTCCAGGTTCAACAGGAAATTGGACAACTTTGTGTCCAGGACAAGAGATCCTCTGGTCTACGGATCGGATGCACTAGTGGTTCCATGGAATCAGTTTTCACTGATCTATGCATTCCCTCCGATCGTCCTTCTACAGAGGCTACTCCGCAAGATCAAGAAGGAAAAGATTCCTGTATCTTAGTGGCCCCAAATTGGCCCATAAGACCTTGGTACGCCGAGATCATAAAGATAGCGGTAGGAACACCTTGGAAACTTCCACTTCGCCACGACCTGCTGTCGCAAGGTCCAGTGTTCCATCCTTTCCTACAAGCGCTAAATTTGACGGTTTGGCTGCTGAAACCCACATTCTGAAGAGAGGGATCGCAGGCCCAGTGTTTTCTACACTTAATGCCAGAAAGCCAGCCTCCAGACTTATTTTTTATAGAGTCTGGAAAGCAGGTGTGAAACCAACAAGTGGAATCCTCAAAGATATGACATTAGAAGGATTCTTTCCTTTTGCCAGCTAGGAGTGGATATAAAATTATCCCTTAGTACCATTAAGGGTCAAATATCGGCTCTATCAGTGGCACCTCATTCTAGTGCCGGCCTTCATTCAGCAATCCACCAGTCAAGTCTCCCTTGTGCCAATGGGATCTAAATCTAGTATTATCTGTGTTGCAGAAGCAACCCTTTGAACCTATTCGCCACATTCCGCTGATACTTTTAACCACTTGACAACCAGGCACTTCTCTCCTTCATGTAAAAATCCCAATTTTTTTTGCTAGAAAATTAATCAGAACCCCCAAACATTATATATTTTTTTTAGCAGACACACTAGGGAATAAAATGGCGGTCTCACACGGTATTTGCGTAATCATTTTTCAAACGCCTTTTTTTGGGAAAAAAATTTCATGAATTAAAAAATAACAAAACAGCAAGGTTAGCCCAATTTTTTTGTATAATTTAAAAGAGGATGTTACGGCGAGTAAATAGATACCTAACATGTCACGCTTTAAAATTGCGCACACTCATGGAATGGCGCCAAACTTCCTTACTTAACCCCTTAACGCCCGCCGCACGACTATTTAAGTCCACAGAATGGCACGTACAGGCAGAAGGACGTATATATACGTCCTTGCCTTCTAGCGGGTGGGGGGTCCGATCGGGACCCCCTCCGCTGCGTGCGGCAGGCGGATTCCCTCGGGAAGCGATCCGGGACGACGGCGCGGCTATTCGTTTATAGCCGCTCCGTCGCGATCGCTCCCCGGAGCTGAAGAACGGGGAGAGCCGTATGTAAACACGGCTTCCCCGTGCTTCACTGTGGCGGCGTATCGATCGAGTGATCCATTTTATAAGGGAGACTCGATCGATGACGTCAGTCCTACAGCCACACCCCCCTACAGTTGTAAACACACACTAGGTGAACCCTAACTCCTACAGCGCCCCCTGTGGTTAACTCCCAAACTGCAACTGTAATTTTCACAATAAACAATGCAATTTAAATGCAATTTTTGCTGTGAAAATGACAATGGTCCCAAAAATTTGTCAAAATTGTCCGAAGTGTCCGCCATAATGTCGCAGTCACGAAAAAAAATCGCTTATCGCCGCCAATAGTAGTAAAAAAAAAATTAATAAAAATGCAATAAAACTATCCCCTATTTTGTAAACGCTATAAATTTTGCGCAAACCAATTGATAAACACTTATTGCGTTTTTTTTTACTTTACCAAAAATAGGTAGAAGTATACTTATCGGCCTAAACTGAGGGAAAAAAAATGTATATATGTTTTTGGGGGATATTTATTATAGCAAAAATAAAAAAATATTGCATTTTTTTTCAAAATTGTCGCTCTATTTTTGTTTATAGCACAAAAAATAAAAACCGCAGAGGTGATCAAATATCACCAAAAGAAAGCTCTATTTGTGGGGAAAAAAGGACGCCAATTTTGTTTGGGAGCCACGTCGCACGACCGCGCAATTGTCTGTTAAAGCGACGCAGTGCCAAATCGCAAAACCTGACCTGGGCATTTAGCTGCCTAAAGGTCCGGGGCTTAAGTGGTTAAAAAATCTCCATAGGCGACGCTTTAAATTTTTTTACAGGTTACTATTTTCGAGTTAGAGGAGGTCTAGTGCTAGAATTGTTGCACATGCTCTAACGCACGCGACGATACCTCACGTGGGGCTTGAACAGCGTTTACATATGTGGGCGGGACTTGCATGCGTGTTCGCTTCTGCGAGCGAGATAACAGGGGCGTTAAAAATATATATATTTTTTTTTTTGATCACTTTTATTCCTATTACAAGGAATGTAAACATCCCTTGTAATAGGAATCAGTGTGACAGGTCCTCTTTATGGAGAGATGTGGGGTCAATAAGACCCCACATCTCTCCTTCAGGCTTACAATGCGGCTTTGTTTACTTCCGGGTATCGGGCGTGACGTCACCAGTCATCTCTATGCTTTCCAGGCAACGCCGACCGATTCGCTCTCCGGGCCCCCGATGGCACGGGAGAGTCCGGAGAAGCACTGGATGTCGCTGCCTATAAGAACGATCAAGCGGCGGAACTGCCGCTTTGATCGTTCTTATCGCGCAGAGAATCGGCGGCTGAAGACGGTGATATCTGAATGATGCCTGTAGCTGCAGGCATCATTCAGATATCACCGCACAGTCGAGAACGTCCCAGGGACGTCCTCGGTTGTCAAGAGGTTAAGCAAGAAATTGGCGTTCTTGATTGCTATCTCTTCGGCTAGAAGAGTATCTGGATTGGCAGTTCTTTCTTGCGAGGAGCCTTATTTAATTTGTAATAAAGACAAAATTGTACTACGACCCCAGCCTGCCTTTTTACCTAAGGTGGTGTCGGCTTTTCATTTAAATCAGGACATTGTCCTGCCTTTTTTTTCCCAATCTGCAGACAGTGGAGGAAAGGTTGTTACACTCTCTAGACTTTGTAAAGGCTGTAAAGGTGTATCTGCAGGCAACTGCTCCGATACACAATACAAATATTTTGTTTATTTGCCAGATGGTCCCAAGAAGGGACAAGCAGCGTCAGGATCCACTATCTCCAGATGGATTCGACAATTTTTTTAGTTTTTTTTTAAGCCTATGGTTCAGAGAATAGGACTCCTTTTTCTGTTAAGGCACACTCAACCAGGGCGATAAGTGCTTCATGGGCAGTGCACCACAAGGCTTCGGTGACTCAGATCTGTAAAGCTGCAACTTAGTGCTCAATCCACACATTCTCCAAATTTTATCAGGTGGATGTGAGAGGACAGGAGGATGCCGCCTTCGGGCAAAATGGGCTACAGGCAGCGGTATAAAGCTTCCAGTCTCTGGTGGTATGCTTGTTCTGTGTCTCCCCCCCCCCCCCCCCCTCATATAGAGCATTGCTCTGGGACGTCCCATTATGTAAGGACTTAGGCTCTGTGTCCTGTGGTGTACGATAATAAAAAGGGGTTTTTAAAACAGCTTACCTGTAAAATCATTTTCTTGGAGTACACCACGGGACACAGAGATCCCACCCTTTTTCTGGGAGACCTTTTTGGTACTTCCCGGATGGGCGGGGCTATATGGAGGGGAACTGACTCTGATTGGTTGTGCCAGTGTCCAATCGCCTCTGGTGAGCATATAACCCATTATGTAAGGACTTAGGCTCTGTGTCCCATGGTGTACTCCAAGAAAAGGATTTTACAGGTAAGCGGTTTTAAAAATCCTATTTTCTCCCTGTGGAAAAGTTGCAGACTCTGCGGGCTGAGGTGCAGCTGTTGACATCCGAAAGATGGTCGTCACTCCGCTTTTGCATGCGAGTACTGGGTTCCCATGGTAGCCTCAAGGCGGTGCCATATGCTCAATTCCACACGAGCGTTGCAGAGGGAAATTCTGTTGGGACAATGCCCATCATCCCTGGATTGTCAAATCTGGGTGAGCCACCGGGTCAGGGCCTCCCTGGTTTGGTGGCTGACATCCCCGGCTCTTTTGGTCCGGGAAGTCGTTCGTTCCTTTTCACTGGACGGTGTTCATGACGGACACCAGCCTTACTGGTTGAAGGGGAGTCTGGGGGGTTCAGTTTGCCCAGGATCGCTGGAATCCCACCTACCAATCAATGTTTTGGAGCTTCGGCCGATCAGGTTGAGCCTCTACATGGTCTCGGAGACTAGAAGGACGTCCAGTCAGGATCCAGTCGGACAACGCCATGGCTGTGGTGTATGTCAACCATCACGGAGGAACAAGAAGCTCGGCTGCAGCATCAGGGGTCGCTCACATCCTGAGGTGGGCAGAACGGTGCTTGCCGGTATACATTCCGGGCGTAGATAACTGGCAAGTGGAATACCTATGTGGCCAGTCGCTGGACCAAGGAGAATGGTCACTACACCTGGAGGTGTTTCAGCTCCTGTGCCTGAGATGGGGCACTCCAGACGTGGACCTCTTGGCCTTGCGACTCAATCGGAAGGTATTGAGGTTTGTGGCCAGGTCAAAAGACCCATGGGCAGACGCGACAGACGCGTTGGTGGCACTGCGGGGTCAGTATCGGCTAATTTATGCCTTTCCCCCTCTAAAGCTTCTTCCCCATCTGCTTCGCGGAGTGGAGGCGAAGGGATTAGCGGCATGTGGAAATTATGGCCCCGACCGAGATGTATAGGGAGACATTCCTCCAGGGAAAAATGACTCCCTCTATGTACGAGGCAACAGTAATTCTGATACCAAAACCAGATAAAGATAAAACTGACTATGCGTCGTATAGACCAATCTCATTACTAAACATTGATTGCAAAATACTGGCGAAGAGGCTTAATGGGGTAATTCTATCCATTATATCAGACGACCAAACAAAGATTTATGCCAGGGAAATCCACCACAAATATCAGGAGAACCCAGTTTATGGTACAGCTAAGGGAGTGTTTCCCGGAGTCAAGTGACTTCATAGAATGGGAGTTTCTGCAGATGGTGTTGAAATTAAAGCGGATTTGGGGAAGGATTTAGAAAACGGGTTGGAATACTGTATAAACAACCATGTTCCAACCTATTAATGGAATGTTATCCCCTACAATAAAACGGCATAGGGGAACCAGACGGGTGTCCGTTGTCCCCCCAATTATTCTCCTTGGCACTAGAAGCACTGGCCAATAGATTTAGACAATCTAAAATGTATAGGGGGTTTAAGGTGGGGGAAACATTGAACATGTAGACTTATATGCCAATGATGAAATACTATATATTGAAGATGTGCATGTCTCACTGAGGGAGACAATGAAAATAGAAACATATGGGATATTTTCTGGGCTAAAAATAAACTGGCAGAAATCCTCATTGATGCTGATGGGGCCAGGTAAGAAAAAGGAACCCCAGACACCATTAAAAATAGTGGAAACAGTTAAATATCTAGGTATAAATATTACTCTGGACTCAGAGGAAGCCCTAAAAGCAAATATAGACCCTTTGGTAGAATACGTGAAGAACAAACTGGGAATATGGAAAAAATTACTGCTGTCTATGGCAGGGAGAATACAGCTAATTTAAATGCATTATATTACCAAAGTGTCTATACGTGATGGCGCACTCTGCAGTAAAGATACCAAAACACATTTAAAAAACGAAACTCCCAGCTGACTAGGTTTATCTGGGAAATTGGGAGATGTAAATTAAAATTCACAACGCTACAAAGACCCAAAACGGCAGCAGGGTTGGCAATACCAGATTTATATTTAAATTTCCCTGGCAGGGCAATTAAAACATTTAAGAACCTGGGTAACGCAGGAATAAGAAACGAGGTTGGAGGAATACCTGCTAAACAAAATGCAGGTAGAGAACCTATTGGTAGGACTAGAAAAAACGGATTTGAGGAGGGTCGGAGTAAAAATTCCCCTTCTAAAATTGGCCAGGTCAGTCTGGAAGAAGGCAAAAAAAATGGACGGGATACGAGGATATCCCACCAGAAACTGCCTTATGGAATAATCCAATACTTGAGCAATTAGAAGCATTTGAAGACAGTAAATTTTGGAAACAGAAAAAAGTAATGACCATCATGCAGATGTATAATAATAATATAGTAGTGCCATATGAGAATCTGTGTAAACAATATAACCTCCAGAGTAAACGGTTCTATAGGTATTTACAGCTTAGAAACTTATTACAAGTACAGTTTGGAAGAAAGGAATTAAAAATCTCCAACTACCCCCTTATTGGACTTCTCAGATCGCAGGGACCAAAAGGATTGATATCCAAATTATATTCACACCTATTGCAGAGTAAAATTAGTGGAGAGCCGGTGGGAGCAAGGGATAAATGGCAGGCAGTCATCCCAGATATGAGCGATCAGGATTGGGATGAAATTTGCACTTCTCACCTGAAAGTATCCCCAGCAATGAATAACAGGATAATGCAATTAAATATAATACATCAGACATACCTAGCTCAGAATAGATTGTACAAAATGAGTAGGATGCCCACGGCAAACTGCACAAGATGTGGGCAGGGAGGTGTGGACTTCCTCCATTTGATGTTGTACTGTGGGAGTATAGGTAGATATTGGCAACAGGTGATCAGGAAACTAGGAATAGCTATAAAGAAACCTATTATGGCCACAGTGGAAGTTTGTTTGCTGGAGGTATTAAAAGATGAAAGCATGGCGGAGTGAGACCCTGGGAGCAGAGCTAGTCGTCTAACAAGGCTCTCTGAGAAGTTCGTAGAGGAAGCTGGGCTGAATTTGAGCATGGACCAGAGCGCTCTTGAGCGGGCATCTGAGCGGGGAGCGGTTGACCCAATCCGTGTGAGTGACCCTGATCCGACCCGTGGGAATTCTGACTTGAGGGGACGCGACCCGGCTGGCTGGCTGAGTCTGACTCCGAGTTTCTAGACCTGAACTGTTCGAGCTGCAGGGAGCTGACCCGACCCGCAGGAATTCTGATTTGCGGGGGCGCGAGGACGCGACCCGACCGGCTGGCTGGCTGAGACTCTGAGACTCGAGGACTGAGATCCGAGTTCTGAGACCTGAGAACTAAACGGGCGGGAGTACAGAGTACGGACGTCGGAGAGCTGGGAGAGTGAAGTGTCTCATGCTGGAGCAGGAAAAGTAAGTAGGAGGGCAGAGTATCCCTTCCCACTCATACAGCACTCGTCTGCAGTCCCAAATGGGGAGCGGTGGGAACGTAAGAACGAATGTGCCGTCTCACCCAGCCACAGAGGGGCTAGCTAATGGAGAACCACAGCACTACTTGCCAGCAGAGAAACATCCAAAACAGCTACTGTAAAGCCGTCAAAGCAAGTCCGACAAACATGGCAGGTGAAGGTGCAGCTGAAAGAGCCGTTGGAGACACAGCATGATATGCCAGGTGAGAGAAGAACTGAGCATAGTAAAATATTGTTTCCAGTAATATCTCCATCTGATATAAATATTGTGCAGCGTATACTGCAAGATACTGAGTTAAGGATGGATAATGAGGCAGTTGGATGCGATCAGGACTCTTTGACTGATAGCCTGAAATCAAAGGGAGCAGGGGGCTCAAAGGCAGTACTGGATGATAGAAGCAGCTTGACACACAGATATAAGGAGTCCTGCCTAAAAGTACAGGAAAAAAGGGGGGAGAGACCTGGTAGAGCTGGATATCAGAACATTGTTAAGTGCCTTACCCACTAAGGAGGATATTCAAGGGATGATGAGCAAGTGGTTAGGCCCACTAAAAGAGGAAATGGATGAGATACGGCTACTGAAGTGCTAGATAAAAGGATTAATATCTGTACAACTCCACAAGGACAGACCGATGTACCTTTTGATCAGCTGGAGGAGACAATTAGGCTGCAACACCAGAGACTGCTGACCCTACAATTGCAGGTAGAAGAAAATGAAAATAGAAACAGGAGGAATAACAAATACGGATTAAAGGTATATCAGAAGCAATTACCACAGCTGATTTAAGAGGGAGAGTGATGTCCATTTTTAATGAGTTACTATGTAACCCCCCTGACAATCATATAGAGCTGGACAGGGTACACAGGGTCCCTACAGGGCTCAAGTCGACACAAGAATCCCCAAGAGATGTCCTCTGTAGGGTGCATTTCTATAGGATAAAAGAGGAGTTAATGAGGGCAGTGTGGTTGAAAAGACCAATGGAATTTAATAAAGATAAAATTCAGGTATTCCCTGACCTATGCCGCCAAACGAGGGAAAGACAGAGATTAAAATCCCGTTTCCTGGGATGCCATTGGATGACTGTTCTGTTTATCATAGGAGGCAGGACTTTGTATTAAAGATGCCACAGAGTAAACAAGAAATTCTCCGGTTTGTAATCTGACGGCACTTGTCCCTCGCCTCTCCCTGTCCCCTCCGAGGCTGCAGATGGGCATCAATCAGGCTGCATTCAGGGCACATGTGAGGCTGCATTGATTTGCAGTGGTGAGGCTGCATTGATTTGCAGTGGTGAGGCTGCATTGATTGCAGTGGTGAGGCTGCATTGATTGCAGTGGTGAGGCTGCATTGATTGCAGTGGTGAGGCTGCATTCATGGCAATGGTAAGCCTGTGCGTGTTATACGCTGATAAATACGGTATATCCAAATAACACGCCCAAGGTCATCCTTAGTTCTGAGCAGCGCTCGGGAATTCGTTGGGGCCACAAAAAAGATATATACAGTATATCCAAATAACACGCCCGAGCTTATCTCTTCACCACACACCACCACAAAAGCAAGAGAATTCTTGTTGGGCAGTGTATTGGTGCTCGGACGAACACACTTAGATCAAATTTTAATGGTTCAAAAAATGTTAGGCAAAATGGTCAGCCCTCGAGCATGTTCACTTCATCAAATGTGGCCCTCTTTGAAAAAAGTTTGGACACCCCTGGTTTAGAGGGTGGTGGAGTGATAAGAGAGATGGTTTTTCTTTTGGAGGGTGGTATGGTGTGGGGGTGTTGGCTTATTTATTTACTTATTTGATGTACTTATTTATTTTTTGAGGGGGAAAACGGGTAACAAATGGTAATAAGAGAGGCACAGCGATGGGGGGAGGAGGGGGAAGGAAGACACATGGGTTCACAGGGAGGGAATAGAATTAAAACACTGATTAGATTTTAACAAGGCTTGTGTTGTCTTGCTGACTCACAGGGAGATAGGGATAAAATTAATGAGAAGGGTACACGGACCACAAAGTGGATTAAAGGGTCACTTAAGGAAAAAAATGTTTTTGCTGAAATGACTGTTTACAGGGTAAAGAGACATACAAGTTAACTGATTCCTTTTAAAAATGATTACAAATAGATAAAAAATCAATCATATAATGTGCCTGTAGGTTAGTTTCACTTTTAACCACTTGACACCCGCACGCCGTCATATGACGTCCAAAACGGGGACCTGTTATCCTGGGTGGACGTCATATGACGTGATGGGCTTTGCGGGGGGGATATCTCAATGATGCCTGCACCCGGAGGCATCATTGAGATATCATTTTTTAGCGGCGGCGATCCTGCGCACCGTAAGAACGATCATAGCGGCGGTTCCGCCGCTAGATCGTTCTTACAGGCGGCGGGAGGGGACATCCCCCCCTCCCGCCGCCATCCGGTGCTTCTCCGGGCTCTCCCGTCCCACCGGGGGCCCGGAGAGATGATCGCCGGATGTTTGCGATAGAGAAGACTGGTGACCAGATGGTCACCAGTCATCTCTATGACCGTCGGAGGCCCGGGCGCGATGTGATGACGTCACGCCCGGGTCCCCGTAAGTAAACAAACCGCAATTGCAGCTAGTTTGAATGAGATCTGTGAATTTTTTTTCACGATCTCATTCTTTCCAGCCTGGAGGAGAGATGTGGGGTCTTATTGACCCCGCATCTCTCCTTAAAGAGGACCTGTCACACACATTCCTATTACAAGGGATGTTTACATTCCTTGTAATAGGAATAAAAGCGATTAAAAAAAAAAAAAGTGTAAAAAAAAGTGTAAAAAATAAAGAAATATGTAAAATAAAAAATAAAAAATAATAATAAAAAAATTAAAATGCCCCTGTCCCCGGTAGCTCGCGCTCAGAAGCGTACGCACGCGTAAGTCCCGCCCACGTATGTAAACGTCGTTCAAACCACACATGTGAGGTGTCGCCGCGTGCGTTAGAGCGTGTGCAACAATTCTAGCACTAGACCTCCTCTGTAACTCTAAACTGGCAACTTGTAAAAATTTTAAAGTGTAGCCTATGGAGATTTTTAAGTAACGAAGTTTGACGCCATTCCATGAGTGTACGCAATTTTAAAGCGTGACATGTTAGGTATCTAGTTACTCGGCGTAACATCATCTTTCATATTTTACCAAAAAATTGGGCTAACGTTACTGTTTTGTTATTTTTTAATTTATGAAACCATTTTTTTTACAAAAAAAAGCCGTTTGAAAAATTATTGCGCAAATACGGTGCAAGATAAAAAGTTGCAATGACCGCCATTTTATTCCCTAGGGTGTCTGCTAAAAAAACATATATAATGTTTGGGGGTTCTGAGTAATTTTCTAGCAAAAGAATGATGATTTGTACATGTAGGAAAGAAGTGCCAGAATAGGCCCGGGAAGGAGGTGGGTTTTAAAGTCCGGTATTGAAGTGGTTAAACTGTTTTCATGTTCCTGTGAACTAGAGAGACACACAGAACAAAAACAAACAAATCCAGGGCAGTGTTTTGTTTTTAAAATGAATCTGGTTCTGTTAAGTTTTAGACACACAGTAATGACAGCTTAGACCTACAGTGAAAAGCTCCCAAGTACGATGGCTATAAGGAAAAAGACAACCAGGAAGTGTGGAGATCAGAGCAGAATTACAGCCACTTCAAAGCAAAAACGAACAATAAGGACATGAAAACAGTTCTGCAGTAAGGTAAAGGAAGCTATTTGGCAAAAAAAAAAAAATTCTTTAGTGATCCTTTAAGGGTAATAATACACATGGATCACTAAGAGGATAGAACAAATAGAAGGGGGTAAAGGCAAGGGTAAGGAACCGGAGAGTACTCGAGTGGTTGTGCCCCCTTAAGGGAAAGGAAGTGGAAGAGGGACAAGATCACAATAAATAGGAGGAGGGTAGGATGAAATTTGTCTTGTGTTTTTTTTTTTTTGAAGAGGGGAGGAGAGTTTGATCTATGTGGGAATGGAGGTAGAGACCATAGAGGGAATAAAGGTTTAAAGAGAAGGGAATCTGAATACAAGGATAGTGTGTGTGTTTGTGTTTGTGTATATATAGGTATACTGATATATAGGTACCTGAGAAGTATTAAAACAGAAATAGTTTTTTTTTTTTTTGTATACATGTATGTAACTCAATACTGTAACTTCCTGGTATTTAATAAGAAATAATGGACAATATGATTTGCTGAAGCAGGAGAGAAATTGGAGGAAAAAAGACCAAGATAAGCTTAAGAGTCTAAAAGACATTTAGAAGGGGAGGAAAGGGACAGGGGGGATGGGAAGGGAAAAATATGTTAATTTGTAAAATAAGAAATACTAAAAAGGAGAGAAACACGAATTACAGGAGACGGAGGGCCTTGCCTAGGGACGCCGGGCGTCAGCTCCGTTCTGCTTTTCAGCACCCCCACATTAAACGCCTCTCCTCCGGGTGGAGAATAAGCCGGAGGCGTTTTCAGTTTTTTTTTTTATTGTTAAAAGATGAAAGAGGGTGTAGATACATTAGAATATTTTTACAAGAAGTATTATTCCTGGCACGAAAACAAATAGTGGAAAAATTGATCCAGCCAAACCCACCGACAATCAGTCAATGGGTGAAAGCAGTAAACCAAGTGGTACCACATGAGAGAATATTGTATGAACAAAGGGAAATGTGCAGAAATATAAAAAGATTTGGGCAAAGTGGAATAGATCATACCTAATGATTGGCTCAAACTTACTGACAAACCTGTGCTGTGTCCAATTGCAGCACAGTGATGTGCATGCCCTGAAAACCCAGAAACGGGCTGCAACGTACAGGTACGTTACCTAGCCTGTAGCTGCTGCCCGCAGTAAATATACTCTGGGCAGGTGGTAAAGATAACCTCTGAAAAATGTTCCAGTATTGGAGAGCTGCCTACACTTTAACCACTTGTCGATGGCTGGTCGTCATATGACGTCCTCGGCTTTGTGGTGGTATATCTGATGCCTGCAGCTACAAGCATCATTCAGATATTTTTAGCCCCCAATTCCCTACACCATAAGAACGATCATAGCGGCTGTTCCGCCGCTTGATCTTTCTTATGGGGCGGCGAGAGGGGACATCCCGCCACTCTCCAGTGCATTTACCGACGCACCGCTGCGATCGGTGAGTCAGAGAACGTATTAGCCGGCCCCCGGATGTACACCATAGAGATTTCCGGCGAACCAGATGGTCGCCGAAGTCTCTATGATTGTTGGTGGCCGATTTATTTTAACAATAGAATTTTTTTTTTTTTAACCACTTACCCCCCGGACCATGTTGCTGCCCAGAGACCTTTTTGCGATTCGGGACTGCGTCGCTTTAACAGACAATTGCGCGGTCGTGCGACGTGGCTCCCAAACAAAATTGGCGTCCTTTTTTTCCCACAAATAGAGCTTTCTTTTGCTGGTATTTGATCACCTCTGCGGTTTTTATTTTTTGCGCTATAAACAAAAATATAGCGACAATTTTGAAAAAAATGAATATTTTTTACTTTTTGCCATAATAAATATCCCCCAAAAATATATAAAAAAAATTTTTTTCCTCAGTTTAGGCCGATACGTATTCTTCTATATATTTTTCGTAAAAAAAACCCGCAATAAGCGTTAATTGATTGGTTTGCACAAAAGTTATAGCGTTTACAAAATAGGGGGTATTTTTATGGCATTTTTATTAATATTTTTTTTTTACTAGTAATGGCGGCGATCAGCGATTTTTTTTTTTCGGTACTGCGACATTATGGCGGACACTTCGGACACTTTTGACACATTTTTGGGACCATTGGCATTTTTATAGCGATCAGTGCTATAAAAATGCATTGGATTACTATAAAAATGCCACTGGCAGTGAAGGGGTTAACACTAGGGGGTGGGGAAGGGGTTAAGTATGCCTGGGTGTGTTCTTACTGTGGGGGGGGGGGGTGTGGCCTCACTAGGGGAAACACTGATCCTCTGTTCATACATTGTATGAACAGAAGATCAGCATTCCCCCCGCTGACTGGACCGAGAGCTGTGTGTTTACACACACAGCTCCCGGTCCCCGCTCTGTAACGATCAATCTCGTGTGCCCGGCGGCGACCGCGCCCGCCGGGCACACGCACGGAAGTCGGGGGGCGTGCGCGCTTCCGGCGGTGCGCACACGCCCCTAGTGGCGGCTCAAAGAGCCGCCGTATAGCTACGGGCTCTCGCCCAGCAGAGCCAACCTGCCGCCGTAGAATGACGGCGGCTGGTCGGCAAGCAGTTAAAGTGCCTGTCTTTTTGCATGCAGAAACAAACAAATACGTAATTCCCGCCCACATATGAAAACAGTGTTGAAACCACACATGTGAGTTGTCACTGTGAACTTTAGAACGAAAGCAATAATTCTAGCCCTAGACCTCCTCTGTAACTCAAAACATGTAACCAGTAAAAATAAATTTAAAGCGTTGTCTATGGGAATTTACCCCGAAGTACCGAAGTTTGACGCCATTTCATGAGTGTGTGCAATTTTGAAGCGTGACATGTTGGGTATCTATTTACTCGGCACAACTTCAGCTTTCAAATTATGCAAAGAATTTGGACTGACTTCACTGTTTTTTTTGTCTTTTTCAAAGCATGATCTCCCCCCCCCCCACAATAAACGAGTTTGAAAAATTGGTGCGCAAATACCGTGCGAGATAAAAAGTTGCAATGAATGCCATTGTATTCTCTAAGGTCTCTGCTAAAAAAAAACATATTTGGGGGTTCTATGTAATTTTTTAGCAAAAAAAATATGATTTTTACTTGTAGGAGAGAAATATCAGAATTGGCCTGGTGGGCAAGTGGTTAAAGGGATTGTAAAGGTACAATTTATTTTTTCCCTAAATAGCTTCTTTAGTGCTGTCCTTCATGTACCTCATCCTTCGATTTTTCTTTTAAATGTCCTTATTTCTTCTGAGAAATCCTCACTTCCTGTTCTTCTGTCTGTAACTACACACAGCAATGCAAGGCTTTCTCCCGGGTGTGGAGTGTTGTGCTCGCCCCCTCCCTTGGACTACAGGAGAGTAAGGACACTCTCTACGTTGCAGATAGAGAAAGGAGCTGTGTGTTAGTGGGCATCCTGACTCTCCTGTTGTCCAATGGAGGGGGCGAGCATGACACTTCACACCAGGGAGAAAGCCTTGCATTATTGTGTGGAATTAGACAGGAGAACAGGAAGTGAGGATTTCTCTGAAGAAATTAGGACATTTTATAGGCAAAATCGAAGGATGAGGTAAGAGAAGGAGGACTGCACTAAGGTAAAGGAAGCTATTTAGGAAAAACAAATTGTACCTTTACAACCCCTTTAAAGCATTGTTCTGTAGTTTTAAGTTTTTGTAAGTGCATCCCTAAAACATGTTTTTCCAAATCTGGAAAACTCTCCTGATTCAAATATCCTTTGTTTAATAAGGTCATATACCACTTTGCTAGAATGTATTCCTCTTGCTTCAACTATCTATCTGTACTCTGATAAAACTAGAGGAGTACTTTACAGCAAAGGTATTAATGGAATGTGACGCTTTCATTTGTTAACTTGTTTGCTAATAGTTCTTCCAATTATTTATGTACTTGGGACATCGGTGCATGTTGGCATCTGAAAAAGTGGGCCCCTGGTGTTCTTGAGGTAGAGTATAGCGGTCGGATGTTAAAAGTCAATCTGTCATATTGCGTGGTCTTCATTGAACACTTGTTTGGGATAGAACATTTTTGCGCATAACTGGCATAGTATCCAATCTGGGTCATTGTGAGTTCAGTGGTTGTGGGTATGTAACAACAATTGTTATACTAGATTCGGCTCCACACATTTTGATTTTTTTCTATAGATTTTTATTTTGAAAATAATGCTGTTCTCGATATTTACATTAACTTGATGGCCTGTTTCTTACCTATAGATTTTTAGCATCCTTTCATTTTCTTGGAATCCCAATCAAAGATGCAACTTGACAAAGGAAGAGGCAATGTACAGATACCTGAAAGCACAGCCTGGATCTTCTGCAAACACTACCCTTAGGCAAGTACTTAATAGTTTTCCTATAAACAGTAGTATAACAGAAGCCCATGTAGGGACAGCTGAAAAATAAAGTTATAAATTGATCTGATTAAAGTGGTTTTAAAGGCATTTTTTTTTTTTTTTTTACCTTAACGCATTCTCAGCAATAAAGTGGAGCTATACCCATAACTTGATAAAAAAATGTATTTAGCAAGGATCATACATCCCACATTTAGACCCCTTCCACACTGGACGCGTTTTCCAGGCACTTTAGTGCTAAAAATAGCGCCTGTAAAGCGCCGGAAAAAAGGGCCAGCTGCAATCCCAGTGTAAAAGCCCGAGTGCTTTCACACTGGGGCGCTGCACTAGCAGGGTGTAAAAAAAATTGCGTTCTACCGACGATGCCCGGGCACTGAGTATAAAAGCACCCCAATTATGCTCCAAAAATTAGTGTGTGCTGTAAATTGCCTACATCATTGCTTCTTGCTGGAGGCTGCCATTTTCAGAAGCACAAAGCCTCATCAGTAAATCGTAAAGCACAGAACTATACCCATCAATTTACCGGTTTAATAAGTTGCATTTCTGTAATGCTGGAAATGAAAACTCACATTTGCTTGTGTCCTCAACCAAACTTTCAAACCATGAAATGGCTGGTGTCAGAACTGATTACATGTGCAACACCATGACCGTTGCAGTTCAAACGGAAGCAGCTTCCTTGGCTGTAAAGGATAAAAGGATTTCATTCTGCTTTAAGGCTCTCAGCAGATCTTCAAACTTAGTAGTGCCTAAAAATGGAGAGCAACTGAGCATGTGCAGAACAGGGGATTTTAAACCATATACAGTGGGTGACTGTGATATTGTGTTTTTAGCACGACAGCATCGCGCTGATTCTCGGCGACATGGTGCCGATATCTCGCCGACATCTCGCACTCGCTGGAATAGACAAAGCACATTCCAACATGTGCGTCATAGAAGCGACGGGGATCCGACTTGGATTCCCGCCAATTCTAGCGTCGGCATTTGGTATGCATTCATGAGAGGGAGAACTCCACGCCAAATTTTAAATAAAAATCCGGCATGGGTTCCCCCCCACAGGAGCATACCAGGCCCTTGGGTCTGGTATGGGTTGTAGGGAGACCCCCCCTACACCGAAAAACCGACGTAGGGGGTCCCCCTACAATCCATACCAGACCCGTATCCAAAGCACGCTGGCCGGCCAGGAAGGGAGTGGGGGCGAGCGAGCGCCCCCCCCCCCCTCCTGAGCCGTACCAGGCTGCATGCCCTCAACATGGGGGGGTCGGGTGCTCTGGGGCAGGGGGCGCACTGCGGGGCCTCCCCACCCCAGAGCACCCTGTCCCCATGTTGATGAGGACAGGGCCCCTTCCCGACAACCCTGGCCGTTGGTTGTCGGGGTATGCGGGCGGGAGGCTTATCGGAATCTGGGAGCCCCCTTTAATAAGGGGGCCCCCAGATACCGGCCCCACACCCTAAGTGAATGAGTAATGGGGTACATCGTACCCCTACCCATTCACCTGCAAGCAAAGTGGTATAAACACAAATAAACAACACAGGGTATTAAAATATTTTATTAGTCTGCTCCGGAGGCCCCCCCTGTCTTCTTTAGCTCTTTTAGCAGGGGAGGCTTCTTCTTCCGCTCTCCGGGGGGGGGTCTTCTGCTCTCCGGGGGTCTTCTCCCACTTTACGGGGGTCTTCTCCCACTTTACGGGGGTCTTCTCCCGCTTTCCGGGGGTCTTCTCCGCTTTCCGGGGGTCTTCTCCTTTCCGGGGGTCTTCTCCTTTCCGGGGGTCTTCTCCGCTTTCCGGGGGTCTTCTCCGCTTTCCGGGGGTCTTCTCCGCTTTCCGGGGGTCTTCTCCGCTTTCCGGGGGTCTTCTCCTGCTTTCCGGGGGTCTTCTCCTGCTTTCCGGGGGTCTTCTGCTTTCCGGGGGTCTTTTCCGCTCTGGGGGGTCTTCATCTATGTTCGCCGCTCTCCGCTCTTGACTCGGCGCACCCCGGTTCTTCCTTCCGGTGCCTTCTCCTTCAGGGCTGGCCGCCGCTATACTAGCAGGCGGCCAGCCCGCTCTTCTGTGACGTCATCTTCTTCACTTCTCTTCTTCAGCCTTCTCCCGATGTTGACCCGTCGCCTGCTCTCGCTGCAATGACGGGTGCGCGGCTTGCATCCGACTTATATAGGCCTCACAGTCCCATCATGCTCCGGTACCTACCCACGTGGGTACTTGCCCACGTGGTACCTACCCACGTGGGTAGGTCCCGGAGCATGATGGGACTGTGAGGCCTATATAAGTCCGATGCAAGCCCCGCACCCGTCATTGCAGCGAGAAGAGCCAGCGTGTCAACATCGGGAGAAGGCTGAAGAAGAGAAGTGAAGAAGATGACGTCACAGAAGAGCGGGCTGGCCGCCTGCTAGTATAGCGGCGGCCAGCCCTGAAGGAGAAGGCACCGGACAGCGGGAGGAAGAACCGGAGTGCGCCGAGTCAAGAGCGGCGAACATAGATGAAGACCCCCCAGAGCGGAGAAGAAAAGCAGGAGAAGACCCCCGGAAAGCAGAGAAGACCCCCGGAAAGCAGAGAAGACCCCCGGAAAGCAGAGAAGACCCCCGGAAAGCAGAGAAGACCCCCGGAAAGCAGAGAAGACCCCCGGAAAGCAGAGAAGACCCCCGGAAAGCAGAGAAGACCCCCGGAAAGCAGAGAAGACCCCCGGAAAGCAGAGAAGACCCCCGGAAAGCAGAGAAGACCCCCGGAAAGCAGAGAAGACCCCCCCCGTAAAGCATAGAAGACCGACCCCCGTAAAGCATAGAAGACCGACCCCCCCCCCGTAAAGCATAGAAGACCCCCCCCCCCGTAAAGCATAGAAGACCCCCCCCCCCGTAAAGCATAGAAGACCCCCCCCCCCGTAAAGCATAGAAGATCCCCCCCGGAAAGCGGGAGAAGATCCCCCCCGGAAAGCGGGAGAAGATCCCCCCCGGAAAGCGGGAGAAGATCCCCCCCGTAAAGCGGGAGAAGATCCCCCCCGGAAAGCGGAAGAAGAAGCCTCCCCTGCTAAAAGAGCTAAAGAAGACAGGGGGGCCTCCGGAGCAGACTAATAAAATATTTTAATACCCTGTGTTGTTTATTTGTGTTTATACCACTTTGCTTGCAGGTGAATGGGTAGGGGTACGATGTACCCCATACTCATTCACTTAGGGTGGGGGGCCGGTATCTGGGGGCCCCATTATTAAAGGGGGCTCCCAGATTCCGATAAGCCTCCCGCCCGCATACCCCGACAACCAACGGCCAGGGTTGTCGGGAAGGGGCCCTGTCCTCATCAACATGGGGACAGGGTGCGCTGGGGTGGGGGGGCCCCGCAGTGCGCTCCCCTGCCCCAGAGCACCCGACCCCCTCCATGTTGAGGGCATGCAGCCTGTTACGGCTCAGGAGGGGGGGGGGCGCTCGCTCGTCCCCACTCCCTTCCTGGCCGGCTAGCATGCTTTGGATACAGGTCTGGTATGGATTGTAGGGGGGCCCCCTACGTCGGTTTTCGGCGTAGGGGGGGTCTCCCTACAACCCATACCAGACCCAAGGGCCTGGTATGCTCCTGTGGGGGGGAACCCATGCCGGATTTTTATTTAAAATTTGGCGTGGAGTTCTCCCTCTCGGGATGCATAATGCCAACGCTAGAATTGGCGGGTATCCAAGTCGGATCCCCGTCGCTTCTATGACGGCTTTGTCTCTATCGCGGCAAGCCAGCTTGGCGCTGGCTCCCGCGATGGGGCTCGCAGGTGGTCAATCTTGCCGAGAAAGGGAGCGAGATTGACACAATATCGCGGTCACCCACTGTAGGCACTTATCTTCAACGTTTTATATAGCTATATCTGCAGAAGGGGCCAGCCTGAAGGGATCTAGCAGGACTTTACTTGTACGTAATTCCGTGCAATAGATACCACTGTGGGAGCCAATCTGTGGGTCTGGCGGACGCGATCACTCCCCAGATAAATAAAATGGGGGTTCTTGCAAATCAGGAACACGGATCAATCACTCTGTTCATCTAGTGAAAGCATCCCCTAGAGATACACTTGACCCTTTGATCGCCCCTGGTGTTAACCCCTTCCCTGCCAGTGTCAATACAGTAACCCTGCATATTTCTCTTATCGTCCATGGACGGACACAGCTCCTTAAGTCTTGACAAGTGGGTTATGTTCCCTGTTTACAGGAGAGGACTAGGCAGAAACATGTTAAATGGTTAAATACATGTTACATTAACAGAGTTGAACAGCCCTGCCCAGGGGGCGGTCCCTCCAGACATAACCCTCCTCACTGCAGCATGCAGCCTCAGTTTCGTTCTGCCTAGCAAGGAGAAAGGACGTATGGCTCCCTTTGGGCCCAGCGCCCTGAGGAGAAATGTTATTTTATTTTCACTTTTTCTTGAAGAATCTTCTTTCAACTGTCGGCTGAGTGACAGGCTGGATATTATAGATCCTTGTAGTCTACTCAGTCTGACCAGCAAGCGTGGGCACACCTATGCAAATAGGCTTGGTCTGCCACGCCGTACCCCATGACTCCTGGGGTGGCCAGTGAGCTTCGCTCGGATGGGTAAGTACAGTCCCTCCCGCTTCGGTGGGTTGGTACGGCTGGGCATTCCTGGGGTTCGGGTGTCCTCTTCTCCTCCCTTCCCCTGCTCTTTTCTCTCTGCTGCATTGCTAAAATGCTATTTTGTACATATACAGCATGTATATTGTCGGGGGGGGGGGGGAGGCTGCCTGAGGGGACTGTGTATATGGCCAACAGAGCCTATAGCTCAGTGGTTACGTGCCTGCCTGCCATACATTGAGCCTGTCTGGGGCTTTCCTGTGAGGGGCTTTGTCCTTTGGGAACTTTTTAAGCCTTAAAAGGCTTTTTACTGTTTAAATGCGGCATTTTGCCGCCATCCTGCTGACGCTGGCGCCATTTTTTGGGTGGTTTTTCAATTGTATTGAAAACCCCATTGGCGGCCTTTTTGTCATAGCCGCGCCATTGCGCAGGCTAAAATTGCGGTCGGCCATTTTCCTGTGGCCGTGTTCTGAACGCTCGACGGCCATCTTTGGATGGTCCTGGCACCTAGTGCTGTATCCTACGGCGCACACAGGTCCCTTCGGCTGCTGCGTTCCCTCACGGTTTCTTTCCTCCCCACACGCCGTGTGCTGCGGACGGATGGAAGCGCTGGGCAGTCCCCTCCCGAGGTGAGCCCCCTGGATACCCTGGTCAGTGCAGCATGAGGTGAGTGCCCTGCATAGGGCCTGGGAGCGTCCGTTTTTTGTGTATACATATACAACAGGTGTATGTATTACTAAACGTTGGAGTCTGTACCTCACCCTTCCCCAACATGCTGTCAGCAGATGCTTAGTGCCATGGGTGCTTTTTATTGTTGGTCCTGGACCTTTTGGTGCCAGGGTGGGGACTGCGGTCGGGTGGGGGTTAAAAGAGTGCCTCCTCCCCCCGTTAGCCCCTGGGGAATGCTCTGTCATGGAGCCTGGACCAGGTACCTGGGTCTGCAGGATAAGGCATTATTGGGTGCGCTTCTCACTGCTGCGAGGAACTCTCTTTAGCTGGATAGTGCAGCTAGGTTTCCGCTGAGGGCTCGGTCTTTTTTTGCAAACCAGACCGCTCTGTGTAGGTTTTTCCTCCTGTGCCCTCTTTTATTTCCTGATGCGGAATGAGAAAAGCCGCTGAGGGCTTTTTGTAGTCCCTCACCGCCCCTTTTAGGAGAGCCCTTTCAAGAGGTGGGCCTCTTCTCCGGTGGTGGACCCTCCGGGGGTCACATATAGGTGACCACCCCCCCACCCCGCGTGTATGGATCTGTCTGTTAGATGATCCGAAGTACTGACCCGTTCCATGTCTACCATGCTGGGGTCTGCCTTGCGGCTTATTGTACTACGCTGGGGTCCCAGTCGGTCCCAGCTGGTCCAGTGCCTTGTTTATGTCTGGGGTTTTTCACTAGATGCCGCGCCCTTGGTATCCAGGGCTTCGGTCTTGGAGATGGTTGCCGCCTTCTCAGGTTGGAACACTGGTCTGCTGGCCAGGCCTCTAACATACGCCCTGGCAGATTTACCCTTTATGGGTGGGAGACCCTTTGGGTCCTCGCTGGATGACATTATCAAGATGTCACTGGAGGGAAGGGCACCCGCCTCCCTCAGACTTCCAGGGTGAAGGAGCCCCGCCGTCGGCCGGGTCCTTCCTTTTCCCACGCTAAAGTGGTATTTTTTGTCAGTCAGGGTCCGCGGGCGAACCCTCCCAGAGGAGGCTCAGCTGGGGGACTAAAACGTCCCTGGGTGCGTAAGCCGATAGCGCCAGCACCCGAACCCGCCAATGTATGTAGCTTCCCCTGCTCGTCTCTGGGGTGGAGGGTCAACTTTCTGTTCACAACTGGGTGAACCTCCCTGATCTCCGACCTGTGGGTCTGCGAGATGGTGTCTTCGGAGTTCTAGATAGGGTTCCTTCCGATCCACCAAACTGATTTCTTCCCTCGTGTCTCCCTCTCCCGGCTTCTCAGTCTGCCTTGGGGCAGTGTGGTGCTTGCTAGGCTGCGGGGTAATTTTACCTTCCTGCAGGTCTAGAGGTGTGAGGGATTCTATCCATATCTGTTCCCAAAAATGGACAGGGTCTGCCCGATTTTGGGCCTCAGGGGCCTAGGATGCCTTGTGATACAAGGCATCCATCTGGGGGACTTTCTGGCGTCCTTGGACATCAGGATGCATACATGCATGTCCCACTTTGCGCGAGTCACGGAGGTCTCTGGACCACACGATGGGGAGGCCCACTGTCTATTGTGGCCCTTCCTTTTGATCTGGCGCCTGCACCACAGGTTTTCTCCATGGTATCCTAACCTTGTTGGAACAGCGAGGCTTTGCCGTCATGGGCTACTTTGACAACTTTCTGACTCAGTTAGTGGTCGTGTCGGTAGCTTTTCAGACCCTCCGAGAAATCAGGTGGGTGTTAAACTTTTGGAGTCGGTTCTGGTTCCGACTCAGTTTTGGAGTAGGACTCCGTGGTGGTGTAGGTTTTTTCTTTCCCTGGAGAAATTGCAGACTCTTCAGTCTGCGGTGTAGGCATTGGCATCACGCAATTGGTTTTCTCACCATTTGCATGCAGATCCTAGGTCTGTGGGTAGCCTCCTTCGAGGCGGTACCGTATGCCCAGTTCCACGCACGTGCTTTTTTCCAGAGGGAAATACTGTCCGAGTGGTACAAATCTCTTGTCTCTGAATCGTCAGGTTCAGGTGCGCCACCTAGTCCGCATCTCCCTGAATTGGTGACTGAGATCCCCGGTTCTTCGGTCCGGGAAATAGTATCTTCTTTTTTGTGGACGGTGATTACGACGGACGCCAACCTTTCGTGTTGTGGGAGCCCCTGGGGGGTCCAGTCGGCCCAGAGTCGCTGGACTTGAGTGAACCTACGGCCACGCCTCGCTGTATGCGTCCGCTCTCGTCTGTCCTCAGTAACTACCCAGGGTCGGGCCTGGTTATTACCTGGGTGGGGTTCCACCTGGGAATACCAGGTGCTGTAGACCCTGTCTACCATTGTTTGTCTTAGTACTTTGGACAATCAGGCTATGCCTCTCCTCGTGGTCAAGGAGGTTGCTAGGTCGTCCGATCTAGATTCAGCCTGACAACGCCACGGCCGTGACTTGGGTCTTCCATCAGGTATACAGACAGGCGGACTACTGGAGTCGCCTGATGCTGGACCAGGACGACTGGTCTTGGTACTTGGAGTCAACTCCTTTGCAGGAGGCGAGTCTTACAGGGCATGGATCTCCTAGCCGCTCGTCTTAGCCGCAAAGGTGTCAAAACTTGTGACCAGGTATAGTGATCCTGTACAGTCGCGTTGGTGGCCCTGTGGGGTATGTACCAACGACATTATGTTTTTCCTCCTTTGTAGTGGCCTCCCCGGAGGCTGGGGAATCCCAACGATTCTAATCGCTCCAGGTTGGCCTTGGGGTCCTTGGTTCGGCGATATCGGGCGCCTTGTGAGAGAGAGAGAGAGACTTGTAAAGCGCAACACATGCGTACTGAATCGCCTCTGGGCGCTGTATCCATTTCATGGGTAAGGAACCCCTTGACCTCAGAAGAGATGGGTTTTAATCTTTCTCCTGAAGGCCAAGTGGTCCGACTCCAGTCGGATGGTGGTTGGTAGTGCATTCCACAGGCGAGGTCCCTGGACTGCAAATCTTCGATCTCCTTTGGACTTGTATCTGGCCTTGGGTATCTGGAGGAGGTTTTGATTGGTGGATCGCAGAATGCGATTGGGGTTATGGGCTTTTATTTTTTCGCATAGATATTGGGGGGCGTTGCCTTGAATACACTTATGTATTAGGCAGAGTGCCTTGAAAGTGATTCTGTCTTTTACCGGCAACCAATGAAGGGATCTCAGTGAAGGTGAGATTGATTCCCATGGTTTTTTCCCAGTCACTAGTCGAGCGCCCGTATTTTGAACGACTTGCAGACAAGTGATTTGGTATTTGGGGAGTCCTAGATAGAGGGCATTTGCGTAGTCGAGTCTGGAATTGATGATTGTTCCCAACACGACTGCAATGTCCTCTTTCGGGATAAAGGGCGTGAGTCTGCGTAGTAGGCGCAGCAGATGGTGGGATCCGCTGACTACTGACCCTATTTGTGCATCCATTGTCATGTAGGTATCGAAAATGACTCAGACTTTTGACTTTGGTGCTAGGGGTGATAGTTTTACCCAGAATGGGTGAGGGAGTCCATGTTGACGCGGGGTGATTTTTCCGGTTAGCGTGAAACAGGAGAAGTTCAGTTTTCGAACCATTGAGTTTAAGATAACTGTTTGTCATCCAGTTATCTATTAGAGTGAGGCATTTCTCTAGTCCAAGAGAATGATCCTTTTTGTTGCAGATGCGGAAATACAGTTGTGTGTCGTCTGCATAGGAGTGGTAAAGTAACTTCTGGTTACTGATGATTTCGAAGAGAGGGCGAAGATTGATATTAAACAATACGGGCGATAAGGGAGATCCCTGAGGGACTCCGCATGTCACCGTACGTTTTTCAGAAGTGAAAGACCCCAGTTTCACTATTTGTGATTTGTGATGCTATTTTATGCATGTCGGCAGCATTTTAGAAATTTCTTTGGACTCATGTGCCTGTAAATGAAATAGGAATGGGATCGACCGCAGAAAGCTGTTGCTGTACTAAAGTACTTTGCGGTCCGTTACCTTTTTGGGGAGGATTTCCAAAAACAGTGGTTATCTCCTCCGTCGGTGGACCCCCCTGTGTCCAGGCTTAACAAAGCTACCACGTTGCCTGTGGAAGGGGCTCCCGCCTTAACGACCCCGCAGACAGGAGAGCTGAGGCTGTGGCACGCTCTTTATTCACAGTGGTGGGGTCGGCAGTTAAGACCGGTTTTGGCCGGGGCTCTGGTGTCAGACTTTTACTGAACGGGCTAAGTCCCTGGTGCAGGAGCTGGAGGCGCAGAATGCTTCGGAGACCTGCGTTGACCTGGCCGACCAGTTGGTCCAAGGTCTCAAATTTGTTTGTGAGTCGGTCCTGGATACGCTTTCCTTGCTTTCCAGGGCCTCCGCGGTGGTACTACGCCGCCTTGTGTGGCTGAAGTGTTGGTCTGCGGACCAGTCCTCTAAGAAGTCCCTGTTGGACTTACCCTTTAAGGGTGAACGGCTTTTTTGGGGCTTCCCTGGATGACATAAAGGATGCCACAGGCGGTAGAGCACTCTGCTCCCGCAGTCTGGGAAGGGAAAGGAGCCTCGCCATAGGCAAGGGCCCTCATTTACTACCCCCCAAGCAGTCTTTTCGCTCGCCAAGTGCGACAGAAAAACCTTTTCAGGGTGCTAAGGCGTCCACTGAAGGACAAAAGCGCACATGGTATCGCAAGCCCAACAAGCCTGCCTCCGCCTGAAGGTTTGCCCCCACCCACAACTCTGGTGGGGGGGTATTGGCTCGCGAATTCGAGGCTTGGCGGAGGTCTCTTCTTTGCGACCGTTGGGTCTGTGAAGTAGTTTCCTCGGTGTACAAGATAGAATTTCTCTCTTGTCCGCCAAACAGATTTTTACCCTCCAACCTCCGGGTCGCCTGAAAGATTGGTCAAGGGCTGTCCAGGATCTGCTGGTCAGAGGAGTGATTGTGCCGGTTCCCTCGCAGGAACGTTTTCAGCGGCTTTACTCCAATCTGTTTGTATCCCCAAGAAGGACGGGGTCCGTCCAGTTCTGGACCTCAAGGCCCTAAATTGCTTTGTAAAGGTACAAAAGCTCAGGATGGAGTCTATGAGCTCAGTAATAGCAGCGCTCCGCCAGGGGGATTTCCTAGCGTCTTGGGATATCAAGGACGCGTACCTGCATATCCCCATATGTGCAAAACACCAGAGATTTCTACGTTTTGCGATCGGAGAGGACCACTTTCAAATTGTGTCCCTCCCGTTCGGCCTGGCCTTGGCACCACGGGTTTTCACCAAGGTCCTCCCCTCGATCTGGCCCTGCTGCGGCAGCGCAGGATCGCTTTCATGGGATACCTGGACATCCTTCTTCAAGCTTCCTCAAGCTCAGAGTTAGAAGAGGACGTGTCTATCACCTGTCAGACCCTCCGGGAAATCGGTTGGCTACTGTATATACAGAAGTCAGTACTAGTACCGTCTCAGCGGCTGGAGTATCTGGGGTTGGTCCTGGATTCTTCAGAGGCAAAAGTTTTCCTCCCAGCGGAGAGGCTGCAGACTCTGCAATCTGCAGTGCGGTGGTTGGTGACCCAGAAAGGGGTGTCGCTTCGCTTTTGCATGAGTACTGGGTCTGATGGTGGCCTCTTTCGAGGCAGTCCCGTTTGCCCAATTCCACACTCGAGTGTTACAGAACGAGATTCTGTCACGTTGGAACAATCTTCCTTCGTCTCTGGATTACCAGATTCGGGTGAGTCGACTGACCAAGTCCTCCCTAATGTGGTGGCTGACATCTCCGGTACGAAAAAAAAATTCTGCCGTGTCACTGGTCAAGTGATCAACGGATGCCAGCCTTTCTGGCTGGGGGGGTGTCTGGGGTGTCCAGTCAGCCCAGGGGCGTTGGACTCTGGAGGAGTCCCGTCTTCTGATCAAAGTACTGGAGCTTCAAGCGATCAAGTGGTGTCTCTCCAAGCGGTCTCTGGGCCTACAAGGCCGACCGGTCAGTAGCCAGTCCGACAACGCCACGGCAGTGGCATACGTTAATCACCAGAGGGGCACATGAAGCTCGACTGCGGCGACTGAAGTGGCGCACATCCTCCGGTGGGCCGAAAGCTACGTTCCAGCTCTATCGGCGGTTTACATTCCGGGGGTGCTGAATTGGCAAGCCGACTAAGTCGCCAAAAGCTGGATTAAGGAGAATGGTCGCTACACCCAGAGGTGTTCAGGCTCTGTGCCAGAAATAGGGCACTCCAGACGTGGACCTTCGAGCGTCCCGTCTCAATCGGAAGGTGTCACGAATGGGGACCAGATCAAGGGACCCGTGGGTGGACGCGCTGGTGGCGCCATGGGTTACTAACGCCTAATATACGCCTTCCCTCCCCTGCAGCTTCTTCCTCGCCTGCTACGCAGGGTGGAAGCCGAGGGGATACCAACAATCCGGATTGGCCTCGCCGTCCCTGGTAGGTGGGTCTGGTAGTTGACGTTCCCTGGTGTCTACCCCTGGGAGAAGACCTGCTGTCGCACGGTCCGATCTTTCACCCTGCTTTACAGTCGCTGGCTTTGATGGCGTGGCTCTTGAGAGCCAGGTGTTGAAGGACCAAGGCCTGTCAGGCCCGGCTATTTCTACCATGCTACGGGCATGGGAGTTCGCTTGACGAAAGATTTACCATCATACATGGAGGGCCTACATCTCGATGTGTAAAGAGATGAAGTGACACCCCCGTACATACGGATGTCCCGAATTCTGCTGTTTTTACAGCGTGGAGTGGTTCAGGCTCTAGCCTTGAGTACGGTGAAGAGTCAGATCTCGGCCCTAGCTGTCTACTTTCAGCGACCCTTGGCGTCGCACTCACTGGTGCGTACATTTGTGCAGGGGGTCCGGCATATGGCCCCTCCTATGCGGCCTCCGCTACCTCCATGGGACTTGAATTTCGTTCTTTCGGCGCTTCAAGAAGCTCCGTTTGGTGACATTCGGAAGATCCCCTTGTTGACTTTGTCTCAGAAAGTGGGGTTTCTGGTGGTAATTACTTCAGTCAGACGAGTATCTGAACTGGCGGCCTTGTCTTGCAAGGCTCCCTATTTAGTCTTCCACAAGGATAAGGTGGTGCTGCGACCGCAGCCATCATTCCTTCCAAAGGTTGTTTCGGTTTTTCACATTAATGAGGTCATTGTTCTTCCATCCTTATGCCCTCAGCCGAAAAACTCTGAGGGGTCCACTTTACTTTCCTTGGACGTGGTTTGAGCCCTACGAGTGTACTTGTCTGCTACGGCTCCGTTTCGGAGGTCTGACTCACTGTTCGTGTCTGTGACTGGTCCTAAAAAAAGGTCTGGTGGTCTCGGCGGCCACCATTTCTAGGTGGACCAGACGGGTCGTGCTTCAGGCCTATGCCCTAAAGGGGCGGGCGCCCCCCTTCCCGGTTACGGCGCATTCGACCAGGGCGATTTGTGCCTCTTGGGCTTTCCGTCATCGAGCGCCTGTCTTACAGTTTGTAAGGCGGCGATCTGGTCATCAATCCACACCTTCTCAAAATTTCATAAGGTGGATGTGAGTGCATCTTCGGATGCCTCCTTTGGCCGCAAGGTTTTACAGGCGGCAGTTTAAGATTGAAGTTCCTCCGTTGAGGAACTCTGGTTTGTTTGGGGTGAAACCTGGTTTGCTGTGTTTTTCCCACCCCTCGAAATTTTTGACACTGCTTGGGGATGTCCCTAAGGTCAAGCTGCAATGTCCGTCCATGAACGAAAGAGAAAATAGGATTTTTGTACTCAACCGTAAAATCCATTTCTCTGAGTTCATGGACGGACACAGCACCCACCCCTCTTTTGTTTGTACTGCTTGTCAATGAACTGAGGCTGGATGCTTCCAAAGAGTGTGATGTTCCCGGGGGACACGCCCCCAGGGGAGGTGCTGTACGGAGAAGTGTTTTTAACACGTAAAGTGCTGTTTTTTTCTGCCTAGTCTCTCCTAGAGAAAAGGTACATAACCCTAAGGTCAAGCTGCTGTGTCCGTCCATGAACTCAGAGAAATGGATTTTACGGTGAGTACAAAAATCCTATTTTTGTCAGAATTTTTTTGTTTCTAGCACAAAAAATTTAAAACTGCAGAGGTAATCAATTGCCACCAAAAGAAAGCTCTATTTGTGGGGATAAAAAGGACATCAATGTTATTTGGGCACAGCATCGCACGTCCTTGCAGTTGTCAGTTAAAATAACGCGGTACCGTATCACAAAAAAATGGCCTGGTCATTAAGGGGGTAAAACCTTCCGGGGCTGAAGTGGTGAAGATAAAAAAATAAAAAAAATTTCCATGATCAGCTCCCCCCTTAAATACTATACCTAAATCCTATGTCCTTCCAGTGATGTGCCCAAGAGCAGCAGTACTGCTCTCTCTCTCTCATGATAAGACTCGGAGGCAGTCAGTCAGTCAAAGCCTGTGAGGCGTGGATGGGGCAAACACGGTTTAGCATAGGGCCTGAACGAGTGCTCCCATATCATGAGGCTTGCTATGGGTTCCCTCATGAGGAGGAGGAGCTGAGAGCGCTGGTGGGGAAGCCTAGAATAAAGGAAAAAGACCACTGTGTGCAATACCTTTGCACACAGCATGTAAGTATATCATGTTTGTAAATTTGGCCGATTGCCACACGCCGATTTACGTTGGCAGAAAGGCAGGGGCAGGCAAACAGACGTACCTGTATGTCCCTTTAAATTTGCTGCCTAGCAGGCCGGCACGCCATGGGAATGGGTCCGCGGGTCCCGCAAACTCTGTTCGCCGGCAGCCTGTGATTGTGACACGGAGCAGCAGATCGGGGAGATGCCTATGTAAACAAGGTATTTCCCTGTTCTGCCTAGCAACATGACAGGGATCTACTGCTCCCTGTCATTGGAGAGACCATCTCCCCTACAGTTAGAACACATCCCTAGGGACACACTTAACAACTTGATCGCCCCCTAGTGTTTAAACCCTTGCCTGCCAGTATCATTTATATACAGTAATCAGCGGCTATTTGTAGCTCTGATCGCTGTATAAATGACAATGGTCCCAAAATCGTGTCATATGTGTCCGCCATAATTTTGCAGATCGCCGCCATTACTACTAAAAAAAAAATGCCATAAATGTATCCCCCATTTTGTAGATTTTATAACTTTTGCGCAAACCAATCAGTAGACACTTATTGCGATTTTTTTTTTTTTTTTTCAACAAAAATATGTAGAATACATATCGGCATAAACTGAGAAAAAAAGTTCTTTCATCCATGGACGGACACAGCTTCCTTATACTCTTGACTGTACGGTTATGTTCCGTCTATTAGGAGAGGACTAGGCAGACATGTTAATGGTTAAAACATGTAAACTTTAGCAAAGCTGAAACAGCCCCACCCAGGGGGCGGTCCCTCTGGTCATAACCCCTCAGACTGCCCTGAGCAACTCAGTTTTTTCTGCCTAGTAGAGAAGGACCTGGCTCCCTTATAAGCCTGTGGTCCTGAAGAAATTGTTTTATTTTTAAAGATTTCAATTTTTATTTATTTTTTGATCCTGAGATCAACTGCCGGATGGGTGACAGGCTGGATAATATATATCCTTGTCCCTCCAGTCCGGCCATCGAGCGTGAGCAGGCCTTAGCTATGCGCTGGGTTGGCCACGACATACCCCATTGCTCCAGGGGTGGCCGGTGAGCTTTGTACTCTGGGGTTTACATATGACCAGGCTGCTAGCTGTCTGTGTCACAGTGGGCTGTGGCCGGCAGCTACTCTGTACTGCTCGGAAGTGGGTCTGTCAGGATCGCACCAGCAGTCCTTTGCAGGGACGGGTAAGTACTTTTCCTCCTGTCTTGGCAGGATGGAACAGCTGGGCTTTCCTAGGGGGGATCGATTAGGGGGTCTCGTGGTCCTACCTTTCCTTTCATCCCTTCCCTCCTCCACCATGCTGTGACTGACCTTGGATGTATCTGAGGGGTTGTTTTTCCTATCCTTGCTGGGGGCTGCGGGGTGTTCTGGGCCCGCTCTCTGTGTGGGTGGTTTGCCATGGGGGGTCCTCCGCTCGGGGTCCACTGTTTCTCTGGTGTCCTCAGCGCAGTTTTTCCTTAAATCTGCGCCATTTTCTTGTGGCCGCGCTGCTATTGAATTGTGGCTGGCGGCCATTTTCTTGTAGCTGCACTGTGACGTAGGCAGTTACAGCGGGCGGCCATTTTCTAGAAGCTCACACACTTTTTCCTGAGGTGGCCAGCGGCCATTTTGGTGTGGTTTCTAACAGGTTTTGGCCTCTAGTGCTGGGGGGGACCTTCTGAACATCGCAAACAGCGCAGTTTTACCTCAGACACACACAGTGTAAAGGAGAGCGGACCACAGTGCTGTGCAGCTTTTGGTCAGTACAGCATAGAGGGTGGGTCTCTCTTTACTGTGTACTTGTACCTTGACATTAGTCCCTGAGGGCTGTCAGGTGAGCAGGTCAGCATGGCGTCAGAAGCTGGCACTTCTTCCCCAGACATTTGGTTGGCAGTCCTGGAATCATTTGTTGCCAGGGTGGAAGCAGTGTGTGGGCAAAAGGGGGGTAAAAACGCCCCTCCCCCACCATCTCCTGGGGATTTCTCTGACTCTGACTTGGGCCTGGCTGCGGCCCAGGGCCCTGGTTCTGAGGTATCAGAGGATGCGGACCAGGACCTTTCGGACAGTGAGGAGGACTCCAGGTCCGTGTCAGCGCAAAACAAGGCACTTGGAGCTCTCATCACCGCAGTGCGGGACACTCTTAAGCTAGAGGATACTGCCGGGACATCTGCTGAGGGGCCGGTCCCTTTTGGGTCCCACAAGCAGGCCCGCATTGCTAAAGTGTTTCTTTATGTGACCTGTTTTGATAAGTTCATAGACAAGGAATGGGAACGACCGCAGAGGACCTTTGCGGCCCTTAAGCATATGGCAGTCCGTTACCCCTTTGAGTAGAGCCTTTTTAAAAAGTGGGCATCTCCCCCGGTGGTGGACCCCCTGGTATCCAGTTTGAACAAGGCAACCACGATTCCTGGGGTTGAGGGAACCCCTGCATTTAATGACTCCGCTGACAGGAGGTCTGAGGTGGTAGGTCGGTCCACTTTCTCTATGCTGGGTTCAGCTTTGCGGCCTATTTTGGCTACGGCACTGGTGTCGCAGACACTGAATGGGCAAGACTATTGCACCAGGAGTTGGAAGAGCATCATGCTCCTCCAGGCTGTGTGGAACTGGCTGACCAGTTAGTGCATGGCCTCAAGTATGTATGCAGCTCCCTTAATCTCCAGAGCCTCAGTATCTGCGGTAGTTCTGCGGCGCCTGATTTGGCTTAAGGTCTGGTCTGACGAAGTTCCGAGACACATGGAACAAAACATGTAAACTCTTGGGGATCAGCGCCCCCCCATACATGTTGAGCTTTGCTACCCCCTTTAGCTCAGTGACATTTACACTTTGAGAAGCTATGCAGCTTACTGAAGGACACCACATGGAGACATGAATTGGTCTATACTGAAGACAATCACCACCCTCTGCATGGAGCTGCTCTAAACTGTTTTGGATTGGAGACTGGAGATTATCATTTTACTATATATCCTGTTTGGACATTGGCGTTAGCCAGCTACTGGCACCAACCTTTGTTTATCACCGGACATCAGTACCAACTATTATTTCACCAGGTTTTGGTAATGAGCAGTGCACCCAGTGCTGTGTATATACACAGGTGGATGGATTGGCTGCAATCTCTTTGAGCAACTTGTGACAAAATATTGGATGGAATAGCTGCGATTCCGAGCTATTTGTGACAGCTAACAGTGAGTAAACTTGTGTCTTACACTGCTTTGAAATACTACTGCAAACACTGTTTCCCATAACCATCATGCTATTTGTCTGCCTACAAGTTGCCTACCCAACACTGTGGATATAAATCTTATGGATTAATTTAGATCTTCCATGAGTAACGGCTGCTAGCAATATAACGAACAGCTCTATGGACACAGTTTTCGACATCACTATTACTTTGATTGAATGGACTATACCCATATGATATGGGAATCTGTTTAACTGTGACCATAATATTGCAACTTTACATATTACACTTCTGGCAAATAACATTATGTACATATTACACTTCTGGCGAATAACATTATGAACATCTACAGCGACTTGCTATCTCCTCTGTCTCCCAAACAACTCTAAGAATCAATGAGATCAGATCCATATGGAGGTTACACCTGTCTGACATGGTGATTTCTATGAAAGGACTTTCTATGGAAGGACTTTCTTACTACCCATCAGGTTCCTTGTCCCTCTGGTATTTTCATTGACTATCTTGCTTGTCACAAGCTATCCATCAGAGTGGAGTGGTGTACTATTTTTTACCACACTCACGTGGTTTGTACATATATATTTTTTTTCCAGGTGCCCTCTTTTTGCTGCTTTTCCACACATAGACAGTGGACAATTATCACCTGTCATTACAGGGAACCACTGTCCTGTGTGGGAACTATCAGGGGCATATTTAGCTAGCAATTGGGCTCTTTATCTAGGGGGGGGTGTCTGTGTTTTGTGGAGGATGGGTGCGTTATCCATATATCTTGGTTCTCAGTTTTGTTTAGTTACCAGTATATGCCGTTATTGGGGTTCTTTTAATGGGGAATAATCTGGGCAGGTCCACCTATCTTTAGGGGACCAGGTTTTATGTCTTATTCATGTTTTTGATATAGCTTCAATAAATTTGTAGTTAACTCTTTAGGGTGTGCAGCAGTCAGTTTCCTTTTTTATTTTTTCATTTTTGTTTTGTGGTCTGCAGACCAAACTTTTCAAGAAGGCTCTGCCAGATTTGCCCTTCCGGAGTGGGAGGCTATTTGGTGCCTCCCTGGACGACGACATAAAGGATGCCACGGGGGTAAGAGTACGCTCCTCCCCAGTCCAGAAAAGGAAAAGAGCCACGCCGCAGGCCTGGACCCTCTTTTTTTTTTTTTTCGCGCAAAGCGGTATTTTCGTCAGTCAGGTCCCACAGGTAAGCATCCTCAGACCAACAAAGGGCCTGCTGGGGGACGAAAACGTCCCTGGGTTCACAAGCCTGCAAACAAATCTGCGACAGCATGAAGGTTTTCTCATGCTCAACTCTCAGGTGGGGGGACGTCTGCACGAGTTTGCGGCTCGGTGGACCTCCCTCATTTCCGACTAGTGGGTCTGCAAATTGGTTTCATCAGGGTACAAGATAGAGTTTCTATTATCCACCAAACAGATTCTTTCCCTCAAAACTTCCTCTCCTTTCGGCTCGTCGGGATGCCCTGTTTGGGGCAGTGCAGGACTTGTTGAGCTGCGGGGTAATCGTATCAGAGTTTCCTGCAATTTGCGGCTGGGAAAGACCACCATCAATTCGTGGCTCTTCCTTTTTGCCTGGCATCAGCTCCAAGGGTTTTTACCAAGGCGCTTGCCCCTATTTTGGCCTTGCTGAGACCGCGATCGTGGGCTACTTGGACGATCTGCTTCTGAGAGCTGCTTCAAGTTCAGTCTGGCGCGTTAAGTTGACACAGGGTCGCTGGACACAGGAAGAATCTCGCCTGTCGATCAATATTTTGGAACTCGGAGTGATCAGGCCGTGCCTCTCCACATGGTCGCGGAGCCTACAGGGGTGTTCAGTCAGGATCCAGACGGACAACGCCATGGCTGTGGCATATGTCAACCATCAGGGAGGAACAAGAAGCTCGGCTGCAGCGTTGGAGGTCGCTCACATCCTTAGGTGGGCAGATCGGAGCGTGCCGGCTCTATCTGCCGTGTTCATTCCGGGTGTAGAAAACTGACAGACTACCTAAGACGCCAGATGCTGGAGCAAGGAGAATGGTCACTGCACCCGAATGTGTTCCGCCTCCTTTGCCTAAAATGGGGCGAGCCAGACGTGGATCTCCTGGCTTCTCGGCTCAATCGAATGGTGTTGAGGTTCGTGGCCAGGTCAAAAGATCCTTGGGCGGACGCGACAGGCGCGTTGGTGGCCCCATGAGGGCAGTATTGGCTGATATATGCATTTCCCCCCTCTGAAACTGCTTCCTCGTCTGCTCCACAGAGCGGAATCAGAGGGGGTCCCAATGATCCTAATTGCCCCAGATTGGCTTCGGCGTCCTTGGTACGCCGACCTAATATGCCTGGTGGTGGATGCTCCTTGGCGACTGCCAATGCGGGAGGACCTTCTCTCGCAAGGTCCCAATTTTCATCCTGCTTTACAGTCGCTGGCTTTAACAGCATGGCTGTTGAAAGCCAGGTGCTGAGAGACCGGGGCCTGTCGGATTTGGTTATTTCCACCATGTTGAGGGCACGGAAGTCCTCTTCTCAGAAGATTTACCATCGCACATGGAAGGTCTACATCTCCGTGTGAAGAGATGGGGTGGCATCCACACACACATTCTGTTTTTAGGATCCTGCTGTTTTTACAGTGGGCAGTAGATCAGAAGCTTGCCTTTAGCACCATTAAGGGGCAGATTTCAGCTTTGGTCCTTTCTTTCAACGACCCTTGGCATACCACTCACTGGTGAGTACGTTTGTTCAAGGGGTTTGACATGTCGCTCCTCCGGTTCGACCACCACTACCTCCTTGGGATTTGAACTTGATGCTCTTGGTGCTTCAGAAACCTCCCTTTGAGAACACCAGAGATTCCTCTCTTGACGCTCTCTCAGAAAGTTGCCTTTCTAGTGGCCATTACGTCTGTCAGACGGGTTTCTGAGTTGGCGGCTTTGTCTTGCAAGTCCCCCTACTTGGTCCTTCATAGAGATAAAACGGTGCTACGCCCACAGCCTTCCTTTCTTTCAAAGGTAGTTTCGGCCTTTCATCTGAATGAGGACATTGTATTGTACTTCCATCCTTGTGTCCTGCGTTACATTCCTTAGACGTGGTACGTGCTCTGCTGGTGTATCTGTCTGCTACGGCTCAGTTTCGTGGGTTAGACTCGTTGTTCGTATCGGTGTCTGGTCCAAAGAAAGCCCTGGCGGTCTCATCGGCTACCATTTCTCGGTGGATCAGACAGATTGTGATGAAAAGGGCGGGCGCCTCCTTTTCCTGTCGCGGTGCATTCGACCAGCGCAATTGGTGCTTCCTGGGCTTTCCGACATCAAGCGTCTGTCTCACAGGTGTGTAAGGCGGCAACCTGGTCGTCCGTTCACACTTTCACCAAGTTTTACAAGGTTTGATGTAAGTGCATCTTCGGATGCCTGCCTCGGCCGCAAAGTTTTGCAGGCGGCAGTTTAAGGTTGCATCTCCTCTATTGAGGAGCTCTAGTGTGTTGGGGTGATGTTGGTTTTTGATTGCTGTTCCCACCCCTAGGTTCTGACACTGTTTGGGGACGTCCCTACAGTCAAGAGTATAAGGAAGCTGTGTCCGTCCTCACCGTAAAATCCTTTTCTCTGAAGTCCATGGACTGACACAGCACCCACCCCTCCTTTTTTTTTTTTTTTTTTTTTTTTTTTTAGTTTGTACTGCTTTTTGATGAATTGAGCTGCTCAAGGCAGTGTAAGGGGTTATGACCAGAGGGATCGCTTTCTGGGCGGGGCTGTTTCAGCTTTGCTAAAGTTTTACATGTTTTAACCATTAACATGTCTGTCTAGTCCTCTCTTAATAGACGGAACATAACCCTACAGTCAAAAGTATAAGGAAGCTGTGTCCGTCCATGGACTTCAGAGAGAGAATTTTTGTACTCCCCTTAAAATCCTATTTCTTTATCGTACATCACGGGACACAGAGAAGCATAGTAATTACTATGTGGGTTATAGAGAGTACCTTCAGGTGTGGACACTGGCACGCCCTTAAGGCAAGAAGTTCCCTCCCCTATATAACCCCTCCCATACCGGGAGTACCTCAGTTTTTTGCCAGTGTCTAAGGTGTTGGTCACGAGTGAACATGTGCTCCAAGGAGCTCCACTGGAGGGATCCATATTGGATGTAAAAAGCCTCCATGAAATCCGGATCCGTCCAAAGTGCTTCTGAGCCAAAGTGGACAGTACCCGGGCCCCCGGTTAAGAAGAACGGGGTTTGGCCTGTAATGCTTCTCTTTGAGAGCTGGATCCTGGTTATTCAGTACTTTGGTCAATTTCCTAATACCAAAAGTTTACTGACAGGGTGCGATATGGGTCCAGGGGTGTGGTGTTCCTGTCCTTGCCCCCCGGTCCCTGAAGGTCTATAGACGCTGCTCTCCGTGATGGGTGAAGATTGGACTGTGTCTGTTTATGCAGAGTCCTGCAGCGTTGGATCAGGTAAGTGAAGGTGCTTCAGGACTTGGTCCTAGGAGTAACCTTCCTTTATTTGAGCCATTATGTTTGCCTAAAGCTATCTGTCTGTGCTTCTCCTATATGGTCCTGTGTGTTGTGGGGAGGAGGGGTATCTCTAGTCAGGTAGTTAGCCCCTCCTATGCAGGTTAAAAGCAGAAAAAAGTTGTCCAAAATGTTTGGCTTCACTTGGCTTACCTGGTCCTCACATGGAGCTGTGGTGTTCCATCCTCATGCATGAGCGCGTAGCGTCATGCGCGCGCGACATTGATGTGTCTTAGGCGCACGC
Source organism: Rana temporaria (assembly GCF_905171775.1). Classification (NCBI taxonomy): domain Eukaryota; kingdom Metazoa; phylum Chordata; class Amphibia; order Anura; family Ranidae; genus Rana; species Rana temporaria. The sequence goes on from NC_053491.1 coordinate 165,668,327, forward strand.
GCAAATGAATTTTTTGTACGCTGCTTCGGTGTGCTCCGTGAGATGCGTGTGACGACATGTCGTGCGTGCGTAGCCTCGTGGTGCACGCCTAACAGCGGCGCGCGCGTGCGCGCAGGGGGTCTATCTCAGCTGTTCTCTATGAGACTTGAGATTACAGGACAGAGCAGGTCAGGTGATTACACCTAGTCCTTATATGCTCCAGTCCACCTAACTGGTTCTGGCTGACGGTGGACACAGAGATCTTGTGCACATACTTTCAGTATTTAGTACTGGTGGTGGACAGTGACATCTGCTTAAGGCGCATAGTGGGCTTTGCACCTTGCCAACCATCAAATAGCAGCGTCAGTGCTGGTCTATAGGTTCGCAAGTAGTTGCAACTATTGTGAGTACCTCAGCTTTATCATGGCTAAAGGCTCAGGGACTAGAAGCAAAAAAGCAAAGGGATCGCCATCTGGCTCAGAGGATCTCGGGCATGCTCCTGCGGCTGCTTCCTCTCCTGAAAAATTGAAGGAGGCCCAGGGTGAACCATCAGGGCTGTCAGATGCCTGTTCTGCCCTTGTCCCACCTGCTCCAGTTTTTGTGACACAGGAGGTTCTGGCCTGAGCTATGGGGGGTCTGGAGCAGAGATTAGCGACCTTGATTGCATCCTCTCTCTCAAGGGAAAAACGCACAAGGTCCCCTTCTCCCTCTGAGGAGTCCCTCGATTTGGGGCATGCATCCTCAGAAGAGGTTGATTTACCCTCTGGAGATCTGGCAGAAGGTCAGCTGGAAGTAGTGGACTCTGAGGATTCCACTTTGGGAGAACCCTTTTCGGCGTCGCAATCCGAAAAATTGTTGGCAGTCCCTCACTGAGATGGTCCGTTTGGCCTTCAAGTTGCCACTTTCAGAGCCAGCTTCAAGTGCAGTCTCATCTTTAGGCTCCTTAAAAGCTCCTCAAGCTAATTATTCCTTTCCGGTTCACCCCCTGCTGGAAGGGCTTATCTACAAGGATTGGGAACATCCAGATAGATATTTTCTTCCTCCTAAGAAGTTTTCGGTTTTATACCCCATGGAGGAACAATTCACTAAAAAATGGGGCATCCCCAAGGTTGACGCAGCTGTGTCCTGCGTAAACAAATCTTTGACCTGTCCAGTAGACAACGTTCTGGTATTCAAAGATCCGACAGACAAGAGATTAGAGACTTTATTAAAAACCTCTTTTGCTTCGGCGAGAGGAATAACCCAGCCTGCAATTGCGGCTATTGGGATTTGCCAGGCCTTGAAAGACCAGTTTAAAGGGGTCTTAAAGGAATTGCCGGCACAACAGGCCGAGAATTTGGCTGAGTTTCCCAGAGCATTATGTTTTGCCATAGATGCTATTAAGGACTCCATTCAGCAGTCCTCACGTCTCACTCTCTCGCTAGTTCATATGCGCAGGTTACTCTGGCTGAAGAACTGGTCTGCTGAAGCCCCGTGTAAAAAATTACTGGCGGGGTTTCCCTTTCATGGAGAGCGTTTGTTTGGGGAAGATCTGGATGCTTATATTCAGAAAATTTCCAGTGGCAAAAGTACACTGTTGCCAGTAAAGAAAAGGTTTAGGGGTTCCCCCTCCTTTAAGAGATCCTCCTCTCCTATCCCTAGTACTTCCGGTACCAGGCAGTTCCGACGGCCTCCTGGACGATTCAATGCAGGTGGGAAGCCACAGGGCCAGCCTCAGGCTTCCAAAAAGCCTTGGAACCGTAAGCCACAGGCCAAGCCAGCATCTAAGTCAGCATTATGAAGGTTCTCCCCCACTCAGCCGGGGGGGGGGGGGGAAGGCTTCAGCTGTTTGCGGAGGCTTGGCTAGACAGGATCTAAGACAGGTGGGTCCTCTCTACGGTCTCCGGGGGCTACAAGCTGGAGTTGAGCGAATTTCCTCCACCGCGCTTCTTAACCTCGAACGTCCCAAAGGACCCCGGCAAAAGATGGTCCTTAGCATTGGCCTTAGATCATCTGTTATCCCAAGGGGTAATCAGAGAACTGCCAGTGGAAGAACAAGGTTTGGGGTTTTATTCCAATCTCTTCACCGTCCCCAAACCAAACGGGGATGTAAGACCCATCCTGGACCTCAAGGCCTTAAACAAGTTCCTAAAGGTCCAATCATTCCGGATGGATTCGATCAGGTCAGTGGTGGCCTCCCTGCAAGGAGGGGAACTACTAGCGTCCATCGATATAAAGGACGCATACTTGCACGTTCCTATCTTTCTCAACCATCAGAAGCTGCTTCGCTTCGCAGTAAATCAGCGCCACTTCCAGTTCGTGGCCTTACCTTTTGGTCTGGCCACCGCTCCTCGTGTTTTCATGAAAGTATTGGCTCCACTGTTAGCCTACCTAAGGTCTCAAGGCATATCCATAGTAGCCTATCTAGACGACCTATTGGTAGTAGACCGGTCAGTGGCCGATCTAAACTCAGCGGTACACAGAACCGTAAAATTTCTGGAATCCATGGGTTGGGTTCTCAACCTGGACAAGTCAGCCTTAATGCCTGTGCAAAGGCTCGAATATTTGGGTCTACTCATAGACACAAAGCTAAAAAGGTTCTTCCTGCCCCAAAGGAAGTTCGAGGCTTTAAAAGAACTAGTTCAACTGGTCAAAGCAAAGCGTCAGCCTCCCATTCGCCTCTGTATGAGGTTACTGGGAAAGATGGTAGCCTCGTTCGAGGCCGTCCCATTTGCGCAGTTCCACTCAAGGGAGCTTCAACATGCCATTCTGTCCGCTTGGAACAAAAAGGTTCAAGCCTTGGATCTCCCTATGTCTCTCTCCCGGTCAGTCCGGCAGAACCTTTGTTGGTGGCTGGTTCCCCGGAACCTGCTAAAGGGGAAGTCCTTTGTTCCCGTGACATAGCAGGTTGTGACCACGGACGCCAGTCTGCTAGGCTGGGGTGCAGTCCTGGGAGGTTTGTCTCTCCAGGGGAAATGGTCAGCCTCCGAGGTCTCTACCCATAAATCTGCTTGAAATTCGAGCTGTCTATCTAGCCCTGTCAGCTTGGTCAGACAGGTTGAAGGGTCTTCCGGTCAGGGTTCAATCAGACAATGTCACTGCCGTGGCATACATAAATCACCAGGGGGGCACAAGAAGTCGTGCAGCCCAAAGAGAGGTGAATCGAATCCTGACCTGGGCAGAGAGATATGTCCCATGCATATCTGCAGTGTTCATTCCGGGAATAGACAATTGGCGAGCAGACTACCTAAGCCGCCAACAGGTGCTTCCAGGGGAATGGACTCTTCACCCCGACATCTTCCAGAGCATTTGTCAGATGTGGGGAACACCAGATGTCGATCTCTTTGCATCGAGGTTCAATGCAAGGGTGGGCAACTTTCTGTCCCGGACAAGGGATCCACTTGCTTACAGCACGGATGCACTGGTGTTCCCATGGGACCAGTTCTCCCTAATGTATGCGTTTCCTCCGCTGCAATTATTACCCCGTCTTCTTCGCAGGGTAAAGTCGGAAGGAAGACCAGTGATTCTGGTGGCTCCAGCGTGGCCCAGAAGGGCCTGGTTCGCGGACATTGTAAGGATGTCCGTGGGGCAACCGTGGTCCCTTCCGCTTCGGCCGGACCTATTGTCCCAGGGGCCTATATTCCATCCTTCCTTACCGTCTCTCAATTTGACGGTTTGGCTATTGAGTCCCATATCTTAAAGAAAAGGGGTCTCTCTAATGTGGTGGCATCTACTTTGATTAATGCCAGAAAACCGGCATCCAGACTCATTTTACTACAGAGTCTGGAAATCTTATGTGGCCTGGTGCGAGACCAGGGGTTGGCATCCCCGGAGGTATCTCATTGGCAGAATTCTGGAGTTTCTGCAGTTAGGGGCAGACATGAAGTTGGCCCTAAGCACCATTAAGGGCCAGATCTCGGCCTTATCGATTTTTTTCCAAAGGCCACTAGCTACACATTCCCTGATCAAAACCTTTTTGCAAGGTGTGATCCGGCTTAGTCCACCAGTCAAGATTCCCTTGTGTCCATGGGATCTGAATCTGGTCCTTTCTGTCTTACAGAAACAACCATTTGAGCCCTTGGCTCATATTCCTTTGGTCCTTCTGACCAGGAAGGTGATATTTTTGGTAGCCATAACCTCCGCCAGGAGGGTTTCGGAGTTGGCGGCCTTGTCTTGTAAGGAACCGTACCTTATATTCCATAAGGATAGAGTGGTCCTACGGCCCCACCCGGCTTTCCTACCTAAAGTTGTTTCAAAATTTCATTTGAATCAGGATCTTGTTCTCCCGTCTTTTTTCTCAGAACCTAGTTCTGCAAGGGAGAAGTCTTTACGTATGCTAGACGTATTAAGAGCAGTTAAGATCTATCTTAAGGCTACTGCTCAGGTCCGGAAAACTGATACATTGTTTATCCTGCCAGAAGGTCCCAGATGTGGGCAGGCAGCGTCGAAGTCCACTATCTCCAAATGGATTCGGCAGGTCATTACTCAAGCCTATGGCTTGAGGGGAAAGGTTCCCCCGTTTAAGGTTAAAGCACATTCCACTAGAGCGGTGGGTACTTCCTGGGCAGTGCATCATCAAGCCTCCATGGCTCAAGTCTGCAAGGCTGCGACATGGTCGTCTGTCCATACTTTCACTAAATTTTATCAATTGGACATAAGAAAGAATGAGAGCGCCTTTGGGCGCAGTGTGCTGCAGGCTGCAGTTTGATTCCTCATGTCTGATGGCGACCGGCTTATTTCTTGGGGTCTCCCTCCCCTCATAGCATTGCTTTAGGACGTCCCACATAGTAATTACTATGCTTCTCTGTGTCCCGTGATGTACGATAAAGAAAATAGGATTTTTATAACGGCTTACCTGTAAAATCCTTTTCTTGAAGTACATCACGGGACACAGAGCACCCGCCCCTCTTTTTGGGGTATTTGGGACACTTATTGCTTGCTACAAAACTGAGGTACTCCCGGTATGGGAGGGGTTATATAGGGGAGGGAACTTCTTGCCTTAAGGGCGTGCCAGTGTCCACACCTGAAGGTACTCTCTATAACCCACATAGTAATTACTATGCTTCTCTGTGTCCCGTGATGTACTTCAAGAAAAGGATTTTACAGGTAAGCTGTTATAAAAATCCTATTTTTTTTTATATATTTTTGGAGGATATTTATTATAACAAAAAGTAAAACCTAAAAATAAAAACCGCAGAGGTGATTAAATACCACTAAAAGAAAGCTCTATTTGTGGGAATAAAGGACGTCAATTTTGTTTGGGTACAACGTTGAACAATTATCAGCTAACGCAATGCAGTGCCGAATTGCAAAAAAATGCTCTGGTCAGGAAGTGGATAAAATCATCCGGCTGAAGTGGTTAATCAACACTTAAGTGTGTAAGCCTAAACACCCTGATGTAAAATGACATGGTCAGCGTATATACAACATAAACTTTAACTGGAGTAGACTTTTTTTTTTTAATTTTCTGGGAAATTTTTATCCTTTACAAGAAAAGATACACCTAGGTGGCAGTATTACCATTTCATAGATTTCATAATTTATTTATTTATATATATATATATATATATATATATATATATATATATATATATGTGTGTTGCAGAATTTGTGACTTAATTAAATTTGAGGATGGTGTATAAGGCCCCTTTCACACGGACGGATAGAATGGTGCTTTCAGCTGCAGATTTTACTGCAGCTAGAAGCACACAATGCTTTCCTATGACACCCTTCACACACTGCGGTTTTGTGCGGATAGAAAAAATAGAATTGAATGCGTCCATGTGTGCTCTGGGGCATCTATCGGCACATAACCGCTGGTAATCGCAGTGCACTGTCAGCTGCGTTTGGTATGAATCTTGAGGGGGAACTCCATGCCAAATTTCAAATAAAAAAACTGCATGGGTTCCCCCTCCAAGAGCATACCAGGCCCTTGGGTCTGCTATGGATTTTAAGGGGAACCTTAAAACGCGCAAAAATTCATATCAAATCAAAATCCTTCATGTGTACCCCAAACGCCCAAAGCAATCCACCACAAGTACTAAATGGACTCCCGACAGCTCTATGCTGGTAAAATTATAAACCAGCTAATGCGCATCACACCTTGGGAGAAAATAATCTGCAGGTGCTATCTCCTTCACTCTAAAAGCTTCCCCTGAAATTTAGTTTTGTATATTCATACAATCACATAAAGGAAGCTCCCATAGCATAAAATTGTCTAAAATTGTTTATTTTTAAAATGTACAATACACTTACATTTGCGTGCGTCTCCACTGACACACGTTTAAAAGCACATAAAACTACTACTACATCTAGTATTTTGTATGACTGCCTTGATTTGTAAGGACAGCACCAAGTCGTCTAGGTATGGAATGAACAAGTTACCGACATAATGCAACATCTATCTTTTTTCATTCTTCAAGAACAACCTCTTTTAGAGCCTGGATGATGAATGGAGAGTGATGCTCAACTTGTCTCTTCAGAATTCTCCATAGGTGTTCCATTGGTTTCAGTCCAGGAGACCTACTTGGCCACTGAATCACTTTCACCCTGTTCTTCAGAAATGAAACGGTGACCTTTTGATGTGTGTTTTGGATCATTGTCATGTTGGAAAAGTGCATGACGACCAAGGGTACAGAGTGATGGTAGCATCTTCTCTTTCAATATAGAGCAGTACGTCTGTGAATTCGAGATACCATCAATGAAATTCAACTTTCCGACACCAGCAGCACTCATGCAGCCCCACAAAAAGACACTGCCACCACCATGTTTCACTGTAGGCACCATGCACTTTTCTTTGTACTCCTCACCTTTGAAACGCCAGACAGTTTTGAAGCCATCAGTTCGAAAAACATTTATCTTGGTCTAAGATAAATAGAGTCCCAGTAGTCTAATACTTTTTTAGCATAGGTCCTAGAAAATTCTAGGCAGGCTTTTTTGTGCATGGGCTTTAGGAGAGGCTTCCTTTTGTGGACGACACCCATGAATGCTATTCCTCTGTAGTTTACGCTGCACCTTTCTTGTGTAAAGTAATTATTTTCTTTCTCAGGCCTTGTGACATTTCTCTTCCACGTGGTGCTATTGCTGACAACATGAAATGAGAAAGGGGTTTTCTTTAAGTAAATGCTCTTTTATGATCAACTGTCTGCTGGACATCTGTTTAATCACTTAAGACCCGAACTTTTAGGCAGCTAAAGGACCCGGACAGTTTTTGCAATTCTGCACTGCGTCACTTTAACTGACAATTGCGCGGTCGTGCGACATGGCTCCCAAACAAAATTGGTGTCCTTTTTTCTCTTCCGTTCATGGACGGACACAGCAGCATTGTCCTTAGTTATATATCCTTCCTTTCAGGAGAGACTAGGCAGAAAAAACAGCACCTCAAGTGTTAAAACACTTCTCTCAGTACAGCACCTCCCAGGGGGCGGGTCCCCCGGGTACATCCCACTCTCCTCTGGGCCCATTTGCTCTTGAGGTTTTTTTCTGCGATTTTGTCGCTTTTATTTTGTTGTTCCTGCATTTTTGGATCCTGGGATCTACAATTAACTGCCGACTGGGTGACAGGCTGGATCTGCGATCCTTGTAGTCCCCCCATGTAAGGCCATCCAGCGTGTGCCGGCCTTTAGCTACACGCTGGGCCGTCCACGACATGCCCCGTTGCTCCAGGGGTGGCCGGTGAGCTATATGCTACAGGGCATATAGCTGGGGGGCTCCCTTACTGCCGGGGGGCTGCGCTGCTGTGGGGTGCTGTTTTTTGTCTTTTATGATGCCGTGTGAGCTGAGGGGGGCCTGCAGGGTCTGGTGCATTTGCTGTGTTCTGCTGTTTTTTTTTCTCGCCTTGATTTATTTTTTGTTCCTGCTTTTTGGATCTACTATCAACTGCCGACTGGGTGACAGGCTGGATTTTAAATCCTTGTAGTCGTCCCATGTTCGGCCATCGAGCGTGTACCGGTCTTTCACTAGGCCGTCCACGACATGCCCCGTTGCTCCAGGGGCGGCCGGTGAACTACATGTTCCAGGGCGCACATATGACCGGTCTCTATGGCTGTGTCAGTGTGCTGGGCCGACAGCCATGCCGCAAGCGGACGTTAGTTCTGTCTGGAATGCCTCCAGCCGGTGGTCGCAGGACGGGTAAGTAGTGTCCCCTTGCTTTGGCGGGGTGATTTCGGCTGGTGCATTCCTGGGGAGGTCGACTGAGGGTCCGCCCTGCTTTCCTCTCTCCCTTTACTCTCCCTCCTTCCCCGTTTCTGGGTGGCGGCTGTGAAGTGGGGGTCCACCTGAAGGGGGCTTTGCGGCTGCCGGGAGGGGCTGTGCTGCTCGGGGTACTGTGTGTTACTGTACTGGGCTGGTATTTTTACTGAGTGCTCTGTCTGTTGGTCTGTGTGTTTTTCACTGTGTAATGCACGTATACGGCCGCCATTTTGCTGGAGCTGCAGCTCTATACATCGGCGGCCATTTTCCTGTAGCCCGCATGCTGTTTTGTGCATGTCGGCGGCCATTTTAGAAATTATTTGGCCTCTAGTGCCTGTAATAACGGCGCGCTCTTCTTCTCTGAGGGAGAATGACACAGCACAGACAGCACCTTTCTCAGCTCTGCACAGCGGTACAGCCTGTCCTGGGTGGTGAGTTCCTGGGGGTCCCTGCTCTCATCAGCCAGGAGGGTGACCGGTGGGTCAGTTTTGGGTCTGCAAACTAAGGTGGCAATTTTTTGTGGTGGACAGCATGGAGTCTGAACCACCATGGCCCTCATGTGAGGCTTCTTCCCCACTCATGCCAGAGTTAACCCATAGTGCCCCTTCTCCTGTGGCCTCTCTGGATGCTGTGCGGCAGTCCTGGAGGCGTTTGTGCCAGTATGGAAGCGGCTAGTGGCCAGAAGGGGGGTAAAAATCACCCCCTCCCTGAGCCTGCTTCTGGGGATGTCTCTGACGCAGAATCAGGTACTGCTTCTGCTCTTGGCCACACTTCTGTCATGTCAGAGGATGCAGACTTAACCCACGCAGACAGTGAGGATGATTCTGCTTCAGGGTCAAAGCAGGATAAGGAATTTGTTGAGCTCTTATCACTGTGGTGCGGGATAATCTAAGACTTGAGGAGTTGGCGGAGGCATCAGACATGCCGGTCCCTTTTGGGTTTCGCTAGCCACCCCGCACCGCAAAAGTGTTTCCTTGTTTTCCTTATCTGGACGACTTGTTATACAAGGAATGGGATCGGCCACGCAAAACTTTTTCTGTACCAAGGTACTTTGCGGTCCGTTACCCTTTTTGGGGAGGATTTCCAAAAAAAGTGGGTATATCCTCCGTCAGTGGACCCCCCTGTGTCCAGGCTGAACAAAGCTACCATGTTGCCTGTGGAAGGGGCTCCCGCCTTTAAGGACCCCGCAGACGGGAGAGCTGAGGCTGTGACCCGCTCTTTATTCACAGTGGGGGGTCGGCAGTGAGACCGGTTTTGGCCGGGGGTCTGGTGTCAGACTCTTACCGAACGGGCTAAGTCCCTGGTGCTGAAGGCGCAGAATGCTTCTGAGACCTGCGTTGACCTGGCCGACCAGTTGGTCCAAGGTCTAAAGTTGGTCTGTGGGTCAGCCCTGGAAACGCTTCCCTTGCTTTCCAGGGCCTACGCGGTGGTACTACGCCACCTTGTGTGGCTCAAGTGTTGGTCTGCGGACCAGTCCTCTAAGAAGTCCCTGATGGACTTACCTTTTAAGGGTGAACGGCTCTTTGGGGCTTCCCTGGATGGCATCTGCCACAGGCGGTAAGAGCACTCTGCTCCAGCAGTCTGGGAAGGAAAAGGAGCCTCGCTGTAGGCAAGGGCCCTCTTTTACTACCCCCAAACGGTCTTTTCGCTCGCCAAATGCGACAGGAAAAAGTTTTCAGTGTGCTAAGGCGTCCGCTGAAGGACAAAAGCGCACCTGGTACCGCAAGCCTGCGGACAAGCCTGCCTCCGCCTGAAGGTTTGCCCCCACCCACAACTCGGGTGGGGGGCTGGCTTCGCGAATTTACGGCTCGGTGGAGATCTCTTCTTTCCGACCGTTGGGTTTGCGAAGTAGTTTCCTCGGGGTACAAGATTGAAATTCTCTCTTGTCCGCCAAACAGATTTCTTCCCTCCAACCTCCGGCTTCCTCCGGGTCGCCTGAAGGATCTGTCAAGGGCTGTCCAGGATCTGCTGGTCAGAGGAGTGATTGTGCCGGTTCCCGCACAGGAACGTTTTCAGGGGTTTTACCCCAATCTGTTTGTAATCCCCAAGAGGACGGGGTCCGTCCAGTCCTGTACCTCAGGGCCCTCAATTGCTTTGTCAAAGTACAAAAGTTCAGGATGGAGTCTATGCGCTCAGTAATAGCAGCGCTCCATCAGGTTGTTTTCCTAGCATCCTTGGACATCAAGGACGCGTACCTGCATATCCCCATATGTGCAAAACACCAGCGATTCTGCGTTTTGCGATCGGAGAGGACCACTTTCAAATTGTGGTCCTCCCGTTCGGACTGGCCTCGGCACCGCAGGTTTTTACCAAGGTGCTTCCCCCGATCCTGGCCCTGCTGCGGCAGCGCTATCGTGGGATACCTGGACGACCTTATGAGAGCTTCCTCAAGCTCAGAGTTAGAAGAGGATGTGTCTATCACCTGTCAGACCCTCCGAGAATTTGGTTGGCTGCTGAATATCCAGAAGTCAGTACTGGTACCGTCTCAGCGGCTGGAGTATCTGGGGTTGGTCCTGGATTCTTCGGAGGCAAAAGTTTTCCTCCCAGCAGAGAAGTTGCAGACTCTGCGGTGCAGTGGTTGGTGACCCAGAAATGGGCGTCGCTTCGCTTTTGCATGAGTACTGGGTCTGATGGTGTCCTCTTTCGAGGCAGTCCCGTATGCCCAATTCCACACTCGAGTGTTGCATCGTCTCTGGATTACCAGATTCGGGTGAGTCGACTGACCAAGTCCTCCCTAGTGTAGTGGCTGACGTCTCCGGTGCTCCGGACCAGGAAATAGTTTCTGCCGTGTCACTGGACAGTGATCACAACGGATGCCAGCCTCTCCGGCTGGGGGGGTGTCTGGGGTGTCCAGTCAGCCCAGGGGCGTTGGACTCAGGAGGAGTCCCGTCTTCCGATCAATGTACTGGAGCTCTGAGCGATCAAGTGTGTCTCTCCAAGTGGTCTCTGGGCCTACGAAGCCGACCGGTCAGAATCAAGTCCGACAACGCCGTGGCATACGTCAATCATCAGGGGGGCACGCGAAGCTCGGCTGCGGCAACGGAAGTCACGCACATCCTACGGTGGGCCGAAAGCTACGTTCCAGGTCTGTCGGCGGTGTACATTCCGGGGGTGTTGAATTGGCAAGCCGACTATATAAGTCGCCAAAAGCTGGACCAAGGAGAATGTTTCAGGCTCTGTGCCAGAAATGGGGCACTCCAGACGTGGACCTTCTAGCGTCCCATCTCAATCGGAAGGTGTCACGATTTGGGACCAGATCGAGGGGTCTGTGGGCGGACGAGTCAGACGCGCTGGTAGCGCCTTGGGGTCTACCGCCAAATATACACCTTCCCTCCCCTGCAGCTTCTTCCTCGCCTGCTACGCAGGGTGGAAGCCGAGGGGATACCGACAATCCTGATCGCCCCGGATTGACCATGCCGTCCCTGGTACGCGGACCTGGTGCGTCTGGTGGCAGACGTTCCCTAGCGTCTACCCCTGAGAGAAGACCTTCTGTCGCAAGGTCCTATCTTTCACCCTGCTTTACAGGCGCTGGCTTTGAAGGCGTGGCTGTTGACAGCCAGGTGTTGAAGGACCGAGACCTGTCGGGCCCGGTGATTTCTGCCATGCTACGGGCACGGAAGTCCACTTCACGAAAGATTTACCATCATACATGGAAGGCCTACATCTCTGTGTGAAGAGATGAAGTGGCACCCCCGTACATACGTGGTGTCCCGAATTTTGCTGTTTTTACAGCGTGCAGTGGATCAGGCTCTAGCCTGGAGTATGGTGAACAGTTAGATCTCGGCTCTAGCTGTCTACTTTCAGCGACCCTTGGCGTTGCACTCCCTGGTGCGTACGTTTGTGCAGGGGGTGCGTCATGTGGCCCCTCCTGTGCGTCCTCCGCTACCTCCATGGGACTTGAATTTAGTTCTTTGGGCGCTTCAAGAAGCTCCGTTTGAGGACATTCGGAAGATCCTCTTTTTGACTCTGTCTCAGAAGTTTTTTTTTTCTGGTGGCAATTACTTCGGTCAGACGAGTATCTGAACTGGCAGCCTTGTCTTGCGAGGCTCCCTACTTAGTAATCCATAAGGACAAGGTGGTGCTGCAACCTTTTCGGAGGTCGAACTCACTGTCCGTGTCGGTGACTGGTCCTAAAAAGGTCTGGCGGTCTCATCGGCCACCATTTCGAGGTGAATCAGACAAGTCGTGCTCCAGTCCTATGCCCTAAAGGGGCGGGCGCCTCCCTTTCAGGTCTTGGCGCATTCGACCAGGGCGATAGGTGCCTCTTGGGCTTTCTGTCATCAAGCGTCTGTCTTACAGATTGTAAGGCTGCGACCTGGTCGTCAATCCAAACCTTTTCAAAATTTTATAAGGCGGAGGCGAGTGCATCTTCGGATGCCTCCTTTGGCTGCAAGGTTTTACAGGCGGCAGTTTAAGGTTGAAGTTCCTCTGTTGAGGAACTCTAGTTTGTTTGGGGTAAAGCCTGGTTTGCTGTGTTTTTTCCCACCCCTCGAAATTTTTGACACTGCTTGGGAACGTCCCTAAGGTCAATGCTGCTGTGTCCTTCCAACAACGAACGAACGAGAAAATAGGATTTTTGTACTCACCGTTAAATCCATTTCTCTGAGTTCATGGACGGACACAGCACCCACCCCTCCTTTGTTTGTACTGCTTGTCTACGAACTGAGGCTGGATGCTTCCAGAGAGTGGGATGTACCCGGGGAACACGCCCCCATGGGAGGTGCTGTACTGAGCCTCTGGCCTCTAGTGACCAGAATAACGGCGCCAAGGCTCTCGGCACACTTCCTGAGAGATGGCACAGCACGGACAGCGTTTTCAGCTTTTCAGCAGCACTACAGCCTGGGCGGGTGGTGAGTCCTCTGGGGAGTCCCCTGCTCTCTGTTGCGGCCGGGTGGGTGGCCTGTGGGCCTTGCCTTGCAGTACAAGGGCGGCATTTATGGTGGGTCAGCATGGCGTCCGAACTGGAGGCTTCTACCCCAAGCATGCCAGAGTTAACCCTGCGGCCTCGGATGCTAGTCCTTGAGGCGTTTGTTGCCAGGATTGAAGCGGCGAGTGGCCAGAAGGGGGTAAAAAGCGCCCCCTCCCTACGCCTTCTTCTGGGGATGTCTCTGACTTGGAATCGGACCCTGCTACTGCGTCTGGACCTGGTTCCGTCATATCAGATGATGCAGGCTTAGCCCACACGGACAGTGAGGATGACTCTGCTTCAGGGTCAGCGCATGATCAGGCGTTTGTTGGAGCTCTTATCACTGCGGTGCGGGATACTCAAACTTGAGGATTCGGCTGAGGCATCAGATGCCTGTCCCTTTTGGGTTCCGCAAGCCACCCTGCACCGCAAAAAGGTTTCCTTGTGTTCCATATCTGGACAAACTGTTGTACAAGGAATGGGATCGGCCTCGGAAGGTTTTTGCTGTTCCAAAATACTTTGCAGTCCGTTACCCACTTTTTTTAGGAAATCCTCCTCAAACGGGGTATCTCCTCCTTCAGTGGACCCCTCTGTGTCCAGACTAGTGGTGCAACGGATCACAGTTGATCCGTGATCCGAACGGGTCACCCCCTTCGGATCAGCACACACTGATCCGCGGCTCCGGAGCTAGGCCGAAGCCGCGGCCTTTCCTAATGGGGGGGGTCTCTGTACTGAGAGGAGGGGGGGTCTCTGTACTGAGAGGAGGGGGGTCTCTGTACTGAGAGGAGGGGGGGTCTGTGTACTGAGAGGAAAGGGGGTCTCTGTACTGAGAGGAGGGGGGGTCTGTGTACTGAGAGGAGGGGGGGTCTCTGTGTACTGAGAGGAGGGGGGGTCTCTGTGTACTGAGAGGAGGGGGGGTCTCTGTGTACTGAGAGGAGGGGGGATCTCTGTGTACTGAGAGGAGGGGGGGGTCTGTGTGTACTGAGAGGAGGGGGGGGTCTGTGTACTGAGAGGAGGGGGGGTCTGTGTACTGAGAGGAGGAGGGGGTCTCTGTACTGAGAGGAGGAGGAGGAGGGGGGTCTGTACTGATGCGGGTGACACCATTTTATTCTGCACTGGGTGACACCAACCCTAGTGAAGCCACTGCAGTGGGGGATATGTGGATATGATTGGGGGGGGAGGATGTGGATTTCTTTATCGTACATCACGGGACACAGAGCCGCATAGCCATTACATGTGGGTTATAGAGTCTACCTTCAGGTGATGGACACTGGTGTAATCAATTAAACAGGAAGTTCCCTCCCTATATAACCCCTCCCCTACTGGGAGTTCTTCAGTTCTTCAGTTTTTTCATCAGTGTCTAAGGTGTTGGTCACGAGTTAACATGTGCTCTTAGGAGCTCCACTGGAGGGATCCATGCTGGATGTAAAAAGCCTCCATAAATCCGGATCCGTCCAAGGTGCTTCATAGCCAAAGTGGACGGTACCCGGGCCTCGGTACGAAGAACGAGGTTTAGCCTATAATGCCTCTCTGCGGAGGGCTGGATCCTGGGTTCCAGAACTTTGTGCCTTCTAAGGACCAAATGTTTTTTCTGCTGCCAGGGTGCTATATAGGTCCAGGGGTGTGGTGTTCCTGCTATGGACCCCGGTCCCTGAAGGTCTAGGACTATACCCACGGTGAAGGGGGAAGATTGGGCCTCTTGCTTGGCAATACCCTGCAGCGTGGAAAGGTAAGAGAGGGACCTACGGGACTTAGTTCGACAGTAGGTCTTCTGTAGGGGACTATGGGTCTCGCCTATATTATGTTTCTATGCATGGGCAATGTAAACCACAATGTCTTCTGAGACGGGATGGCTCAGGGCACCCATATACCTCCCCTAGCCGGCATGTAGCCTGAGCCACTATGTCTGTTCAGACAGGATGGCTGTAGTACCCATATATCTCCCCTTGAAGGGGCTGGTACTTAAAAAAAAAAAAAAAAAAAAAAATGCCATTAATCCTATGCAAAGGATTGTCTTCCATGAGTAGCTGCAAGTCTTATCTGTTTTTCCACTACTATGGGCAGTAAGACATGCCTGATGTTTTCGCTTACCATGCTTTCCAAAAACGGAAGCTTAAGTGTTAGCTGGTCTATTGTGCGTCCCACTTCCTCAGCTTCAGGCTCTACCATGTCGCACGTGCTCACCGGCTCAGTGCAGTCGCAGAGAGGGCTCTTCAAAAAGGCCCAGACGTCAGAACTCTGTAAAGCTAGGGGGACACAAATGTAAGCACCTTGTGTGAGTTGGATACAGATTCATCTAAGACGCCTACTCCGCATCTAGCTGTGCAGATTAGCAGGCATTGTTGCTGCCAGACTTCAGCTGTTGATGCACCTGGGTTAAGCTCCTCTGCTTTTAGCTTAGGACTTTTGTCTCCCCATTGAATAAGGTCAGGGGTAGGAATATAAAAAGGAATCGCCACCTGAACCTGGTGGCCCCTTATTCTCCCCTGTAGAGACTTAAACAGCTCACAGATTGAGCCATCAGACCTGTCAGGCAATCAATGCAGCCTCCCCCAACATTGCAGCCACTCTGCATGTGTTTTGTTTTTTGCATCACATTTGTTGTTCTACAAGAGGTTAACTGCTATGTTCGCAGCATCCTCACAAGAAGCAAACAAAAAATAAAAATAAAAAAAAAAATAAAAAAGCAGGGTGTGTCCCTTTTCCTGCTTTAATCCTTAAACAAAGGGATTAGAAGAGCTGGGGATGAAGGGTCACTGTCAGAGGACAGGAGACAGGAGCTGCAGCCTAACGAGGAGAAGCTATCAATAGCTCTACAGGTTCTGATTGCACCTGCAGTCTTTTCAGAGATTCATGCTGCATATAATTTCCCTCTGCCTACTCGGCCAAAGCCTCTATCTTCTCCTTGGAGTGTAAAGAGAGGTTTTTCCTATAGGTGGCTAGTAAGACCTCCATATGGTCCTCAGCCTGGTGTCGGCTTCAGGCTAACCAAATGCACATCTGAGGGATGCACAGTTGCTGGTACACATTGCTAACGTCTCTTAATTGAGGAAACGCACATCTACAGAGGATAACTTCCTCTTTATCAGTCCGCATGTTGCATAAGATACACGAGTTTGGAATGCATGTGGGATAAAAACAAGTAACAGAGCATGTTTTATTGTGGATCGCATAAGGATACATGTTTCTGTCTGTATGGTGTTGCATGTTTGTTAGAGTTGCATAGAAATGCTTGAGTGCATAAAGATGCTAGTTACCTGATCACTCAAGTCCTGGATTACCCAAGGATATTTGGTCACACAGAGAGACTTGTTTCCAAAGAAAGGCTTAAAATCGCATAAAGACGTTTGTATGCATAAAAATGCTGGATCACACATGGTTACCTGATCACCCAAATCCTTGATTACCCAAGGATGTTTGGTCACACAGAGGAGGTTTGTTTCCACAGAAATGCCTAAAATCGCATAAAGTTGCTTGGATGCAAAAAAGATGCTGGATCACACATGGTTACCTGATCATCCGCGTCCTGGATTACCCAAGGATATTTGGTCACACAGAGAGGCTTGTTTCCACAGAAGTGCCTAAGTTTGCATAAAGATGCTTGTATGCATAAAAATGCTGGAATCACACATGATTACCTGATTACCCAAGTCCTTGATTCCCCAAGGATATTTGGTCACACAAAGAGGCTTGTTTCCACAGAAATGCCTAGAATCGCATAAAGAGGCTTGAAGGCATAAAAATGCTGGAATCACACATGATTACCTGATCACCCAAGTCCTTGATTCCCCAAGGATATTTGGTCACACAAAGAGGCTTGTTTCCACAGAAATGCCTAGAATCGCATAAAGAGGCTCGAAGGCATAAAAATGCTGAATCACACATGATTATCCGATCACCCAAGTCCTTGATTACTCAAGGATGTTTTGGTCGCACAGAGAGGCTTGTTTCTACAAGAATGCCTAAAGATCGCTTAAAGATGCTTGAATGCAAAAAGAAGCTGGATCACACATGGTTGTCGGATCAACGGCATCCTGGATTACCCAAGGATACTTGATCACATAGAGAGGCTTGTTTCACAGAAATGCCTAAAGTCGCATTAAGATGCTTGAGTGCATAAGGATGCTGGATCGCACAGGGGTGCTTGGTCACACAAGGGTTCTTGTCCGCACAATAGTGCTTAAAATGCATAAGATGATGATCGCATGGAAGATGCTGAATCGCATGAGGATGCATGATTACTTTAAAGTTGCACATGGCGGCCTAATTAAGCAATACAGGATTCCTTGTGTTTGCATAGAAATACGTGTCTGCATGGGTTCATGTTGCACATTGTTGCATAACACGTTTATAGCGCATGCTTGCTTGCAAGATGCTTGTTCCAGAGCACACATGCTATATGCATGTTTTGCTTAAAACATATTTATATGAATTCATGCTTCCTGGAACACACGCTGCCATGTACACACACTTCCATTAAGGCATGTGGCTTTAACACTTGCCACATACACATATGGGGAGCCAGTTGCATATGTGTTTATTTACTTGGGTCTGCAGAGGTTGTCTGCGTTTCGCAGGGGAACAGCACTATCTCCAGTTGGTGGTCTTGCCCTTTTGGGTTAGCCTCCGTGCCTGGGTTGTCAGGGTGCTAGGGCCCGCCTCTAGCAGGTCTGTAGGCCCAGGGTATAGCAGTAATGGCATACCGAAGCAAACTCCTGCTGATGGGTCAGTCAGTAGCATGGCTGGACCTAAGGGTGTCCAGCATGGTCAAGTATCTGGAACTCCTGGGTTGGGATTCCAGTCTAAAGATACATTCTTTCATTTGACAAGAAGCTGGGTATGTTTGGCACGGTCCAAAAAGGAGATTTTTTTCGGCCTCAGACAAGACCATCGCTATAAGAAAACTGGTCTATGTGGTCACAGCAAGGAACAGTTCCTTACTTTTGGCCTTTTGATTAAGGCACTAGGGAAGATGCTGGCTTCATTCAAGACAATTCCCTATACTAACTTTTATTCAGGGCTGTTATAAACAGTATTTTGTCGGCCTAGAAAGAGTGGATCTTGACCTAGCATTATCCAAAGAACCCGGTCTCAGAGATATGCTGGAATTCCTCTTGGTGATTCTTAACTAAAAGGGTTTGCCAGGTCAGGAAGAGACCATGGCCCAGGGGAAGTAGTCAAGCTCCAAGGGAGCCTTATCTGTCAGCTAGAGCTACCGATGGAGCATCTGCCTTAGGGGCCTGAACGTTCAGGTGGCAGGTTGGTTCTGTCAGAGTACAATCAGACTATGCCATACTAGTGATTTACTTAATTTACCAAGGAGGAGCTTGTGCCTTGCCTATTGACATTCGTCATTTCATGAAATGCAGAGTTGGCAGGCGATTCGCTGGAGCCGTCAACAAGTGTCTCCGGGAGAATGACCTCTACACCCCGACTGTTTTCCTGACCAAATGTCAGAAATAGTACCCTGTACATAAGATGTATTGGCGTCCAGGGTCATCAAGGAATTGAACAGCTTGGGGTCAAGGATAAAGGATCCACCCGCATGCGGGGCAGATGTGTTTGTAATCCGGGGGGACCAGTTGTCACTGGTTGTGTCTCTCCCCCCAGTGCCGCGACTTTTGTGGCTTCTATGCTACATTAGAGGAGAACGAAAGCTGGCCTGATTACTCCGGCATAACCCTGACGACCTCTCGGTGCAGGAACAGTAAGGGTGGTAGTAGAGGACCCACGGTCCCTTACATCTTGTCCAGGCCTACTTTGCAGGGGGTATTACATCCTGCCTTGCAACAGATGAATTAATGGTCTGGCTATTATAGCCCACATTCTCGAGGATCGGGGCTTTCAAAATTAGCGGCAATTCCCTTGTTTCATACAAGAGAGCTGGCCTCCAGGACCAGATATCCTACGGTCTGGAAGGCCCATGTTCCTGGTGTGAAACCAGATGGTGGCATCCGTGGAAGTTTGTCATTCCTGCCTTCCTACATTTGGAAAGGAGACGGAGCTAGCCTTAAGTTATATCAAGGATCCGATCTCGGCCTTGCTTCCAAAGGTCGCTTACTTGACACTCTTTGGTCCGGGCTGTTATACAAGGGGTGACGTGCATAAGTCCACCAGTTGGGTCGCCCTTGTGCTCGGAGGATTGGCTCTAGTTTTGTCGGCTTACAGGGTCAGCTCCTTGGGCCGATGCACCATATTTCCCTTCATCCTTTAACAAGGGAATTGGTGTTCTTGGTTGTGGTAGCCTCCAAGAGAGTTTCAGTATTGGCAACTTTCTTGGTATAGACTAGAGCCATACTCAATTATTCTTACAAGTAGAGTGATTTTCATCCTCACCCAACCTTATTTACTAGAAGGATCTAGTATTCATTTGAATCTAGATATTCTTACCTTCCCTTTTTTCAAAACCTTGTTTCACGGAAGGAAAAGTTCTTGCTTTTCTCTCAATTGAGATGAGAGCAGTTTACCTATCTGAAGGTTTCAGATATAGAAAGCTGACATTTTTATTGGGCTGCCAGAAGACCCTAGATGGGGGCAGGCAGTGTTCAGGTCAGCTATTAAAATGGTTACACTTTCTCTCTCTCGTTGGAGTAAGAAGGGTCTAGGCCTATCTGAAGCGGCTGCTCGGATACGGAAAACTGATGTTGTGGCGCTACCAGGAGGCCCCAGGAAAGGGCAGGCAGCGTCTAAAATCAACTGTTTTTAAGGTTGATTCATCAGGTTATTATTCAGGCTTGTGGTTTAGAGTAGGATTCCCCCTGTTTTTTTGTGGGGGTGCTCCCTACCAGGATGGTAAGCGCTTTATGCGCAATGCATTTCCAAGCCTTTGACGCAGATTTTCAAGGCCACAACTTGGTCATCTGTGCTTACGTTCACTAATTCCTATCAGGTGAACATAAGACGGCTAGAGGATGCAGCTTTTTGGCGCAGTATGCTGCAGGCAGCATTATAGGTCCTCACGTCTGATGGGGGTCTGCGTTGTTGGTGTCTCCCTCCCCTCAGTAAGCATTGCTTTGGGACATCCCACATGTAATGGCTATGCGGCTCTGTGTCCCGTGATGTACGATAAAGAAAATAGGATTTTTATAACAGCTTACCTGTAAAATCCTTTTCTTGGAGTACATCACGGGACACAGAGCTCCCGCCCCTCTTGTTTGGGGATATTGGGACACTTATTGCTTTGCTACAAAAACTGAAGAACTCCCAGTAGGGGAGGGGTTATATAGGGAGGGAACTTCCTGTTTAATTGATTACACCAGTGTCCATCACCTGAAGGTAGACTCTATAACCCACATGTAATGGCTATGCGGCTCTGTGTCCCGTGATGTACTCCAAGAAAAGGATTTTACAGGTAAGCTGTTATAAAAATCCTATTATTACAGTGGGGGAGAATTTTTTTTTTTTATTTGCCGATCTGAAAAATGAACCGATCTGTGACTCCTGATCCGAGGAACGATCCAAACCATGATTTTTTTGATCCGTTGCACCCCTAGTCTAGACTGAACAAGTCTACCACGTTGCCTGTGGAAGGGGCTCCTGCCTTTAACCACTTTAGCCCCGGGCCTGTTTTTCAGAGTCGGTGTTTACGAGACAAAACCATTTTTTTTTTGCTAGAAAATTACTTAAAACCCCCAAACATTATATATTTTTTTTCTAACACCCTAGAGAATAAAATGGAAGTCATTGCAACACTTTTTGTCACACCGTATTTGCGCAGCGGTCTTACAAGCGCACTTTTTTTGGAAAAAAAACACTTTTTTAAATGAAAAAATAAGACAACAATAAATTTGGCCCAATTTTTTTATATATTGTGAAAGATAATGTTACGCCGAGTAAAATGATACCCAACATGTCACGCTTAAAAATTGCGCCCGCTTGTGGCATGGCGTCAAACTTTTACCCTTAAAAATCTTGATAGGCGACGTTTAAAAAATTCTACAGGTTGCATTTTTTGAGTTACAGAGTAGGCCTAAGGCTAAAATTAATGCTCTCGCTCTAACGATCGCGGCGATACCTCACTTGTGTGGTTTGAATACCGTTTTCATATGTCGGCGCTACTCGCGTATACGTTCGCTTCTACGCGCGAGCTCGTCGGGACGGGGCGCTTTAAAAATTTTTTTTTTGCTTTTCGTATTTATTTTTATTTATTTTAGAATTTTTAACACTGAAAAAAAAATAAAAAAAATTATCACTTTTATTCCTATTACAAGGAATGTAAACATCCCTTGTAATAGAAAAAAGCATGACAGGTCCTCTTAAATGTGAGATCTGGGGTCAAAAAGACCTCAGATCTCATATTTGGGCTTAAATGCAAAAAAAAAAAAAAATTTGGAAATGTCATTTTTTCAAATGACAAAAAAAAAAATGTTTCTTTAAGACGCTGGGCGGGACTGACGTTTTGACGTCACTTCCGCCCAGCGGAGCTATGGGGACGGGCGAAGGAGATTTTTCCTTCAGTCTCGTCCCCGCTCAGCTGCCGGATGGTCGCGATCTCCTCCGCCGCTACCAACGGCTACGGTAAGCGGCGGAGGGCGCGGGAGAGCGGCGGGAGGGGGGGGGGGCCCCCTCTCCCGCCACCGATAATGGCGATCTCGCGGCGAATTCGCCGCGGAGACCGCCATTATCGTTAACACGGCCGCCCACAGAAGAGATGAATATCTCGATTGTGGCAGCAGCTGCTACCGTTACCGAGATATTCATCTCTAAAGTGAGGACGTATAACGGCGGTCGGCAAGTAGTTAAGGACCCCACAGATAGGAGAGCTGAGGCTGTGGCCTGCCCCATGTTCACAGTGGTGGGGTCGGCAGTGAGACCGGTCCTGGCCGGGGCTCTGGTGTCGCAGACACTTACCGAACGGGCAAAGTCCTTGCTGCAGGAGCTGGAGGCGCATAATGCTCCTGAGGCCTGTGTGGACCTTGCCGACCAGTTGGTGCAGGGCCTAAAGTTTGTCTGTGAGTCGGCCCTGGATATGCTCCCCTTGCTCTCCAGGGCTTCCGCCTACGCGGTGGTGCTACGCCGCCTTGTGTGTCTGAAGTGTTGGTCTGCGGACCAGTCTTCTAAAAAGGCCTTGGTGGACTTACCATTTAAGGGTGAATGGCTTTTTGGGGCGTCCCTGGATGACATCATAAAAGATGCCACAGGCGGTAAGAGCACTCTGCTCCCGCAATCTGGAAAGGGTAAGGAGCCTCGCCGTAAGCAAGGGCCCTCCTTTACTACCCCCAAGCGTTTTTTTCGCCCGCCAAGTGCGGCAGGAAAACGTTTTCAGGGTGCTAAGCACCTTCAGCGGGCTAAGGCGCCCGCTGAAGGGCAAAAGCGCACCTGGTACCGCAAACCCAACAAGCCTGCCTTTGCATGAAGGTCTGCACCCGCCCGCATCTCGGGTGGGGGGCCGGCTTCGCGAATTTGCGGCTCGGTGGAGGTCTCTTCTTGTCCACCAAACAGATTATTTCCTTCCAACCTCCAGCTTCCTCCGGAACGCCGGAAAGGCTCTGTCAGGGGCTGTCCAGGGGAGTGATTGTACCGTTTCCCTCCACGGAACGGTTTCAGAGGTTTTACTCCAATCTGTTTGTAGTCCCCAAGAAGGATGGGGTCCGTCCAATCCTGGACCTCAAGGCCCTCAATTGTTTTGTCAAGGTGCAAAAATTCAGGATGGAGTCGATCCGCTCAGTAGTGGCAGCGCTCCATCAGGGGGATTTTCTAGCATCCTTGGATATCAGGGACGCGTACCTGCATATCCCCATATGCGCAAAACATCAGAGATTTCTGCGTTTTGCGGTCGGAGAGAACCACTCTCAATTTGTGGCCCTCCCGTTCGGCCTGGCCTCGGCACCACAAGTTTTCACCAAGGTGCTCGCTCCGATTCTGGCCCTGCTGAGGCAGCGCGGGATCGCTATCTTAGGATACCTGGACGACCTTCTCCTGAGAGCTTCTTCAAGCTCAGAATTAGAAGAGGATGTGTCTATCACCTGTCAGACCCTCCGAGAATTCGGTTGGCTACTGAATACCCAGAAGTCAGTACTGGTACCATCTCAGCGGCTGGAATAACTGGGGTTAGTCCTGGACTCCTCAGAGGCGAGGGTTTTCCTCCCAACGGAAAAACTACAGACACTGCAGTCTGCGGTGCAGCGATTGGCGACCCAGAAGTGGGCTCCGCTTTGCTTTTGCATGAGAGTGCTGGGTCTGATGGTGGCCTCTTTCGAGGCGGTTCCTTATGCTCAATTTCACACTTGAGTGTTGCAGAAAGAGATTCTGTCACGTTGGGACAAGCTTCCTTCGTCTCTGAATTACCAGATTCGGGTGAGTCGACTGGTCAGGTCCTCCCTAGTGTGGTGGCTGACATCTCCGGTACTTCGGACCGGGAAATTGTTTCTGCCGTGCCACTGGACGGTGGTCACGACGGATGCCAGCCTCTTCGGCTGGGGGGGTGTCTGGGGGGTCCAGTCAGACCAGGGGCGCTGGACTCAGGAGTCCCGCCTACCGATCAATGTTCTGAAGCTCTGGGCGATCAAGCTGTGCCTCTCCATGTGCCTCTCCATGTGGTCGCTGGGTCTGCAGGGCCGACCTGTCAGGATCCAGTCCGACAACGCCACGGCGTATGTCAATCATCAAGGGGGCACACGGAGCTCGGCTGCAGCGACTGAAGTCACGCACATCCTCCGGTGGGCCGAAAGGTACGTTCCGGCTCTGTCGGCCGTGTACATTCTGGGGGTGCTGAACTGGCAAGCCGACTACCTAAGTCGCCAAACGCTAGACCAAGGAGAATGGCCGCTACACCCGGACGTGTTCCGGAGTTTGTGCCACAATCCACTCCAGACGTGGATCTTCTGGCGTCCCGTCTGAATCGGAAGGTGTCATGGTTCGTGGCCAGGTCAAGAGACGTGTTGGTGGCACCATGGGGTCACTGTCGCCTAATCTACGCCTTCCCTCTGAAGCTTCTTCCTCGCCTGCTGCGCAGAGTGGAAGCCGAGGGGATACCAACAATCCTGATCGCTCCGGACTGGCCGCGCCGCCCCTGGTACGCAGACCTGGTGAGTCTGGTGGCAGACGTCCCTTGACGTCTACCACTGAGAGAAGATCTTCTGTCGCAGGGTCCTATCTTTCACCCTGCTTTACAGTCGCTGGCTTTAACGACGTGGCTGTTGAGAGCCAGGTGCTGAAGGATCGAGGCCTGTCGGGCTCGGTGATCTCTACCAGGCTACGAGCACGGAAGTCTACTTCACGAAAGATTTACCATCGTACGTGGAAGGCCTACATCTCTGTGTGAAGAGATGAAATGACACCCTCGTACATACGTGATGTCCCGGATTCTGCTGTTCTTACAGCATGGAGTGGATCAGGCTCTCGCCTTAAGTACGGTTAAGAGTCAGATTTCGGTTTTAGCCGTCTACTTTCAGCGACCCTTGACGGCACACTCCCTGGTGCGTACGTTTCTGCAGGGGGTCTGGCATGTGGCCCCTCCTGTGCGTCCTCCACTGCCTCCATGGGACTTGAATCTAGTCTGAGGACTTTCGAAAGATTCCTTTGTTGACTTTGTCCCAGAAGGTGGTTTTTCTGGTGGCAATTACCTCGGTCAGACGGGGGTATCTGAACTGGCAGCCTTGTCTTGCAAGGCTCCTTACTTAGTCATCCATAAGGATACGGTGTTGCTACGGCCGCAGCAGTCATTCCTTCCAAAGGTTATTTCGGCTTTTCACATTAATGAGGACATTGTTTTGCCATCCTTATGTCCTCGGCCGAAAAACCCGAAGGAGGCCACTTTGCATTCCTTGGACGTGGTTCGGGCCCTACAGGTGTACTTGTCTGCTACGGCTCCGTTTTGGAAGTCGGACTCACTGTTCGTGTCGGTGACTGGTCCTAAGAAAGGTCTGGTGGTCTCATCGGCCACCATTTCTAGGTGGATCAGACAGGTCGTGCTCCAGGCCTATGCCCTAAAGGGGCGAGCGCCCCCTTTCAGGTTACGGCGCATTCGACCAGGGCGATCGGTGCCTCTTGGGCTTTCTGCCTTACAGGTATGTAAGGCAGCGACCTGGTTGTCAATCCACACCTTCTCTAAGTTTTACAAGGTGGATGTGGGTGCATCTTCGGATGCCTCCTTTGGCCGCAAGGTTTTACAGGCGGCTGTTTAACCACTTCCCGCCCGGTCAATATACAATTGACGTCCGGGAAGTGGTTGTGAAATCCTGACTGGACGTCTATTGACGTCCTGCAGTATTTCATGCCGGTGAGTGCCCGTAGGGTCGCTCGGTGATGCGGGGTGTCAGTCTGACACCCTGCATCTCCTATCTCGGTAAAGAGCCTCCGGCGGGGGCTCTTTACCACGTGATCAGCCGTGTCCAATCACGGCTGATCACGATGTAAACAAGAAGAGCCGTTGATGGCTCTTCCTCACTCGCGTCTGACAGATCGGCGGCTCTCCTGACAGGGGGGGTTCACGCTGATTATTGCAGCCCCCCCTCGAATGCCCACACTGGACCACCAGGGAAGCCCACACTGGACCACCAGGGAATGGGGCAGTAAAAAAAAAAGATGCCAATCAGTGCCCACAAATGGGCACTGGCTGGCAACATGGGCACTGGGATAAACAAGTGATGCCCTCAATGCCACCCCTCAGTGCCCATCCATGCCCAGTGCCCACATATCGGTGCCCATCTGTGCCACCCATAAGTACCCATCGGTGCCGCCTATGAGTGCCCATCAGTGCCGCATATCAGTGCCGCCTATCAGTGTTCATCAGTGCCGCCTATCAATGCCGCCATATCGGTGCCCGTAATCGAAGAAGACGACTTACCTATTCACAAAAAAAATAACAGAAAATAATTAATTTTATTTTTTTCAAAATTTTCGGTCTTTTTTTAAATTAAAATCGCAGAGGTGATCAAATACCACCAAAAGAAAGCTCTATTTGTGGGAACAAAATGATAACAAAATTGTTTGGGTACAGTGTAGCATGACCGCGCAATTGTCATTCAAAATGCGACAGCGCTGAAACTGAAAATTGGCTCGGGCAGGAAGGTGCGTAAGTGCCTGGTATGGAAGTGGTTAAGGTTGAAGTTCCTCCGTTGAGGTACTCTGGTTTGTTTGGGGTGAAGCTTGGTTTGCTGTGTTTTTTCCCACCCCTCGAAATTCTTTTGACACTGCTTGGGGACGTCCCTAAGGTCAATGCTGCTGTGTCCGTCCATGAACGGAAGAGAAAATAGGATTTTTGTACTCAGCGTAAAATCCATTTCTCTGAGTTCATGGACGGACACCGCACCCACCCCTCCTTTGTACTGCTTGTTACGAACTGGGACTGCATGATGCAGAGAGTGGGATGTACCTGGGAGACCCGCCCCCTGGAGGTGCTGTACTGAGAGAATTGTTTTAACACTTGAAGTGCTGTTTTTTCTGCCTAGTCTCTCCTGAAAGGAAGGATATATAACCCTAAGGCAGGGGTGGCCAACCAGTGGCCCAGGGGCACTCTCATGTGGCCCGCGACCTCCTGCGCTGGAATGGGGGGTTGCCAAGCCCAGATCGCAGGTTGCCAACCAGCCATACCACAGCATTAGTATTGTGAATGAAGCTGGTGGTAGAGGAAGAAAGTGGCTGCAGAGCAGAGCCCCATAAGCCAATGCTTCCTGTACAGCGCTGGCTTTTGCCACAGGCGGAGTCTATTGCAAAGTTCAGCTAACCCATAGGATAGACACAGGTGCGCAGTACGCTGTACCAGCGGTGTGGTAAACCGCAGCACATCAGTGTGAAAGTCTTAGGCCCTTTTCACAGGATCGGCCTGACCCAATCGGACCCTCAATTCACCTCTATAGAGCGGCAGATGTAAACAGTCTTTTGTCTGTTCCGACCTGCTGAAAAAAAACAAGACGGGAATTTGTCCTCTTCCATCTGGGCAGATCGGATCGGAGGGCCTATAAAATAGCTTTGACCTTTCATCCACATGCTCCGCTCATTGTGGCCCGCGACTGGTTACCAAGTTGCTTAAGTGGCCCTCGCTCTTCAAAAGGTTGGACACACCTGCCCTAAGGTCAATGCTAAGGTCAATGCTGCTGTGTCCGTCCATGAACTCAGAGAAATGTATTTTACGGTGAGTACAAAAATCCTATTTTTCCCCACAAATAGAGCTTTCTTTTGGTGGTATTTGATCACCTCTGCGGTTTTTATTTTTTAGTTAATAGTTTTATTGCATTTTCATTCACTTTTTTTTTTTTCTACTAATGGCGGCGATCAGCGATTTTTTTCGAGACTGCGACATTATGGCGGACACGTCGGACAATTTTGAGACATTTTTGGGACCATTGTCATTTTCACAGCAAAAAATGCATTTAAAATGCATTGTTTACTGTGAAAATGACAATTGCAGTTTGGGAGTTAACCACAAGGGGGCGCTGATGGGGTTATGTATGACCTAATCTGTGTTTCTAACTGTAGGGGGCTGTGGCTGTAGGTGTGACGTCATTGATTGTGGTTCCCTATATACGGGAACACACGATCGATGACTGCGCCACAGTGAAGAACAGGGAAGCTATGTTTACACACAGCTCTCCCCATTCTTCAGCTCCGGGGACCGTTCGCGGGACTCCAGCGGCGATCGGGTCCCACGGTCACGTAGCTTCGGACCGGGTCGCGGGAGCGTGCCGCGACCCACGGCTGGGCACTTAAAGAGGACGTACCTGTACGTACATGTGCCCAGCCGTGCTATTCTGCTGACGTATATGTGCAGGAGGCGGTCCTTAAGTGGTTAATGAATAATTGGACCCATCTGTTGTCTAGAATTTAGACAAATCTTGGTCACAGTCAATTGCCCCTTATTTGTGGGAGTATTTTGTAGTATAGTGCCCCATAGAAAATGTTGATTCTGAAAGGAAAGTAAAGGTTTTCTGACAAATCTGTTTGGGTGTACTAATTTATGCTGAGAACTGTGTGTGTGTGTGTGTATGTGTATATATATATATATATATATATATATATATATATATATATATATATATATATATATATATATATATATATATATATATATATATATATATATGTGTATGTGTGTGTGTGTATATATATGTATATATATGTATATATATGTATATATATATGTATATATATATATATATATATATATATATATATATATATATATATATATATATATTATATTACACACAGGTAAAACTCTAAAAATTTGAATATCGTGCAAAAGTTCATTTATTTCAGTAATGCAACTTAAAAGGTGAAACTAATATATGAGATTAACTATCTTGCTTTGCATGTAATGAGTCTAAGCCATGGTTTGTCATAATCGTGATGATTATGGCTTACATGAAAACCCCAAATCCACAATCTCAGAAAATTAGAATATTGTGAAAAGGTGCAATATTCTAGGCTCAAAGTGTCCCCCTCTAATCGACTATGGTAATTAAGCCATAACACCTGCATAGGGTTCCTGAGCCTTTAAATGGGCTGTCTGGTTCAGTAGGAATTGCAATCATGGGAAAGGCTGCTGACCTGACAGTTGTGCGTAAAACAATCATTGACACCCTCCATAAGGAAGGAAAGCCTCAAAAGGTAATTGCAAAAGAAGTTGGATGTTCCCAAAGTGCTGTATCAAAGCACATTAATAGAAAGTTATGTGGAAGGGAAAAGTGTGGAAGAAAAATGTGCACAAGCAGCAGGGATGACCGCAGCCTGGAGAGGATTGTCGGGAAAAGGCCATTTAAAAGTGTTGGGGACGTTCACAAGGAGTCGACTGAGGCTGGAGTCAGTGCATCAAGAGCCACCACACAGAGATGGATCCTGGACATGGGCTTCAAATGTCGTATTCCTCTTGTCAAGCCACTCCTGAAAAACAAACAACGTCAGAAGCGTCTTACCTGGGCTAAAGAAAAACAGACCTGGTCTGTTGCTCAGTGGTCCAAAGTCCTCTTTTCTGATGAGAGCAAATTTTGCATCTCATTTGGAAACCAAGAACCCAGAGTATGGAGGAAGATACCCCTAACAGAATCTGCAAAAGAAAAGACGGCCTTTTCTACCCCTGAGGGGTCATTCCAGTATAAGTGAATGCCTGTTGGTTTGCATGGTGCTCCTGCCTTATTACAGAGATTGATGGACACTACTTTGAGACCAAATCGCCAATACGCAGCCGCATATTTGGACAATGTCGTCATCCACAGCCCAGATTGGAAATCTAATTTGCCCCCGGGTCCAAGCCATAGTAGATTCCCTTAGGAAAGTAGGGGTTGTTACCATCCCCAAAAAGTGTGCCATATGCTCGGATTAGGCCAAATACATTGGCTACATTATTGGTCGAGGGCTGATCAAGCCCTAGATCAACAAGATTGAGGCTGTTTAAAAGAGGCTCCAACCTATAAGTAAAAAGCAAGTGCGTGCATTTCTTGGTTACAGGGTGCTACAGGCTTTTTTTTACCCAATTTTGCCACCATTGCAGCCCCACCGACAGATCTGACGAAGGGTAGATGGAAACAGAAAAAAACTTGACTAGTCCAGCACCAAATTGATGAAATTAAAACAAAATTAGAAGTTTATAAAGAGTCAAGTGACTTTCAGAAACTTGCCACCACACTTAATAAAGATCTAGTGGCAAAAGATTTAGAGGTACAACTACGCAAAACCAAGAAGTTTCAAAGGGACATGGCAGACTACAAAGCGGATCACGTCTTCAAGTGGCAACACAAGGTGGAACCTATTTGGGAGCACGTGACACCATCGCATCCGGAAGCCACCAAATAGACGTAAGACGGCGCTGTTACACGCCGCATCTCCATTTGTTTTATGCCTGATACTTTTTACTTGATGTAAGAGTCCCACCTTTAGCCATTAAAGTACCCCCCTTATTTTAACATACTTCACCATTGGAAGCCTCTTCCCCCCCCCCCCCTTTCTCCTTCCTTTTACACTTTGGGAGTGTTTATCATCAACCCAGACCTGGTGTCTATTCGTTCGAATTGGAAATCGTGAAAGAGTCGGGGGATCTATCAAAAGGACGCCAGTGAGAACCACCTGGATGAGAATCTTCTTTTATGATATATGCTCATATTATATCATACTCAGGTGAGAGTCCTGGGAGACCAGTTATGCATGCTGCTGACAACTCTGGATTGATTTAACAGTCCCCCACTTTGAACATTTATGTGACCGTCATTATTAATTTAGGACTTTTCTTCATCATTTGCCATTATCGCATTCACTCATTTTAGGCCCTTTGAGTCGTCTGAGTGATCATCATTGAGCCATTTTGCATTTTATTTTGCACTTCGTTGCTCATCATTGCACTAGAATACTCACTGATGTTATGTTATTTTATTATACTTTATGTTGATTTTTGTAGTGATTTTTAGTGATTGTCATTATTATTATATATTCCTTTATCTTTGTGTACAGTGAACACGCTAGACTTAGCTGCTTTCACGCTACTGATTCACTTCTTCTACTTTCACGTTCACTTACTCTAAGTAGCACAATAGTTCACATTTTACAAATTCACACATTGGCTACATTATTGGTCGAGGGCTGATCAAGCCCTAGATCAACAAGATTGAGGCGGTTTAAAAGAGGCTCCAACCTATAAGTAAAATGCAAGTGCGTGCATTTCTTGGGGTTACAGGGTGCTACAGGCTTTTTTTACCCAATTTTGCCACCATTGCAGCCCCACCGACAGATCTCACGAAGGGTAGATGGTCAGTCACGATTAAGTGGAATCCTAAAGCAGAGGAGGCATTTCAAATGTTGAAGCAGGCTCTTTTTGCACAACCTGTTCTCATGACCCCAGATTTCACAAAGGAGTTTGTGGTACAAACGCCTCTGATGGTTGGACTGGGTGCTGTACTGTCCCAAGTCAGATCGGGAGGAGCACCCAGTGGTCTACCTGAGCAGAAAGCTTAACGTACTTGAGAAAAACGATGCCATTGTTGAGAAGGAATGTTTAGCTATCAAATGGGCCTTGGATGCCCTGAAATATTACCTGTTGAGACCATTCAGTGCCCCTCTTAAATGTGTGCAAGGAGAAAAACAGTTGGGTGACAAGGTGGTTCCTTGCCCTTCAAGTTTTTAAAGTGTCACTAAAGGAAACATTTTTTTTTTAGCTAAATAGCTTCCTTTACCTTACTGCAGTCCTGGTTTCATGTCCTCATTGTTCGTTTTTGCTCTAATCCTTCTCTGTTCTGAACACTTCCTGGTTGTCTGTTTCCTGATGAAAAATGTCATGGGAGCTTTCTCTCTGTGGTCACTAATCAAGGAGGTGTGATTACTGTGTGTCTAAAACCCCTCAACACCAATCAGTTTAGTTTTACAAACCATCACTGCCCTGTATTGGCTCTGTGTCTCTGTACATCACAGAGCAGGAAACCGCATGCAAAAATGAAACTGTAGGTACATTTTAATATTGATTTTTATCTATTTTTAATCATTTTTAAAAGGAATTAGTTAACTAATATGTCTCTATACACTGTAAACAGTAATTTCAGCAAAAAAAAAGTTTCCTTTACAACTCCTTTAAGTTCACAGTGGAGCATTGAGCTGTGAAACTCTAGAATAAGGCAAATGCCCTTTCCCGTGTCCATTGTCTGGTTGGGACAGTTGCTCAGCCGCAGGGGCTTGAGCCTGAGGGGTGTTATGTGACATTATGAAAGGCAAGTCCATTTGCTGAGAACTAAGGTGTAATTCGGTCTGGGTTTTACCAGCCATCTTGGCATGGTTGGTTCCTAGCCAGATTTTGCGTTCAATTTACATCCATCAACAGGTGGTATAAAGTAGGATGGAAGAAAAAATTGCTCTTGGCCTGGAACTAAGGAAGCCAAAAACATGAGCGCTGCTTATGTGAAGTTTGCTTTGTGAGAGAAAGAAAAGGTTTGTATTATCTTTGTTTTGTCGGTGACTGGGAGAAGTCCTTCACCCCTGAGTTAGGAACCTTCAATGTTTAGTTAGTGCCTGGATGGCATGAATTAATTTTCTGTTTTGTTTGTTTAATTTTTATACAACTTTTTTTAAATCTGTCTACAAGTCCGATTTTTAAGAGAACCTAACGTTTGGACTACCTTTTTCCCAGGGAAGGTGATTCCATTGAGCCAACGCCTGACAATATACAGTGGATATAAAAAGTCTGCACACCCCTGTTAAAATGTCAGGCTTCTGTGATGTAAAAAAAGAGATAAAGATAAATAATTTCAAAATCTTTTCCCACCTTTTAACCACTTAAGCCCCAGACCATTTTGCTGGCCAAAGACCAGACCACTTTTTGCGATTTGGCACTGCGTCGCTTTAACTGACAATTGCGCTATTAACAAAATTAGAGCGACAATTTTGAGAAAAATTCTATATTTTTTTACTTTTTGCTATAATAAATATCCCCCAAAAATATATAAACATTTATTTTCCTTAGTTTAGGCCGATATGTATTCTTCTACATATTTTTGTTAAAATCGCGATAAGCCTCTATTGATTGGTTTGCGCTAAAGTTATAGCGTCTACAAAATAGGTGATAGAATTATGACACTTTTATATTTTTTTTACTAGTAATGGCAGCGATCTGCGATTTTTTTATTCTGACTGTGACTTTATAGCGGACACATTTTTGGGACCATTGATAATTTTACAGCGATCAAAATGCACTGATTACTGTGAAAATGACACTGGCAGTGAAGGGGTTAACCACTAGGTGGCGCTGAAGGGGTTAAGTTCGCCCTAGGGAGTGCTTCTAACTGTAGGAGGGATGGGCTGTGTGTGACACGACAGTGATCACCGCTTCCGATTACAGGAAGCTGTGATCACTGTCCTGTCACAAGGATGACTGGGGAAATGCTTGTTTACATCAGCATTTCCTCGTTCTTCCTCACCGTGACACGATCGTGGGTATGCGGGACCCACGCCGCTTCTTAAAGGGGACGTGTATATATACGTCCTTTTTGTCTGTCCGTGCCATGCTGCAGACGTATATCTGCGTGCGACGGTTGGCAAGCGGTTAATGTGACCTATAAAACTGTACAGCTCAGTTGAAAAACAAACTGAAATGTTTTAGGTGGGAGAGAAGTAAAAATAAAACAATATGGTTGCATAAGTGTGAACACCCTTAAACTAATACTTTGTTGAAGCACCTTTTTATTTTATTTATTTATTTATTTTATTACAGCACTACAGTCTTTTTGGGTATGAGTCTATTAGCATGGCACGTCTTGACTTGGCAATATTTGCCTACTCTTTTTTTTGCAAAAACACTCCAAATATGAAAGGACATCTCCTGGGCACAGCCTTTTTCAGATCATTCTACAAATTTTCAATCTGATTCAGGTCTGGGCTCTGGCTGGGCCATTCAAAAACTTGAATCTTCTGATGAAGCCATTCATTTGTTTTGGATGTATGTTTTGGGTCCTTCTAATGCTGAAAGATAAAGTTCCTCTTCATGTTCAGCTTTCGGAAGCCTGAAGGTTTTGTGCCAATATTGACTGGTATTTGGAACTGTTAAGAATTCCCTCTACCTTGACGAAGGCCCCTGTTTCAGCTGAAGAAAAACAGCCCCAAAGGATGGTGCTGCCACCACCATGCTTCACTGTGGGTATGGTGTGCTTTTGGTAATGTGCAGTATTGTTTTTGCGCCAAAAGTTCAGCCTCGGTTTCATCAGACCATAACATATTTTCCCACATGTTTTTGGGAGACTTCAGATGTGTTTTTGCAAAATGTACCCGGGCTTGCATGTTTTTCTTCTTAAGAAAAGGCTTCCGTCTTGCTACTCTAC
Source organism: Rana temporaria (assembly GCF_905171775.1). Lineage (NCBI taxonomy): Eukaryota > Metazoa > Chordata > Amphibia > Anura > Ranidae > Rana > Rana temporaria. The sequence goes on from NC_053491.1 coordinate 165,702,110, forward strand.
CCCATAGCCCAGACATAAGAAGAATATGGGAGATTGTTGTCACATGTACCAAACAGCCAATACTTGCCAGATATTCCTGCCACTCCTTTATTGTTGCTATAGGCCTCTTGGGCAGTTTTGATCAGTTTTCTTAGTCTTCATCAATTTTGGAGGGACGTCCAGTTCTTTGTAATGTCACTGTTGTGCCACATTTTCTCCTCTTGATTACAACTGTCTTCACTGTAAAATCTTTTGTACCTGTCTCCTGACTGATGCCTTTTAACAATGAGATCCCTCTGATGCTTTGGAAGGTCTCTGCAGGCCATGGCTTTTGCTTTAGGATGCAACTAAGAAAAAGTCAGGAAAGACCTGGTAGAACAGCTGAACTTTATTTGGCACACTTGAGAGCCCTTTCACAATCAGAGTGGTCGCATTAGTGACAAAGCGCTGCTAGCTGTAGCAGCTCTTTACAGTAGTTTTAGCGGCGCTATTCATTTCAATAGACAGGGGCAGTCCTCAACCGCTCCAAAGATGTTGCCGGCAGGATTTTTCGAATGTCCTGCAAGCGGACCACTCCAGTGCGAATGCACTCTTGATTTCAGACTGCAGGGGAGACATTTTTCAGGCGCTATTTTAAGCCCTTTAACGCTTGAAAAACACCACTAGTGTGAAATGGGTTTAAATGATGGCAGGTGTGTACTGACGCCTATTTAATATGAGTTTAAATGTGATTGCGTAATTCTGAACACAGCTACAACTCCAATTATAAGAGGCTGTGAACACTTTATTTTTAAAGCTTTGTACACCTGGTATGATTGTTGGACAACGGAGCTGATTTTTGTCAAAAGGCCGTTTGCCAGGATCTTGCATATTAACGGTATGCAAATTGTTTGACAAACATGAATGTAGTGACAAACTATGAGTGTATAAAGAGGAACTTAATGTCTCAAGCACTACCCTTTGGGCCCCTTCTGCTAATTTCGTGTTAGTAGAAGTTCGTGAAAGTTGATTTGTATTTTTCAGATCGTACAAAACAAATGCCTTTTAAAATACGTTTGGCATAACTACATGCAAAGCAGCTTCATTATTATCCCATTCAAGAAGAGGAGAATTTTGGCATTTCATCAATTGCTGCGTCACGAATGTTAATTCTAGATTATGAATGGTAGTTTACAAGACCAAACTCTTCCCTGTCGTTCCTTGATTCTGCGCATGCGTATTTGTACTTTTGACTATTGTCTGACGGATTTGTGTACTGACAATCCGAAAATCGGATGGGGAGCCCCAGTCGCCAAAAATTTACTAGCCTGTCATCCAATCCATTTGTTGGCCGAAAATTGGAAAACAGTTGTCTAAAGGAGCGTACTAACGGTAAGAATTTCAGACAACAGCCTGTCAAACGTCAATCTCCTTCTGATTTGCGTACCGTGTGTACGAGGCTTTAGGCTTTGTTTGTTTTTTTAAAAACATGTCATACTTACCTCCACTGTGCAGTTAGTCTTGCAGAGTGGCCCCGATCGACTTCTGGGGTCCCCCAGCGGTGCTGGTAGCACCTCCCCGCATCATATAACCCTTTAGAACAGGGGTCTACAAACTGCGGCCTGAGGGCCAGATGTGGCCCTTTGCTAGCCTTTATGTGGCCCTTGGGGCACTATTCTTCCCACTGATACCAACAAGGGGGCACTATTTCTTCTACTAATATCAATGATTGGATACTATTCCTCCTACTGATGGGGGCCCTACTCCTCCTCCTACTGATAGGGGCCCTACTCCTCCTCCTACTTATAGGGGCCCTACTCCTCCTCCTACTGACACCAACCCTGAGGCCACATTTATTCTCACTGGAGCTGGGTCCAGGACATTTTCTGCCCCCCGCTGACCACAATCTGGCCCTCCTAAAGTTTGAAGGACAATAAAGTGGCCCTTTGTTTGAAAAGTTTGGAGTCCCCTGCCCTAGAAGAAGCTCTCTTCCAGGAGGTTGCCTTGCAGGTGCACTCCTGAGTCAAGCATTTGTGTCCATAGGCGCAGAATGCTGGACTCGGACACGACATCATTGGATTTAATTGGCAGGAGCCGAGACAACGGGCAAAGGGGAAGAGCGCGTCACCAGCAAGGGCTCAGACGAGTAAAACGGGGGGCGGGGGCGGTCAGTGACTGTTTTTAGGATGCATTAAGGTGAAAAACCTGAGGGTTACAACCCCTTTAACCACTTAAAGGGTTTGTAAAGGATTTTTTTTTCTTTTCTTAATAGCTTCCTTTACTTTAATGCAGTGCTGTTTTCATGTCCTCATTGTTCGTTTTTGCTCTCAAGTTGCTGTAATTCTTCTCTGATCTCCACACTTCCTGGTTGTCGGTTTCCTGATAACCACAGTACTGGGAGCTTTCTCTCTGTGGTCACTAATCAAGGAGGTGTGATTACTGTGTGTCTAAAACCCCTCAGCACCAATCAGTTTCATTTTCCAAACCATCACTGCCCTGTATTGGCTCTGTACAGCAGAGGCAGGAAACAACATGCAAAAACGAAACTAGAAACTACAGGTACATTATATGAATGATTTTTTATCTATTTTTTTTAATCGTTTTTAAAAGGAATCGGTTAACTATTATGTCTCTATACCCTGTAAACTGTCGTTTCAGCATATAAAATGTTTTTATTTACAACTCCTTCAAGGGAAGCAGCTTCTGCCACAACCGAGATATCCATCTTTTGAGTGAGCGGTCCTTTCAACGATAACTGTGGTCTCTGCAGCGGATTCGCCGCGAGATCACCGTTATCGGTGGCGGAAGAGGGCCCGCCGCTCTCCCGCGCCCTCCGTCGCTTGCCGGAGCCGTCAGCGGAGGCGATCGGGTCCTCTCTCCTGCTCGGCTGGGATACGAATGAGGGCAAGATGGCCCCCACCTGTCCCCATAGCATAGCAGGGCGGAAGCAACGTCAAAATCTCACTTCCGTCCATGCTTCTTAACGCAATATTTTCTTGTCATTTTTTGTCATCTTGTTATAAAATGACTTATTTTTTTTGCATTTTAGTCTAAATATGAGATTCCTTGTAATAGGAATAAAAGTGCTCGCGCGCAGAAGCGAACGCATACGTGAGTAGCGCCCGCATATGAAAACAGTGTTCAAACCACACAAGTGAGGTATCACCGCGATCGTTAGAGCGAGAGCAATAATTCTAGCCCTAGACCTCCTCTGTAGCTCAAAAGATGCAACCTATAGAATTTTTTTAACGTCGCCTATGGAGATTTTTAAGGGTAAAGGTTTGACGCCATTCCACGAGCGGGCCCAATTTTGAAGCGTGACATGTTGGGTATCATTTTACTCGGCGTAACATTATCTTTCACAATATATAATAAAATTGGGATAACTTTACTGTTTTTTATTTTTTAATAAAAAAAAAATATTTTTTTTCCCAAAAAGTGCGCTTGTAAGTAGGGGTGCAACGGGTCGTCACCGATCCGTGATTCGAACGGGTCACCCCGTTCGGATCGGCACACCCCGCGATCCGCGGAGCGCTCCGGAGCCTAGGCCTAGGAAAGTCCCCAGCAGCGGCCATCTTGCTCCACCCAGTCTGCTTGCCAGAGCCCAGCGGGGGAGGCGTGTCACGCTGGGCTCTGGCAAGCACACTTGGAGAGGGAATGTTAGTGAAGCACTGGTGTGAGAGGAGGGGGAAAAAAAGAGCACAGTAGCAATTCACAGGGGTGGATTAAAGAGGGAGCAGGTGAGGCTGTTTGGACAGGACTTGTTAAAAGTACAATCTTGATGTTTTTACAGCAAGATTATTTACTACTGCATGTTATTTCCCCCCAGTTCTGACAATGACTATAAAATGTGTGTGTGTGTGTGTGTGTGTATGTATATATATATATATATATATATATATATATGTATGTATATATATATATATATATATATATATATATATATATATATATATATGTGTATATATATATATATATATATATATATATTTATTTGGACCGATGAAAACTGACCTTTTTTTTTTTTTTGCTGAACCGAAAATGATCTGATCCGTGACTCCTGATCCGATAATCGATCCGATCCGTGAGTTTTTTGATCCGTTGCACCCCTACTTGTAAGACTCCTGCGCAAATACGGTGTGACAAAAAGTATTGCAATGACCACCATTTTATTCTCTAGGGTGTTAGAAAAAAATATATATATAATGTTTGGGGGGTTTTAAGTAATTTTCTAGCAAAAAAAATGTTTAATCTTGTAAACGCCAAATCTGAAAAACAGGCTCGGTCCTTCAGTGGTTAAGCATCCACATTATTTTATTTTTACTTCCCCCCCCCCCCTCCCTAAAAGGTTTGTTTGCTTTTCATTGGAGTTGTATAGTTTATAGTTTACATTAAAGGTGGAAAAAGTTCTGAAATGAGTTATCTTTGTCTCTTTTTTTTTACATCACAGAAACCTGACATTTTACCAGGGGTGTGTAGACTTTTTATATCCACAGTGGGCTAGATTCAGAAAGATTTCGGCGGGCGTAGCGTATCTGATACACTACGCCGCCGTAAGTTAGAGCAGCAGGTCCTGTATTCACAAAGCAGTTGCGCTCTAACTTACGGCGGCGTAGTGTAACTGGGCCGGCGTAAGCCTACCTAATTCAAAATAGGCTGGTTGGGAGCGTGTTCTATGCTAAATACTGTTGACCCCACGTATTTGACGTTTCTAACGAACGGCACATGCGCCGTCCGTGGACGTATCCCAGTGCGGATGCTCCAAATTACGTTGCAAAGACTCATTGGTTTCGACGTGAACGTAATTTACGCTCAGCCCCATTCACGGACGACTTGCGCAAATTACGTAAAAACGTGAAAAATTTGTCGCGGTTCCGCCGTCCATACCTAACATTGGCTGCGCCATCTTTTTGGTGGTTTACCTTTACGCCTGAAAACGCCTCACATAAACGGCGTATCTTTACTGCGACGGCCGGGCATACGTTCGTGAATAGGCATATCTAGCTGATTTACATATTCTAGGCATAAATCAGCGTACACGCCCCTAGCAGCCAGCGTAAATATGCAGTTAAGATACGACGGCGTAGGAGACGTACGCCGGTCATATCTTGGCAATATTTAAGCGTATCTCAGTTTGACGGCAGGGATTCTGACTTACGACAGCGTATCTACTGATATGCCCGTCGTAAGTCGACATGAATCTGGCCCATAGTGTGTACATGTGGAATAGGTGCATTTTTATTTTTTTCTGCAAGAGCCTGGAAAGCATTGCACTCATGATCAGTTGGCAATGTTGGGCTTCTGCAGACAAGCCCTGCAGCTTTCAGCCCTACCTCAAATACTCTGACTCTTCACAAGCTGCATGGCTTGTAAATGAACAATGAAAGTGCTCATCCGCACCCTCGCAGTCCATGCAGAACTACATGCCGTCAGCTGCAGTGGACGATGGTAGTTGTAGTCTATTAAAACAGAAAAAATTGCGCTAACCCAAAAGTGATAAATGAATAAAAATTTATAAATACGATGTATAATAGAAGGCAGCAATTACGTGACCTAACACAAGTACAAAATGAAAAAAGAGAAAATCGCGCCAACATAAATAACAATCAAGTCCTTAGTGAATGAAACATGGGTAAGAAAAATGTCCAAATGATGAAATCCAGAACAAACAACACCCAGTGCACTGCTGATTATGTGAGCCGACACCACATGGACTGAGGCTTACCAGAGGGTAATTAAATAACAGCGTTATTTAAAATCCACAACAGGATACTCCAGAGTGTAGGATCACAGCATAGAATGGATCAGGATAGTGACACAGACCACAGCTGATAGGGAATCCACAGCGGGATATGACCAGATATAAGGTGCAGTACTCCTCCTTTAGCCGTCTCATGCAGCCCAACGATGTATGACATGTAGGGAAGGAGACCGCAACATGGTGTAGTAGGTACAAACTAGTTTATTTTAAAAAGGTAAAAATCTACTTACAAGATAGAAGTGTAAACGAGCAATAAAAACAAATGCCGGCCGGCATGTAACAGGAGCCCTTCCTCCTCGTGTGAACGCGGTGACGTCACTGCACGCCGTCCCAGACGCGTTACGTTTTCAACTTATGACGAATGACGAAACGCGTCTGGGACGGCGTGCAGTGACGTCACAGCGTTCACACGAGGAGGAAGGGCTCCTGTTACATGCCGGCCGGCATTTGTTTTTATTGCTCGTTTACACTTCTATCTTGTAAGTAGATTTTTACCTTTTTAAAATAAACCAGTTTGTACCTACTACACCATGTTGCGGTCTCCTTTCCTACATGTCATACATCGTTGGGCTGCATGAGACGGCTAAAGGAGGAGTACTGCACCTTATATCTGGTCATATCCCGCTGTGGATTCCCTATCAGCTGTGGTCTGTGTCACTATCCTGATCCATTCTATGCTGTGATCCTACACTCTGGAGTATCCTGTTGTGGATTTTAAATAACGCTGTTATTTAATTACCCTCTGGTAAGCCTCAGTCCATGTGGTGGCGGCTCACATAATCAGCAGTGCACTGGGTGGTGTTTGTTCTGGATTTCATCATTTGGACATTTTTCTTACCTATGTTTCATTCACTAAGGACTTGATTGTTATTTATGTTGGCGTGATTTTTTCTTTTTTCAAGTTGTAGTCTATTCATTCACAAGAAACTGTAAATGAATAACATGGCCATGTGGGCGGAGTCCCGCAGGGCTGCTCTTTTTCTGAATTGTGACGGTGTGTGCTGGGAGAGGATCTATCTCCCGCTGTCACACTGAGATGGGGATAGGGGGAGAGGCTAAAGGAGCTGCAACGGGTTACATGGTCCACCCTAAATGCAGGAACATGTTCTGAAAGGTGTACTGGTCCTTTAAAGTAGCTTGACCTTGTTCAGTTCAAGAGGCAGCACAAATTCTCTAGGAGCTAGGGTCTATGACTGAATACACAATAATTTAACAGTTTACTGTGGCTTATGATCATAATTTTGCTTTTCTCTTGTGGATTTTATCCCCTACCTTTTTCTGACTATTCCTAAAGTGTTTGCAGTTTGAGTAAATGCAGGTCATCTGAGGAGCAAGTACAAACATATGTTATTAAAGTCCTAGGTTTAGTTTTACGCATTGCAAATATGATCTGCAATGTTGTTAAATTTTTGTTAATTTATAAAGAAGAAAAGCCTTTTAGAATGCAGTGTACATTTGTGTTCTGTTTATCATGGACTGCATACATTTCAGCTTAAAGAACAACTCTGCTGAGCACTGTTTTTGTATAGATGTTGACAAATCCTGCCAAAGATTTAAGGACTAGACTGTGTTCTTATAAAATACATGCCATTAAAACAATGTTTCATCAAATAAGAAAAAACAATATTGAATAAGCATAAAAAATATCCCAAATATAGGTGAATCAAAAAAGGAAAGGGGGGGAGGAAGGGAACGGGAACATAAAACACAGGGAAGGGGGGTAGAGGCAAGGGGAGGGAAGGACAAGATACACAAGGAAAAGCACTCACATGAGCCACATCCATATATGGTAGAAAAAAGGGGAGAAAACAATCACTAGAGTAATTGATGGTCGGACTTTGAGGCAAGACGGAAGTATGTATAACATTTTTTATTTATTATAAAGATAGAAAAATTACAGCATTGATGAAAATAAATAAAACCATATAGATTAATAAATAAATATGGACAAATCCTTTGAAGTCTCCTACGCGTTTCGCCGTTGGGCTTCCTCAGGACGAGACAAAAGGGATTTTTGACAGTGTACAGGTATTGTTTCATAGTCTGAAACGATATATGTTAAGTTAGCACAGCATTATAACATCTTTAATGGTTTTACAGAGAGCAACAAGGTTAAAACATCTATATATTTATACACATATAACATGATTATGTCACCTAGCACATCATGGCGAATATGTTCATCCAGAATGTTCAGAGTATTCCGCAGAGGTATGCAGAATTATCAAAAAGTTGTTTTATACTACTTCCAAATGTATCAAGAGAATGTTGATCATCTATTGGATAGAAAGATACACAAATTGTATGGATTTCACAGTATATATAGAAGTTCTATAATAGAAATAGGAAGGCTGCTAAAGACAACGAGGTAGAGCAAGGGAGGAGGGAAGGAGAAGGAAGGGAGTGAGGAAAAGGGAATAAAATAGGGTTGGAAAATAGGAAAAAAGGGGGGGGGGGACAAGATGGAAACAGTTTGGGGAGAAGGAAGTGAAAAACAGGAAACAGGGGACGCAGAAAAACGAAGCGGGGAAATATGTAAGGAAACGTACCATTAGTACTGATTGTTTGCACCCATAGTGGCAATCCAGTGGTGTCAAAAGTTGTTTTTTTTACACAAAGTAGTCAGCTGCCAAGTAGGCAGCAAAAGATAATAAGCCCCGTTCTGTAAAGAGACACATGGGAATTGTATGAGTTAGATAAAATGCAGCGAGCAGACATGCAGTGTGCAAACAGTAATGTCGCACAATAGCAGGGCATAAAGATTGATTGATTAATCCAAAAGTAGTTAATAGGAAATGTACCTAAAAGGTCCTGTTGTAAGAGTATAGCTGGGGCGGTTTTTCACTGTGTCAAATACAGGCATATATATAGTGAAGATCCTAACATAGTTTGAGTAGTCAACACTTTGGGACAGTATAGTCCGAGAAGCCAGCAGCTCCTGAAGGAGCAAAGTAAATGGAGAAAAGTTCAGTTACACAGCCCAGCAATATCATGGACAGAATAGGAGATAAAGGGTAAGAGTGCTTGGTTACTTACTTTCAGCCTGAAATGCGCACGTCTGCCCCAGGGTAGCAGCCTGTGCTGTGTACACGGCTATCACTGTTAGCCGAGTTTAAATATGCCGGGCTGGCAACGTAGCATGATGACGTCACTATCATGCGGCGCATAAACAGGGGAACTTCTGTGAATGGGTATGGGCGGGGATGTACATTGTGAGCGTGGTGACGTATGCGCGCTCACTACAGGCAAATTACCTTGTACTAAGCAAAGGGCTGCTCGTCATTGGTAGGCGGTGTCACAGCACGGCAGCTGGACGTCTACGTCTCTATGTGTAAACATATGCTCGTAATTGGCCCGACGCGGGAGACATTTGTAAGGAGCAAATGATAAGTGCCAAACAAACGGCCAAGCCCAGAAGTATTCCTGTCCATCATATTGCAAAGGTATACAGTCAGGTTGCCATACTCGTATATGGGGAGAACACAGATATCTGAAAGGAGAAATAGAGAAGGGATAAACAAGAAAGAGCCTACACGATGATCAAACATAGATAACTTTATTCCCAATTTCAATCCAAATATAGGTAACCCTAAAGGTATCAACTAAAATGGGTAATGACATTTATGGAATGAACTAGTATTATGCCATGATGTATGAGGGGACACAGGTCATACATACACATAATACATACATGACAAATATTTAAAGAATATTTAAAGAATATTGAAAGGAAAATTAAATAACATTTAAATTTAAATACTTCCTAATTAGTATAGAACTAACATAGCAATGGTATAGCATTATATGTATACAAGAGTGATATGTCACATAACTATTATGGTTCCCTAATCGATTAGAATGGATACAATCCTCGCAGTGTGTTCTTAGTATTGGTGAATAGAGCGTCCCTGGTGCAGGGATACTTGCATAAATTGTTAAAGGTCAGCATAGATACAAGATGACCCTAGACTTCATTGAATAGGCAAAAAGGGGTGGGAAAAAGGAGAGAGGTAAGGGGTTTATAGGTTGGAGCATCAGCGAGGCAAATTAATTGATTAGACCTCCAAAAAGGGTTTGAAGCTAATGGCCTCATTCAAGCCTGGAGAATAGTTGGCTCGGAGACCGTAAATCCCATTGTGTTTCGCGCTGAAGTACCTTTTGGTCGACGTTGCCTCCCCTTGTGTCTTCAGGGACACAATCCAAGGCAGCAAATTTAAATAAAGAGGGTTCGTATTTGTGCCTGAATGCCACATGATGGCCAATGGTGGTGTTCAGTAGGCCGTTGGTGGCATAATAAACGTGGTCTTTGATTGGCTTCCAGAAGGGGCAGATGGTCTTCCCTACATAGAAGCTGCCACATTAACAGAATATGATGTAAATTACTCCTTTTGTTTGGCATGTTACGTGATGCCGTAGTTTGAGTTTGGCCGTTTGGCAGCTGAACAGAGGTGCCTTCCAATATCATGTCACAAAAATTGCAATTGCCACATTTGAATAAACCTGGGGGTTGTGAGTGGCTCATAGCCTATTTTACAATATTTACTCTTGACCAGACTGTCGCGAATTGAGGTAGCGCGTCTGAAAGTAATCTCCGGGTTATGCCCTATGTATTTTGATAGTCTGATCAATAGTCAAAAGGTGCCAGTGTTTGTGCATAATAGCCCGTATTTGTGCATGCTGGTCAGATAAAGTATTAATCAATCTGGTGGTGTTGGGTACCGTTTTTTTAATAGCTTTAAGTGTCTCCACTCTGTGTTTACTCGTTGCTCTGTTAAAGGCCTTTTTAAGGCATGTCCTGCTATAGCCCCTACTGAATAATCTGGTATACAGCTGGTCTGCTTCCATCTTAAATTTTTTGTCATCGGAACAATTACGTCTTAGATGTAAATATTGCCCATAGGGTATACTACAAACTAGAGGAGATGGATGGGCACTGGCAGTGTGCAAGATCGTATTCCCAGCTGTGGGCTTACGGTAAAGAGAGGTGTTAATTGTTCCGGCCTCATTAACATATATCAGGATGTCCAAAAAGGCAATTGCCGATTGGCTGGAACTCATAGTGAACCTGAGATTGTAACTATTACGACTATTACGTAGCTGCATGAATATTTGTAGGTTTTCAAATGTTCCTGTCCATAACAGGAGTATATCGTCGATATACCGGAACCATCCTAACACAAACGAAAGTAAGTTATCGGGTTCATCACCAGAAAAAAGTTCCCGCTCCCACCCCCCCCCAGGTACAGGTTCGCATAAGAAGGCGCACAGGATGTGCCCATTGCGACACCATGTACCTGGGGGAAGTGGGACCCATCGAACGAAAAAAAAAAAAAAAATTGTCAGAATGGCGCAAGCCATGACTAGAGCTCAGGGTGGAAGTTCTAGTGAAACCATACAAAAAGACGGTAAAAAATGACGTATTGATCACTTTTTTACTCCCATCTCGTGAGCTCAAACGACCAAGTCTAACGATATGCAGGCTGAGAATCCCACCCCTAATGATTCCACTTTCCCCCCTACCGAAACACTCCCCCCTGGCTCGTTTTTAACCCCTCAAGAAATGAGCAATAATTTAAAATTAGAAGTGATTAACCTATCCTCCCAAGTCTTAGATGACCTGATTGTCAGATACAACCAACAATACAATGATGCCATTCAGCTTGCCCTCTCCGAGGGCTTGATCACCAAAGCCATTTTTGAGGGAATACAAGTTCCCTTCCCCAAAACACCCACCTTCTATGCGCTCCCAAAAACACACAAAAGCATGATACATCCACCGGGACGCCCTATAGTTTCGGGAGTAGGCTCCAAAACCGAACGGGCTAGTAGGTTCGTTGATGAATATTTTAGACCCCATGTGATATCTCTGCCCTCATATATTCAGGATACCCCCGACCTTCTTAGGGCCCTAGACTGCCTTAATGTGCCACCAGGATGCTTTTTAGTATCCATTGATGTCGAAGCACTGTATTCCTCCCATTCCGCACACAAAGGGTTTGGAAGTTATAGCTAGCTTTCTGGCGGAAAAAGGCCCCAAACTAGACAAACTCAACACATTTGTGCTTAATATATTGGCTCACATTCTGACAAAAAAAATTTTTCTCGTTCGATGGGTCCCACTTCCTCCAGGTACAGGGTGTCGCAATGGGCACCTTCTTATGTGAACCTGTACCTGGGGGGGTGGGAGCAGGAACTTTTTTCTGGTGATGAACCCGATAACTTACTTTCGTTTGTGTTAGGATGGTTCCGGTATATTGACGATATACTCCTGTTATGGACAGGAACATTTGAAAACCTACAAATATTCATGCAGCTACTAAGTCGTAATAGTTACAATCTCAGGTTCACGATGAGTTCCAGCCAATCGGCAATTGCCTTTTTGGACATCCTGATCTATGTTAATGAGGCCGTAACAATTAACACCTCTCTTTACCGTAAGCCCACAGCTGGGAATACGATCTTGCACGCTGCCAGTGCCCATCCATCTCCTCTAGTTTGTAGTATACCCTATGGGCAATATTTATGTTTTAGACGTAATAGTTCCGACGACAAACATTTTAAGATGGAAGCAGACCAGCTGTAAACCAGATTATTCAGTAGGGGCTATAGCAGGACATGCCTTAAAAAGGCCTTTAACCGAGCAACGGGTAAACGCAGAGTGGAGACATTTTCTAAAGCTATTAAAAAAACGGTACCCAACACCAGCAGATTTATTACTACTTATTCTGACCAGCATGCACAAATACGGGCTATTATGCACAAACACTGGCACCTTTTGACTATTGATCAGACTCTATCCAAATACATAGGGCATAACCCGGAGATTACTTTCAGATGCGCTACCTCAATTCGCGACCGTCTGGTCAAGAGTAAATATTGTAAATTAGGCTCTGAGCCACTCACAACCCCGGGTTTATTCAAATGTGGCAATTGCAATTTTTGTGACATGATATGGAAGGCACCTCTGTTCAGCTGCCAAACGGCCAAACTCATAAACTACGGCATCACGTAACATGCCAAACAAAAGGAGTAATTTACATCGTATTCTGTCAATGTGGTAGCTTCTATGTAGGGAAGACCATCCGCCCCTTCTGGAAGCGAATCAAAGACTACGTTTATTATGCCACTAACGGCCTACTGAACACCACCATTGGCCATCATGTGGCATTCAGGCACAAATACGAACCCTCTTTATTTAAATTTGCTGCCCTGGATTGTGTCCCTGAAGACATAAGGGGAGGCAACTTCGACCAAAGGGTACTTCAGCGCGAAACACAATGGATTTACCGTCTCCGAGCCAACTATTCTCCAGGCTTGAATGAGGGCATTAGCTTCAAACCCTTTTTGGAGGTCTAATCAATTAATTTGCCTCGCTGATGCTCCAACCTATAAACCCCTTACCTCTCTCCTTTTTCCCACCCCTTTTTGCCTATTCAAATGAAAGTCTAGGGTCATCTTGACATAGTTTTATCTATGCTGACCTTTAACAATTTATGCAAGTATCCCTGCGCCAGGGACGCTCTATTCACCAATACTAAGAACACACTGCGAGGATTGTATCTATTCTAATCGATTAGGGAACCATAATAGTTATGTGACATATCACTCTTGTATACATATAATGCTATACCATTGCTATGTTAGTTCTATACTAATTAGGAAGTATTTAAATTTAATTGTATTTAAAGGATCACTAAAGGAATTTTTTTTTAGCTAAATTGCTTCCTTTACCTTACTGCAGTACTGGTTTCATGTCCTCATTGCTCATTTTTGCTTTGTTGCTGTAAAACTGCTCTGATCTCCACACTTCCTGGTTGCCTGTTTCCTTATAACCATCATACTGGGAGCTTTTCACGATGGTCTAAGCTGTCATTACTGTGTGTCTAAAACTTAACAGAACCAATCAGATTCATTTTAAAAACAAAACACTGCCCTGGATTTGTTTGTTTTTGTTCTGTGGGTCTCTTTACTTCACAGAAACCTGAAACCAGTTTAAAAACGAAAGTGAAACTGTAGGCACATTATATGATTGAATTTAATCTATTTTTAATCATTTTTAAAAGGAATCAGTTAACGTTTATGTCTCTATACCCTGTAAACAGTCATTTCAGCAAAAAAAATGTTTTCCTTTAGTGACCCTTTAAGTATCCTTTCAATATTCTTTAAATATTTGTCATGTATGTATTATGTTTATGTATGACCTGTGTCCCCTCATACATCATGGCATAATACTAGTTCATTCCATAAATGTCATTACCCATCTTAGTTGATACCTTTAGGGTTAACTTTATTCCCAATTTTAATCCAAATATAGGTATCTGTTTGATCATCGTGTAGGCTCTTTCTTGTTTATCCCTTCTCTATTTCCCCTTATTTTCTCCATTCGGATATCTGTGTTCTCCCCATATATGAGTATGGCAACCTGACTGTATACCTTTGCAATACGATGGACAGGAATGCTTCTGGGCTTGGCCGTTTGGCACTTATCATTTGCTCCTTACAAATGTCTTCCGTGTCGGGCCAATTACGAGCATATGTTTACACATAGAGACGTAGACGCCCAGCTGCCGTGCTGTGACACTGCCTACCAATGACGAGCAGCCCTTTGCTTAGTACAAGGTAATTTGCCTGTAGTGAGCGTGCATACGTCACCACGCTCACACTGTACATGCCCGCCCATACCCATTCACAGAAGTTCCCCTGTTTATGCGCCGCTGATGGTTGCGGCGCATGATAGTGACGTTGTCACGCTATGTTGCCAGCCCGGCATATTTAAACTCGGCTAACAGTGATAGCCGTGTACACAGCACAGGCTGCTACCCTGGGGCACACATGCACATTTCAGGCTGAAAGTAAGTAACCAAGCACTCTTACCCTTTATCTCCTATTCTGTCCATGATATTGCTGGGCTGTGTAACTGAACTTTTCTCCATTTACTTTGCTCCTTCAGGAGCTGCTGGCTTCTCGGACTATACTGTCCCAAAGTCTTGACTACTCAAACTATGTTAGGATCTTCACTATATATATATATATCGGTTATATAACGGTTAGGTATAAAACCAGACTGATCTTGATGCACCAGCCTGTCTATAACCTGCGATAACATTTTAGCCAGAATTGTAGCTAGAAGTTTGACATCTGTGTTTATTAAAGAGATTGGACGGTATGAATCTCGAGACATCTTATCTTTGCCTGGTTTAGGAAGTAATATAATTATAGCCTCCTGCATACTGTCAGGTAGAGTTCCCTTTTCCTCTGCTTCAAATAATGCTTCCAGCAAGGGCTGCAATATAACACCTCCATATTGAGAGTATACCTCCACTGGTAGTCCGTCTGGACCTGGGGATTTGTGTTGCGCAGCCCCTTCCAGGGCTTCCTTCAGTTCTGCCAGTGTGATAGGGAGATTTAACATCTCCCTCTCCTCCTCAGCCAGTTGGGGGATGGGACAGCCCTGCAAAAACGAAGCCATCTCCGAATCTACATTCTTGGTTCTGGAGGAATATAACTCCCTATAAAACCCTTTGCTCCCTGGCTACCAGTGCTAGGATATGTCCCGTATTTTCCCCTTCCTCAAAGTGGCTCTGTTGGTGAAAATATCTCCTCTTCTCCGCTGTTGACAGCAGTACCGAGTTGTACAAAGATTGCGCCTCAACCCAGGAATCCTGGTTACTCTGAGAGGGATCTATTACCAGCGCTTGTTCTCTGGTTTTCATTTCGTCCCAGACTTTATCCTCCCATTCCCTAGAGCGGGTCTTAATGCCCGATATTTCCCTAATAAGGCACCCCCTCAAAAAAGCTTTTAATGTATCCCATACCACCTCTGCATTTGCAGTACCCCTATTAAGTTGCCAATACTCCTGTAGCAGGCCTACCGTCCCATCTGGGGATGGGAGTAAGGTCAGCCAAAATGGGTTCACTTTCCACAATGGGCGGCCCGTTGCAACCGTAGCATCCAGTCTAACCCAAAATCGAGAGTGATCCGACAAAAATCTTGGCTCATAAGCCGAGTCCCTTACCCTTTGCATTAATGTTTCGTTTCCCAGGTCTATTCGAGAGAGTCCGCCATGCGAGGCCGAGTGACACAAGTAACAAATCTCGTCACCATGTCTCTCACTCCACACATCACGGAGTCCCACTTCTGAAAGCAACAGAGCAAACATAGTTTTTCCAGCCATCTGTCCTGTCGCCTTAGGTATCAAAGACATTCTATCTAGTCCCCGATCCAAAACATTATTGAAATCCCCCAATGCTAACACAAGGGTATCTGGGTATAGAGCCATGAATTCTGCCAATCTTCTCAGGGGTACCGCAGAAAACGGCGGGGGAATATACAGTAGGTGAACCCGATTTTGTGTCAATCTCGCTCTTTCTCGGCGAGATTGAGCACCTACGAGCCCCATCGCGGGAGCCAGCGCCGAGCTGGCTTGCCGCGATGGAGACAGAGCCGTCATAGAAGCGACGGGAGATCCGACTTGGATTCCCGCCAATTCTACACGTGTGCGGCGTTTGCTATGAATCCTGAGGGGGAAGTCCCCGCCGGATTTTAAATAGAAATCCGGCATGGGTCCCCCCCTCAGGAGCATACCGGGCCCTTAGGTCTGTTATGGGTTGTAAGGAGAGCCCCCCTACGCCGAAAAAAACGGCGTAGGGGGTCCCCCTACGATCCATACCAGACCCGTATCCAAAGCACGCTACCCGGCCAGCCAGGAAGGGAGTGGGGACGAGCGAGCGCCCCCCCCCCCTCCTGAGCCGTACCAGGCTGCATGCCCTCAACATGGGGGGGTTGGGTGCTCTGGGGCAGGGGGGCGCACTGCGGCCCCCCCACCTCAGAGCACCCTGTCCCCATGTTGATGAGGACAGAGCCCCTTCCCGACAACCCTGGCCGTTGGTTGTCGGGGTATGCGGGCGGGAGGCTTATCGGAATCTGGGAGCCCCCTTTAATAAGGGGGCCCCCAGATACCGGCCCCCCACCCTAAGTGAATGAGTATGGGTAGGTATCACATGGGTAGGTACAGAGCATGATGGGACTGTGAGGCCTATATAGGTCCGATGCAAGGCGCGCATCCGTCATTTCAGCGAGGAGGACCGGCGAGTCAACATCGGGAGAAGAAGAGAAGTGAAGAACATGACGTCACAGCGCGGAAGAAGAACTCACAGCACGGAAGAAGACGTACAGCACGGAAGAAGGGACCGGACTGCGAGACGAAGAACCGGGGTGCGACGAGTCAACAGCGGAGAGCGGCGAGACCCCCCGGATAGCGGAGAAGACCCGTCGGGATAGCGTAAGAAGAAGAGCCCCGCCGAAGACGCCGGAGGAAACCCGCCGGGGGGGTGGGGGCTTTTTTAAAAGCCACCCCCCCCCGGCGGTGGAAGAGAACCAGACGGCGGCCCCCACCCACCCGAAGACGTCAAAGAAGAAGCCCCCCCTGGTAAAAGAGCTAATAAAGAAGACAGGGGGCGGCCTCCGGAGCAGACTAATAAAATATTTTAATACACTGTGTGGTTTATTTGTGTTTTTACCACTTTTCTTGCAGGTGAATGGGTAGGGGTACGATGTACCCCATACTCATTCACTTAGGGTGGGGGGCCGGTATCTGGGGGCCCCCTTATTAAAGGGGGCTCCCAGATTCCGATAAGCCTCCCGCCCGCATACCCCGACAACCAACGGCCAGGGTTGTCGGGAAGGGGCCCTGTCCTCATCAACATGGGGACAGGGTGCTCTGAGGTGGGGGGGCCGCAGTGCGTTCCCCTGCCCCAGAGCACCCAACCCCCCCATGTTGAGGGCATGCAGCCTGGTACGGCTCAGGAGGGGGGGGGGCGCTCGCTCGTCCCCACTCCCTTCCTGGCTGGCCGGGTAGCGTGCTTTGGATACGGGTCTGGTATGGATTGTAGGGGGACCCCCTACGCCGTTTTTTTCGGCGTAGGGGGGCTCTCCTTACAACCCATAACAGACCTAAGGGCCCGGTATGCTCCTGAGGGGGGGACCCATGCCGGATTTTTATTTAAAATCCGGCGGGGACTTCCCCCTCAGGATTCATAGCAAACGCCGCACACGTGTAGAATTGGCGGGAATCCAAGTCGGATCTCCCGTCGCTTCTATGACGCGCTTGCTGGGATGTGCTGTCACTATTCCAGTGAGTGCAAGATGTCGGCGAGATCTCGGCACCATGTCGCCGAGTATCAGCGCGACGCTGTCGTGCTAAAAGAACAATATCACAAACACCTACTGTAGATTGCAGCAATAATACATGTTAACTTATTAAGTTTGCATAACAGGAAAACGTATCTGCCCTCTTCGTCCACTTGTTGTTGAATACATTCAAGCAAGACGTTTACAGACACCATTACACTAACCCCCCTAGAATAGGAAGAGTATGTGGAGTGGTACTGCCTCGAATACTTGCGTGAACTCAGCCGGTGGATAGAGTCAGACCGCAGATGCGTCTCCTGTAAGCATATTATCTGAGGCTGCAGCCTATCAAAATATCTAAACATTGCGTTCCTTTTATCTCTATTCCCTAAACCCCTGATATTCCATGTCATAAATAGTACTCCCTTCTTTGTTACCTTATTCATTGAGACTTACAAAAACAAGTTATACTTAAAATTACTAAAACAACAAAGGAAGAAAAACGTACAGGATTTCCCTCTGCTATGGTGTGTAAAAACAATAAATCTAACTGTAGTCGTGTTTCTCTATTGATACTCCTATACCATCTAGTGCGTGCATAACTCGTATCTCGCCACCTTACTGTTTGTGATTGTATTTGTAGATTAGTGTTTAGTGATTTCTCTCCCCCCCCCCTTCCTACCCCAACCCCCCCCCCTCCCTCCCGTCCACCCTCGCTCCCCCCCCCCCGCCCATCTAGGCCTTCCCCCAGGGTTGTACCTATGGCCTCACTACAGCTTACACTCCTCCACTCTTCTCTCGCATACCTCCCTACATCCGCCTCATCCATACCTATTCGCTCCTTCCTTCTACCATACATCTATACTCCTTTTATACCTTTCCTCCCCCCCCCCCTTATAATTGACTTTAGTGCTTCCGTGCCTCTTCCATACTTCTTTTTGTGTTTGTTCGGTTGATTTAAAGTGCCTACCCAGAATTTAATTATAGTTCTTTCCTTCTTCCCCTAAACTCCCACACCACTTTATATTAACAGCAGTTTTAGACCCTCCATACTCTCGCCCTACTGCTATATTATACACATCTATACATTCTGTGCATTTTTCATTGTAGCAAAAAAAAAAAACCATACTCTTATGCTTCTACTAATTTGTGCAAATTGTGTGCATTGTGAATTTCAAAAAAAAACAAAAAAACAAAAAAAAAAACGAAAAGAAAAAAAAAAAACAAATACAAAAAAAAAAAAAGAGGTTCTCAAAGCCAGTCCTGTTCTACTCCTGGCTTATGGCCCAAAGAAAGAAGATCATTTTAAAGGTCTTGTTTTCTTCGAGCCACCTTTCCACACTCTTTGGAGTATCAAAAAATTTGGTACCATCTTTCGCCATTACTCGCAGACGTGCAGGGTAAAGTAATGCATAGTCTAATTTATGTTGTTGAAGCTTTCGTTTGACTGGAATAAATTCTCCTCTTCGTCTCTGCAGGTCTGGGGAAAAATCCTGATAAAATGAGATTCTCGCCCCATTAAAAAAAATATCTCCCTTTTCTCTGGCCTTCCGAAGCAAAGTCACTTTATCAATGTAGTTAAACATTTTAATAAGTAGTGGCCTGGGATATTTATTTGCTGGTTGAGGTTTAAAGGGGGTACGATGGGCTCTCTCAATATTAAAAAATGGTGAGAAGGATGTGGCCCCAAAGACCTCCCTAAACCATCCCTCCAAAAATGCTATTGCATTCGCTCCCTCAGGCATGCCTATTATCCTAACGTTGTTTCTGCAATTTCTGTTTTATAACTCATCAATTCTTGCAGCGTGTATATCCATCTGTTTCTTCATATCAGTGATTACTTGTTTAAAGGGAGAAAGGTCATCTTCCACTGTACTAAGTCTCTCCTCCAACACAGTCATTTTTTCCACAGTCTTGCTCACACTATCCCCCATTGAGAGGAGCTCGCCCGTAATGCCTTTAAGCTCTGCATCCAGGCCAGTTATTGAGTCTCTACATGCACTAAAAGCATGCAACAAATCCCTCAACGTAGGCTCCTCCTCCCTTTCTGTGGGTGCTCCCTCCATATTGGTCTGAGCTGTCCTAACAAGGGCTAATACAGCAGTTACAGTGTTGATTTTTCCTGCCCCTGCCCCTTTGGTACTCAGTTTTCGTGTTGAGCTTCACGGCAGCGAATGGACTGGCCGGTATCGACAGGGTTTTACAGTTTCTGCAGCTAGGGGTAGACAAAAACCTGGCAGTAAGCACTATCAAGGGGCAGATTTCGGCCTTATCGGTCTGGTTTCAAAGACCTTTGGCCACCCACTCGCTGATTTAAAACCTTCTTACAGGGGGTCTTGCGTATTAATCCTCCAATCAGGGCACCCCTTTGCCCTTGGAACCTAAACCTTGTCTTGTCAGCTCTGCAAAAGCAGCCTTTTGAGCCTCTGGCCGAGATTCCATTGTTATTGCTAACTAGAAAGTTAGTATTTTTGGTGGCGATGGCTTCTGCTAGAAGAGTGTCAGAGCTGGCAGCCTTGTCATGCAGAGAACCATACCTCATTGTGCATAAAGACAGAGTAGTTCTCCGTCCTCACCCATCCTTCCTACCAAAGGTCATATCAAGTTTTCACTTGAACCAGGATTTGATCCTACCATCGTTCTTTCCAAAGCCCACTTCGAGAAAGGAAGGATTGCTGAATACCTTGGATATTGTTAGGGCCATGAAGGTCTATCTTAAAGGGGTTGTAAAGGAATTTTTTTTTTTTCATAATAAGCATCCTTTACTAGCAGACATTTCTCTTTTCACTTCCTCATTGTTCGTTTTTGCTCAGAAGTCGCTCTATTTCTTCTCTGTTCTGTTCACTTCCTGCTTGTCTGATTTTACTCACCACCGTGATGGGAGGCTTTACTGCGGTGGTGAGTAACATGCTCACCCCCTCCTGGGAACTACATCTGTGCGGCAGGACGCTCTTCACGTGTTAGAGACCTCAAGGAGGTGTGAATTACTGGGCATGCTGCAATTCATACTGGGAAATGTAGTTCTTACATGAACAAACAATGCAAACCAGGAAGTGAATGAGAGAAAAGAAACTAGAATGCCGGAGGTGATATAGATGAAGGAATTTAATAGGTATTTACTTGTTTTTTAACAGAATCATTACACTATTCTATCTGTCTACCTTGCAGACATTAATTTTAGGCAAAAAATGTTTTTCCTTTAGTGACCCTTTAAGGCCACAGAGGGGATTCGAAAGACGGATGTGTTATTCGTCTTGCCAGATGGTCCTAAGAAGGGTCAGGCAGCAGCGAAATCCACCATCGCCAGATGGATTAAACAGTTGATTATTCAGGCCTACGGCTTAAAGGGGGTAACCCCCTCCTTTGTCGGTGAAGGCCCATTCTACTAGGGCCATGGGCGCCTCCTGGGCAGCGCACCACCAGATCTCCATGGCTCAGGTTTTCAGGGTGGCGACCTGGTCGTCGGTCCATACGTTCACAAAGTTTTATCAGCTGGACGTTAGGAGTGCCGATGCAGCCTTTGGGCAGGCGGTACTGCAGGCGGCAGTATAGGATCCTCAAGTCCAGGGCACCCTTAATTTATTTAATTTATATGGATTTAGTCTTTGACCGAGATGTCTCCCTCCCCTCATTAAGCATTGCTTTGGGACATCCCACATAGTAATGGCTATGCTGCTCTGTGTCCCGTGATGTACGATAAAGAAAAAGGGATTTTTATATACAGCTTACCTGTAAAATCCTTTTCTTGGAGTACATTACGGGACACAGAGCTCCCACCCCTCTTATGAGGAATATTTTGGGATGCATACTGCTTGCTACAAAACTGAGGTACTCCCGGTATGGGAGGGGGTTATATAGGGAGGGGACTTCCTGTCTGAGAATGCCAGTGTCCATCACCTGAAGGTAGACTCTATAACCCACATAGTAATGGCTATGCTGCTCTGTGTCTCGTAATGTACTCCAAGAAAAGGATTTTACAGGTAAGCTGTATATAAAAATCCCTTTTTTTGTACCCACCGTAAAATCCTTTTCTCTGAGTCCATGGACGGACACAGCACCCACCCCTCCTTTTTAGGTTTGTACTGCTTGTTACGAACTGAGGCTGCATGCTGCAGTGAGGAGGATTATGTCTGGAAGGACCGCTCCCTAACTCTGTTAATGTAACATGTATTTAATTATCCAACATGTTTCTGCCTAGTCCTCTACTGTAAACAGGGTACATAACCCACTTGTCAAGTTTTAAGGAGCTATGTCTGTCCATGGATTTAGATAAAAGGATTTTACGTGAGTACAAAAAATCCTATTTTTTCAGGCTCTAGAATTTTTTTTTTTTTTTTTCAACTTCATCATTAAAACGGCCTTGCCTACACACGATAGTTAAAAAAAAAAATGCTCTAGCAAAGCGCGGTGATGTACAACGGCACTATATAGGGGAAGTTCCATTCGGATGACGCCACCCTTTGGCCTGCTTTAGCTGATTTTGTGTTAGTAAAAGATGATTCGCTCTTTTCTGTCTGTCACAGCGTGATGAATGTGCTTACTCCATTACGAACGGTAGTTTTACCAGAGCGATCGCTCCCGTCTCATAACTTCTGAGCATGCGTGGGTTATTCAAGTCGTTAAAGCCCACACACGATCATTTTTTACAACCCGAAAAACGACGTTTAAAACGTTGTGAAAAAATAGAGCATGTTCGATTTTTTTTTTTTTTTGCCTGTTTTTCAGAACCCGAAAAATGCTCTGAAGCCCACACACGATCGTTTTAAATTACATTTTTAAAAAACGTTTTTTACAACCCGAAAAATGATCGTGTGTATGCGGCATTAGAACGCATAATGTAGATTCACAGTAATAGATTCCAAATGCAAATACCACAATTGGAGTCAACTCAAGACCCCTTTCCTGCTTAATTGATGAAAAAATGATGGCTTAGCCAGTAACTGGCCATGAAACGGCTTTTGATTGAATTGTCTAATTACTTTCGGTCTCTTGAAAAAGGTGATGGCTATTCTTAAGAGCTGTAATTCCTAAACCCTTCCTCCGATTTTGGATGTACATACCCTCAAATTAAACCTGAGTGTGTGCACTTTCAGCCCATATGCATTATATAACTATAGCTTGAATATATTTGGGTAAATACCTGAAAAAAATCAAAGTGTTCCGGTGTCTGTATATGGACCTACTTAGACCCAGTCTTTCTGGACATTGTCTGCCATGTAAACATGGCAGATCGCCATTCTAACGGGGGGGACATGGAGATTTTTTGTTCCTGCTAACCAGGAACACGGATCTGTGTTTTCCCAGTCAGTCCATCCCCCACACAGGTAGAACACACTTAACCCCTTGATCGCCCCTGGCTTTAATCTCTTCCCTGCCAGCATCATTAGTATAGTAACAGTGCAATTTTCTAGCACTGTAATAATGTCACTGGTTCCCAAAAGTGTCTGCCGCAGTGTCGCAATCCCGCTAAAAATTGCTGATTGCCACCATTACTAGTCAAAAAATAAATTCAAAATTCCATAAAAATATCCCATTTGTAGACGCTATAACTTTTGCGTGAAGCCAATAAATATACACGTAATGGGATTTTTTTACCAAAAAATTTTAAAAAAAGTAGTAGAATACATATTGGCCCAAATTGAAGAAAATATTATCTGTTTTTGTTTATAGGACAAAAAATAAAAACCGCAGAGGTAATCAAATACGACTAAAATAGAGCTCTATTTGTGGGGGAAAAATATACATAAATTTGAGTATATCATCGCATGAATGCGCAATTGTAAGTTAACCGACTGCCACACGACTATTTAAATCGACAGAATGGCACGGTCAGGCAAAAGGGCGTACCTGTACATCCCTTTAAATTTGCTGCCTAGTAGGCGCGCCTGCGGGTCCTGCTAAATCTGTTCACTGACTGATCGCGGCAAGGAGAGGCAGAACGGGGAGATGCCTATGATGCCTATGTAAACTGTTCCCCTGTTCTGCCTAGCAACATGACAGGGAATCTTATGTGCTCCCTGTCATGTTGTGTAGTGAGCACCCCCCCTACAGTTAGAACACATCCAGGGAACACAACCCCTTGATCAGCCCCTAGTGTTTAACCCCTTCCCAGCCAGTGTCATTTATACAGTAATCGGTGGCTATTTGTAGCTCTGATCACTGTATAAATGTCAGTGGTCCCACAATGGTGTTAAGTGTCTGCTCTAATGTCATAATCCGGATAAAAATCACAGATCACCGCAGTTACGAGTAAAAAAAAAAATGAAACAATAATACACATGCCATAAATCTATCCCCTATTTTGTAGACGCTATAACTTTTGTGCAAACCAATCAATATACACTTATTGCATTTTTGTTTGTTTTTTTGTAGACTATATTTGGCCTAAACTGATGAAGAAATTTTGTTTTTTCTATATATTTTTGGGGATATTTATTAAAGCAAAAATATTAGTCTGTTTTTGTTTATAGCGCAAAAAAATAAAAACCGCAGAGGTGATCAAATACCACCAAAAGAAAGCTCCGTTTGTGGGGGGAAAAGATGTCAATCGTGCAAATTTGTATGGGTACAAAGTCGCACGACCGCGCAATTGACAGCTAAAGCGGCACAGTGCCGTATCGCAAAAAAAAAGGGTCCTTAAGTTTTTAAATAATGCATTACAATTTAAATAAACCCATTCAATTTTAGTCCCCTAAAATGTACTGGAGATTTTAGCCAACTAAAGTAAAATGAAGACAATTCAGATTACTAAAATACGACTAAAACTAAATGTCAAATTTTACGTGAAATTTAACACTGCTAACTAACACTGGGGGAGGGGGGAGGGGGAAAGACAGACTACCGATGACCTCACTAGTGATACGAATACAGTGATCAGTGCAGGGGGATCCCTCTGCCACAGTATATGTGCGGTGGGTAGAACCCAAGTGGATAATATGAAGCATGCATGATTTTAGCTCCCAAGTGCATAACTGTTTACATTTAATCTCATTGGCCTCACAGTGGCACAATTGAGTGCATTGAGGTTTGCTGATTGAGGTTGCAAACAATAAATTTAGACTTTTTGATGGAAATAATTCACTCTTTGGGACTTATTTTTTTGTGCTTTATGTGTCTTGGGTGAAAATGACATTATCTCTTTCTCTTTGTTTTAGCTGTTCTCCCTCCAGTGATCTGGAAGTGTTTTTGCACGGCCTTGGTCTTGGACACCTTGCAGATATATTCTTGGTAAAAAAAAATGTTTTTATTACTAAATTAAATATTCAACAATAAGATATAAAATGCTAAATACACTGTTTAATTAAATGTGTTTATTATATTAGGTGGACTTGTAGAGGTTCAGGTATCCGCAGTGTTTACTCCCTCTCGCTCCTACGGTTTCATTTACAATCCAGCATATGCGCTAATGAGGGGTGGACCTGGCTTTTTCAGATTTGCTTGGCAGGTATTTTTTCTAGCCAAAACCCATCTTCAGCCAGCATTAAAGCAGAAAAATGCGGTAACGCATTGCAGACAAGGCACAACTTCAACGACTTCTATAAGGCTGGTTTCAAAAACACAGTAGAAACGCATATGCATTTTTGCCACGTTACCAGTGCGTGTTGCACCTGTGAAAAAGAACATGGGATTCAAACAGGGATGCATTTTTATTTTTTCAAAATTCTAAAAAAAAAAAAATTCTGAGGGCTTGGGGTATGACAAGGGGGTTTAGGGCTTGTTTATACCAAAATCCCCACATTCCCAGTGTACAACAGATCATGCATTTGTAGTGTGTATTTAGGCATTATTTTATTTTTACTGATTTGCAATGTGTTCATGAGCATTCGCAGGTGTTCAATATTCAAAAAAATGCATCATACTGCCCTGTTTTAAATGCACATGAAAGCACCACAGTGTTGTAAAACTAGCCGCATTGACAAACATTTATTTTGCTTGCTTGTACATTTTCACAGCGTTTAAAAAAAAAATGCTATTGACTGCATCTGGTGTAAACAAGTTGTCAAATGTTTTCATTGCGGTCTTTGTGCCCTCTGGGTAGATTTGTCCTTGTGACCATTTTGTAGTTGTCATTGGACCATGAGGTAATGTTAAATCATTTATTGGCGACATCAATTCTAGTGATGTCCAAGATCTAGATTCCCCTAACTTTGTAGACATTTCCTCTCACTTCCTGTTGTCACAGGACAAGAAGTGAAGGGAAATGTCCCAAGGGATTCATAGACCGTGGGTTATATGCTGCTACCTTTAGGTTGTTTGACATTGGCAAAAATTGCCAATGTTTTTGCCACTAGGGGGTCAAACCCCTAGTGTATTTATATAACCCTGCCCATTATGTGAGGCTCCAGTTTTTTCCTAGTGTCTTTATATGATAAGCTCTTTCTCCTTTTTAGAGTATATTTTTAGAGTATGATTTCTTAATATTTTTCATCAGATACTAGCAGTTTCCAGATCAGTTACCCACTGGTATTCTTTGAGGAACTGGCCTGTAATGTTTGCTTTGGTTGTTGAATCCTGTGTTCAGTGCTCATCTTGGCATCCTTGATTGACCCCTTTGGGTGTAAGCCAATGTTGTGCAAAGCCTGGACCCCTGTCCAGCAATGTGGACAAGCTACGACAGGGCTTCCCTGTACCTTTATACAATCTGGTTCCTGGCTTCTACAGTGCCTTGAAAAAGTATTCTTACCCATTGACATTTTGTCATTTTATAATCAAAAACTTAAATGTGTGTTTTTTTTTTTCTTCTGATCAGCACAAAGTGGCACATGATTGTGAAATAGAAGAAAAATGATAAATGGTTTTCCCTTATCGTCTTTCAGGACAGCACCTTGAGAGCGTGGTTCCACCCACTTGACAGGAAACACACCTCCACCAAACTTTTTAAAAGGGAGGCTCCTTCAACTTATCAGTCTTTGTGTTTCCTCCGGTGGGAACACAGGTGGGGGTAGACGGTGCGGACATCTTTTTTTCCAGTTCAGGCAGCCGAACGCCGCCGCCATCTTAGGAAGGTCAGTCGGGCTGCTTCCCCCGGAAGTGAGGTAACCAGAAGGGGGCGGCATCCTACGAGCGGGCGCAGGGCATAGACGTCATTTCCGCCAGGAAGCGCTGAGGGAGGAACATGTCTGGTGCCTGTCCGGAACCGGCGGTTTTGCCACCAGCATCACGCTGCTGCCTCAACATGGACGCAGGATCAGCAGCGAGTGGAACAGGCACTGGCACAAGCAAAGGCCCAGGTAAGGGGTAGACTGAGGTTCTACACTTATTTACTATGGGGTCTCTCTAGCAGGACAGCAAATTGAGACATTTCAGCACATGGACATACCCCCTACCTTATAAATAGACCTGATCTGGTGGCCATCTTACATTCTGCTTTTTGTCAGTGTAGGGAGAGGGTGCTGTTTGGAGCAGGGACAGGCTGTATTCATTCAAATAGCTATCTAAAAGGTCCTCAAAAGTCCTTTTAAGGACTGGTATAGGTGTGCTACTTGCTCTAGTATATAGGTGTCTAATACATTCATATACTTTTTGTCATTGTAGGTTGAGGGTGCTGTTTGGAGCAGGGACAGGCTGTATTCATTCAAATAGCCATCTAAAAGGTCCACAAAAGTCCTTTCAAGCACTGGTATAAGTGTGCTACTTGCTGTGCACTGCAGTATATAGGTCTCTTCTCCCTTAGGGGGGGTGTGAGTGTTTTCCCGCCTAGTGGCGGGGGCCTGTTTGGGCACATGAGTGTAGTGGATCTCTCGCTGTGCACCTGTGGTGAGCATCTTGATTGATTTTCAGGCTGACTCAAAAGGATGGTTTGTCTTTTTTTCCTTTTTTCTTTTCCGTTATGGCAGGTCAAGAGCTCTGATCCTGGGAATTAAAATAAATGTCCTTCATGCAAGTCTAAACTACCTGAAGGCTGGAAAAAAGCTTTGTCAGACATGTATTGCCTCATTAGTGAAGGAGGAAGCGTCTGCCGCTTGCAGCGACATAATCGCATCTGTTAAAGAATTGGATGCTGCTATTCAGTCCATTTATGTCCTCACTCACGAAACCATCCGTGAGACAGACCACAAGACTCACTGTTAGTCCCGGTAGTGGAGGCAGAAGAGTCCTCCACCTCACATTCTCAAGAATCAGATGAGGAGGATGAGCTGGCGAATATGTCTTCAAAATATAAATTTGTCTTTGGAACAATTTGATGGCCTCCTTAAAGCTATATATGCAACTTTAGGATTAGAGGAGGAACGTAAAGAATTATCTTTACACGACAGGATGTATGCAGGACTCAGTGAGCCCAAGATACGTATCTTTCCAGTCCATACAGCAATTTCTGAAGCGATCAAGAAAGAATGGATTGATCCTGAAAATAAACCTTTCTTTACTAAGGCACACAAGAAAAGGTTTCCTTTTGACGAAGACCCAGCAGCTCCCTGGAATAAAGTTCCAAACCTCGATGCAGCCTTTTCTCAAGATCTTCAGATCTAGCATTTGAGGACATGGGGCTTGGCAATCCATCATAGGCAACCTTAAGCCAGCAATGGCAACTACTTGCGTCTCCGAAAATATGGAGTATTGGTTGAACCAGCTTAAGGATCATATAATAGCTGATTCGCCAAAGCAAGAATTCCTAGACTCCTTTTCAACCCTGTCAACCCTGTCAGCAGCTGTAGCCTATCAGAATGACGGCAAGATCGGCGGTCCTTACTAATTCAGTTAGGAGGGCGCTGTGGTTGAAAACCTGGCCTAAAAACAAGCTGTGTGGAGTACCTTTCCAAGGGGATTTATTGTTTGGCCCCGATTTTAGATGCAGTGCTCGACAGAACTGCAGACAAGAAGAAATCTTTTCCTGTCAAGAAGAAAAAGCAGACAGGCAAAAGGTTTTTTTGTCCTCAAAGGGCTCAAGAACAAAACAAGCCTCAAGAGGAAGAAAGATTGGTTAGGGCAGAAGGGAAAGGGCAAAGGTAATGTCCTTTTCCATCCTCCTGCGGCAACCAGCAAAACACAATGACAACTAGTTGCAGGTGGGGGGAAGACTTCAAAGTTTTCTCCCTTTCTGGGCAAGCATAACAAAAAATCAGTATATTCTCTCTATGCTGTCCCAAGGTTACAGAATAGAGTTCTCGGACCCTCCCCCAGAGGTACCTGTTGACAAATCTACCAAGAGATATAGTCAAGTCCATAGCAATGAAGAGCCTATTGAAGGATCTGATGAACCAGGGGGTTGAAACTCAAGTACCACAGGGGGAGCTTTATCAGGGGTTTTATTCCCATGTATTCATAATAAAAAAGCTGTCCGGAAGTTTCAGACTTTTTCTCAACCTGAAGCCGCTGAACAGATCATTCCTATACAAAAAATTCTGTATGGACTCAATCTTCACGGTCAAATCTTTTGACAAAGGAGTGCTTTATGGCATCAATCGACCTGCCTATCTGCATATCCCCATAGCCTATCAATCCCCAAAATTTCTAAGATTGGTGGTAAACATGGGAAAAGAGGTGGTGCACCTCCAATTCAAAGCCCTCCCTTTCGGCCTTTCCTCGGCTCGGAGAATATTTACAAAGGTCATGGCAGAGGCCCTCGCTCCTCTTTGCTTACAGGGGGTAGCAGTAATTCCATACCTGGACGACCTGCTCTTCTTTGCCCCCTCCAGGGAGAAATTGTTGGAGGATCTCGGAAGAGCTCGTCATCTAGAGGCCTTGGGCTAGATCATAAATATGGAAAAATCAAATTTCAACCCATCCCAAGAGGCACAATTTCTGGGGTATCAGATAAGCTCAGTGGAGCAAAGAATTTTTCTCCCAGAAGACAAAAAATTAAAGATACTAAGGGTCGTAGCCTCCTTACAGACAAATCAAGAGCTATCAGTCAGAAGTAATGTCGGCTCTGGGAACCCTTACCTCATCTATTCCAGTGGTGCAGTGGGCAAGGCTTCACTTCAGACCGCTTCAGAGTTTCCTCCTGAAAATATGGGATCACAGGACAATCTCTGAAGGCAAAGGTAAAAATCCCCACCAAAGTAAAACGATCGCTTTGGTGGTGGAGAAGTCAGAAAAACCTGTCAGCAGGCCTGTTATGGTCATTTCCAGTAGAACAAGTGGTAACGATGCCAGCCTATGGGGATGGGGGGCACACCTGGGTCAGAACTATGCTCAGGGTGTTTGGTCCCGGTCAGAAGCGGAAAAGTCCTCCAATTGGAGAGAACTAAGGGCAGTGGCCTTAGCTTTGGATGCCTTCTCCGCAGACCTTCAAGGTGCCCATGTTCAAATCTTCTCAGACAATGCCACTACCATAGCCTACTTAAACAGGCAAGGAGGCACAAGAAGCAAAACACTTCAGCTTCTCACCTCAGACATCCTAAACTGGGCAGAAAATCATTTGCTGTCCTCAGCGGTCCAACCCAAAGGCACTTTAAATGTAGTGGCGGATTTTCTGAGCAGAAGACGGATTCAGGAAGCAGAATGGACCCTAAATCCGGAAGTCTTCACATTGATCATCCAAGCCTGGCGCCAACCACAAATCAACCTGTATGCGTCAGAAGAAAATACGCAACTTCCGGACTGTCTCCATTCACAGAAACGACAATTCCCAGGGAACAGATGCGTTAATACAGCCTTGGAACTTCCATCTGGCTTACACCTTCCCTCTGTTTCAACTATTTCAGTTGGTACTGAGGAAGATTCAGAAGGAGAAGGTGGAAGTAATTCTAATTACTCCATTCTGGCCAAAAAGGGCTTGGTTTACCTCCATTCTTCGAATGGCAGTCAGGCCGCTCCGGCAGGACTCACTTCTACAGGGTCCGATATACCATCCGGAGGTGGCCTGCCTAAGCCGCACGGCGTGGTATCTGAGAGGCAGTTATTGAGACGAAAAGGTCTGTCTCGACCACTTGTGACTACCTTGCTTTCCAATAGAAAGTTGGTTACCAGGAAGATCTATGCTAAATACTGGAAGGTCTACAACTCCTGGTGTCACTCGTCTAATAGAGTAGTGTAAAATCTAGTGTCAGTTCTGAAATTTCTTCAGAATGGAGCAGAAAAAGTTTTATCAGTCAGTACACTTAAAGTGCAGATAGCCGCGTTGGGAGTTTTTCTGGAAAGGCCTATATCTTCAGAGCGGTTAGTTTCAAGATTTTTCAAGGGGCTTTCTAGATCCAGACCAGCTCCCGTGAGACACTTCCCCAGTTGGGATTTGTCAGTGGTTCTCGAGACACTATATAAGGAACCCTTTGAACCGTTACAATACATTTCTCTAAAGTACCTTACTCTGAAAATGGTGTTCCTAGTGGCAATTATGACAGCCAGCAGAATCCGTGAGTTGCACGCCCTGTCAATAAAGAAATCCTTCCTATCTGTCTACGCGGACAGGGTTGTACTAAAGATTGATGCAGCCTTTCTACCAAAAGTGGCGTCATCCCTCAACCGGTCGCAGGAAATTGTCATACCGACCTTCTGCTCTAATTCTTCAGGGGCGAATGAACACCACTTCCACATGTTGGATGTGAGAAGAACCTTACTACATTACCTTGAAGTGACCAAGGATTTTCGATCTTCAGACTCCTTATTCATACTTTTTTCAGGGAAAGAGAAGGGCCACCAACCGTCTAAGGGGTCAATAGCTAGATGGCTAAAAGACGTTCCTCTGAAAGCCTACTCCCAAGCAGGGCTATCCCCCCCATTGGGAAATTGGAGCACACTCTACTAGAGCTCAGGCCACTACATGGGCAGAAATAGCTGGTGCCATCCCAGATCAGATCTGCAAGGCGGCTACGTGGTCAAGTTACCTTACGTTCGTCCGTCATTACAGACTGGATCTTCTGTCAGCAAGCGATCAGGCTTTTGGCAGAAAGGTCTTGCAGGCTGTGGCCCTCCCTAAATGGGCAAGTCTCTGTTATCCTCTCAGGGTGCTGTCCTGAAAGACGATAAGGGAAAAGTCAAGTTAGACTTACCGGTAACTTGTTTTCCATGAGTCTTTCAGGACAGCAGCAACCCGCCTTATTGTTTTGAATATTATGCTGTGACTAACCATACTCTGATTATGTGTTCCAGCTTGGGCCGGAGGTTTCTCTACTACTACTACTGATAAGTGGAAGGAGCCTCCCTTTTAAGAAGTTTGGTGGAGGTGAGTTTCCTGTCAAGTGGGTGGAGCCAAGCTCTCAAGGTGCTGTCCTGAAAGACTCATGAAAAACTAGTTATCGGTAAGTCTAACTTGACTTTTTCAACATTTCTTACAAATGTGTGAAAAGTGTGGCATGCATATGTATTCAGCCCTCCTGAGTCAATACTTTTGTAGAACCACCTTTCGCTGCAAGTCTTTTTGGGGGTGTCTACCAGCTTTGCACATCTAGAAAATGACATTTATGCGCAGTCATCTTTGAAAAATAGCTCAAGCTCTGATTGGATGGAGAGCATCTGAACAGTAATTTTCAAGTCTTGCCACAGATTCTCAATTGGATTTAGGTCTGGACTTTGTGACTGGACCAATCTAACACATGAATATATGCTTTGATCTAAACCAGGGGTCTCAAAGTACCGGCCCGCGGACTGGTTTTAAATGGCCCGCAGGCAGGGCGGATGCCGCAGAAGTGTAGATCGAGGTGCATGAAGAGTAGCGCAGGAAGCGTCTGTCATAAGTTCACTTGTGTCTCATGTCACACTGCTACTCCCCGGCGGCCCCTCCTCTCTTCTCGTCCATCCCCATTTGCTTGTGACATTATCTGAGATGGACGAGAAGAGAGGGGGGGCTGCCGGGCAGTAGCAGCGTGACATGAGAGACAAGTGAACTTATGACACACATCCTGCGCTACTCTGCCTTTGAAGAAAACAACAAGTAAATGCTGACCTGTGCCCTGATGTGCTCTCATGTGCCCTGATGTGCTCTCATGTGCCCTGATGTGCTCTCATGTGCCCTGATGTGCTCTCATGTGCCCTGATGTGCTCTCATGTGCTCTCATGTGCCCTGATGTGCTCTCATGTCTCCATGTGCTCTCATGTGCCCTGATGTGCTCTCATGTCTCCATGTGCTCCCTCATGTGACCTGATGTGCTCCCTCATGTAACCTGATGTGCTCCCTCATGTGACCTGATGTGCTCCCATGTGCCCCATGTACCCTCATGTGCCTCATGTACCCTGATGTGCTGGGCTCTGTACATCAGGGTACCCTGTACCCTGATGTGCCATGTGCCCTGTCCTGATGTGCTGTGCCCCATGTGCCCTGATGTGCTCTCATGTGCCCCATGTTCCCTGATTGTGCCCTGGTGTGCTCGTATGGGCCCCATGTGCCCTGATTGTGCCCTGATGTGGCCCATGTACCCTGATGTGCCATGGGGCACATCAGGGCACAATCAGGGAACATGGGGCACACCAGGGAACATGGGGCACACCAGGGAAAATGGGGCACACCAGGGAACATGGGGCACACCAGGGAACATGGGGCACATGAGAGCACATCAGGGCACAGCACATCAGGACAGGGCACATCAGGGCAGGACACATGGCACATCAGGGTACAAAGCCCAGCACATCGGGGCACATGGCACATCAGGGCACATGAAACAGCACATCAAGGTACAAAGCCCAGCACATCAGGGTACATGGGGTACCCTGATGTGCTGGGCTTTGCACCCTGATGTGCTGTTTCATGTGCCCTGTACCCTGATGTGCCATGTGCTTTGTCCTGATGTGCTGTGCTCTGATGTGCCATGTCCTGTACCCTGATGTGCCCTGTGCCCTGATGTGCTCTCATGTGCCCCATGTTCCCTGATTGTGCCCTGATATGCCCCATGTGCCCTGATGTGCTCTGATTGTGCCCCATGTACCCTGATGTGGCCCATGTACCCTGATGTGCCCCATGTACCCTGATGTGCTGGGCTTTGTACCCTGATGTGCTGTTTCATGTGCCCTGTACCCTGATGTGCCATGTGCCCTGTCCTGATGTGCCATGTCCTGCACTTAAGTTTGGTGTTTTTCTTTGTTTTACACTCGGATCTTTCTCCCCGTTACTTGGAGAGGTAAGTGCCACAACCTATACCCCCCCTGCTCCTCCTTTCTAAAATAGCGCATACCTTGCTGGCTTTTAGCCCTCAGGCTCTGTCCCGAGCTCTAAAACGCCCTTGTCCTTGTTACTGGTCGACCTAATACCCCCTGTTTCCATGGCTTCCTTAAAGCGGAGTTCCACCCAAAAATGAAACTTCCTCTTGAAGTGATTGTGACCCCCTGTGGCATGTAATTTTTTTTTGGGGGGGGGGGGAGGAACAGATGCCTTCTTTTTAGAGGCACCCAACTTCCTCTTCCTCCCGGCGCTCAGTGGTGCCAGAAGGAAGTTCACCTCTCCCCCCCTCGTCACAGGTCCCAGAAGATTGCCCGAGCCATTCACAGCAAGCAGCGCGGCTCGTGCATGCGCAAGTGCGTGCCTGGCTGTGAAGCCACAGTCGTGTGCCCACAGTTACAATGCCCATGCTGCAGAGAGGACGGGGAGAGGAGCGAGGCTTCATTTGTCCGCATCACTGGACTATGGAACATGTGAGTGTCCAATTATTAAGTCAGCAGCTACACTTTTTGTAGCTGCTTACTTTTTAATGGTTGGAACGCCGCTTTAAAGCTAAACTTTGTTTCTCTTATCGTCCATGGACGGACACAGCTTCTTAAATCTTGACAAGTGGGTTATGTTCCCTGTTTACAGGAGAGGACTAGGCAGAAACATGTTAAATAATTAAATACATGTTACATTAACAGATTTAAACAGCTCAGCCCAGGGGGCGGTCCCTCCTCACTGCAGGATGCAGCCTCAGTTTCGTTCTGCCTAGCAAGGAGAAGGACGTATGGCTCCCTTTGGGCCCAGCGCCCTGAGGAGAAATTGTATTTTATTTTACTTTTTCTTGAAGAATCTTTTTTCAACTGTCGGCTGAGAGACAGGCTGGATAATATAGAGCCTTGTAGTCTACTCAGTCCGACCAGCAAGCGTGGGCACACCTTTGCAAAGAGGCTGGGTCTGCCACGCCATGCCCCATGACTCCTGGGGTGGCCGGTGAGCTTTGCTCCGAGGTCCACATATGACTGGGCTGTGGTGTTGTCTCACTCAGTGGACCGGGCCGACAGCTACCTCCATTGCGGTTGTAGTTCTGTCAGGAATGCGTCAGCGAGTCCTCGCTCGGACGGGTAAGTACAGTCCCTCCTGCTTCGGTGGGTTGGTACGGCTGGGCATTCCTGGGGTTTGGGGTCCTCTTCTCCTCCCTTCCCTGCTCCTTTTCCCTTGCTGCATTGCCGCGGTCAGGGGGAGGGGGCCTTCGTGTGGGGACTGTGTTATCTGGCCTGTGTTTTTTCTATTTTGTATGGGGCTTTCCTGTGAGGGGTTTTTCACTGTTAAAAAGCCCTAGGAGGCTTTTCCTGTTTTAAACCTGGCATTTTGCCGGCATTTGGCACACAGGTCCCTGCAGTTAACTCACGGTTCTTTTCCTCTCACACGCTGTGTGCTGAGAGCGGACGGCAGCGCTAGGCAGTCTGCTCCTTAGGTGAGTCCCCTGGGTACCACTGATCAGCGCAGCTAGTGGGTGAGAGGCCCTGAATAGGGCTCTAGGAGCCTTTGTTTATTTGCAAGGACAGGTGTGCATATTATACATACACACTATGTAAATATTATTAATGTTTGGAGTCAGTATCTGGGTCCTTCCCCAACATGCTGGTGGTGGCAGCAGGTGTTAGCACCTGGGATTCCCACAGAGGTTTTATTAGTCCTAGACACGTTTGTGCCAGGGTGGGGGTGGACTGCGGACGGGCGGTAAAAGAGTGCACCCTTCCCCCGTTATCCCCTGGGGAATGCTCTGTTATGGAGCCATGGACCAGGTACCTGGGTAGTAAAAAAAAAAAGCAGGATAAGGCATTTTTTGGGTGCGCTTCTCACTGCTGCAAGGGACTCTCTTAAGCTGGATAGTGCAGCTGGGTTTCCACCAAGGGATCACACAAATCAGACCGCTCTGTGTAGGTTTTTTTCTTCTGTGCCCTTCTTTGATTGATTATTTCTAAGGCCCCATGCACACGAGACGCTGCTAAACTCGAGTTCAGAGGCATTTGGGCATTTTTTTTCAACTGCCCCTGAACACATTTAATGTTATCCTATGTGTCCATGCACACGATCACGTTTTTTGGCGTTTCAAAGCAGTTGGGTTTAGGGCCGTTTTTCCAAACCCAAAATTTTGGGTTCAGAAGCTTTCAGCTTTTGCGTTTTAGACGCAAATCGCGGCAAAACGCGGCACAAATAGTTTGATTCTGAGCTTGGGGAGGGTCTACAGTGTTTTGGGGATAAACGCTGACAGCCGCAAATCGCGGTAAAACGCCGCAAATCGCGGCAAAGCGCCGCGCAATTCGCGGCAAAAACGGGCGTTTTAAATGCCGTTTTTTGCCTTTGAAAAGCTGAGATTAGAGGCGTTTGTAATAGCGTCTCGTGTGCATGGGGCCTTAGATGCGGAATTAGAAAAAAAAAACTGAGGGCTTTTGTAGTCCCTCACCGCCGGGCGGGAACCCCCACTTGTAAGGATCTGACTGATAGAAGATGCGAAGTACTGACCTGTTCCAGGTTTACCATGCTGGGGTCAGATTGTGGCCACTACTCTGGGGTCTCAGTCGGCGCTGGCGCAATTTTTTGGGAGGTTTTTCAATTACATTGAAAACTCCCATTGGCGGCCATTTTGTCGTAGCCGCGCTATGGTGCAGCTTACATTACGGTCGGCCATTTTCATGTGGCCGCGTTCTGAATGCTCGGCGGCCATCTTGGAGTAGTCCTGACACCCCTAGTGCTGTATACAACTCACGGAGTGAGCATTTTGCACCAGACAGTGGAGGAGCACCGACTCTCTCCCGAAGTTATTAGGCTAGCAGACCAGCTGGTCCAGGGCCTCATATAGGTCTGTGATGCTTCATTGAATGCTGCGCCCTTGTTATCCAGGGCTTCTGTTTCAGATTGGTTTTATGCACACGGTGGTGTAGTGGTTAACTCCATTACTTGGCAGCAAGAGAGTCATTCGTTCGAATCCGGACACTGACGCCAATCTGCCTGGAGCTTGCATTGTCGCTCCCTGTGTTTGCGTGGGTTTCCTCCGGGTACTCTGGTTTCCTCCAAAGGCATGTGTGCATACACCTACATAATATACATACACACTGTGTGCGTATTATTTAGGGCCAACCCTCCCAGGCCGTCAAAGGCCCAGCTGGGGGACTAATCTGTCCCTGGGTGCGTAAGCCGATCACGCCAGCACCCAAAACCTGCCAATGTATGTAGCCTTCCCTCCCTGTCTCTAGGTGGGAGGGGCGGCTTGCAGGTTCACAATTCGGTGAAACCTCCCTGCTCTCCAACCAGTGGGTCTGCGAGGTGGTCTCTTCGGAGTACTAGGTAGGGTTTCCTCCTATCCGCAGAACAAAGTTCTTTCCTCGTGTCTTCCTCTCCCGGCCTGTCGGTCTGCCCTGGGAAGTGTGGGATTTGCTAAGCTGCGGGGTCATTTTACCTTTCCTGCAGGACGAGAGGTTTGGTATTTTCTATGGGCCTCAGGCCCTAAATCCCTTTGTGAACGTCGGGTAGTTCCACATGGAATCCATTTGTTCGGTGGTAGCTGCGCTCCATCCGGGGGACGTCCTGGCGTCCTCGGACATTAGGGACGCATACATGCATGTCCCGTTTTGCGCATGTCAGTGTTTTTTTTTCTGTGCTTCGTGATGAGAGAGGGTCTCTGTCAGCCTGTGGCCCTCCCTTTTGATCTGGCGTCAGCACTATGGGTTTTCAGCTAGGAGCTCGCACTTATCCTAACTTTGTTGGGACAGCGAGGCTTTGCCTCATTGGCTATCAGATGCTCGACCAGGGCGACTTGTCTTTGTGCTTGGGGTGTTTCGGCTCACTTGCAGGAGGTGAGTTGCAAGAGTGTCGAAGTTGGTGGCCAAGTCTAGTGATCTGGTACAGACGCGTCAGTTGCGCTGGTGGCCCTGTGGGGTCTGTATCGGCGACTTTTTGCCGTTCCTCCATGGTAGTTGCTTCCTCGACTGCTCCACAGAGTGGAGGCTGAGGAGATCCTGATGATTCTAATCGCTCCAGATTGACCTCGGCTTCCTTGGTACGCCGATATCGGGCGCCTACTAGCAAAGGTACCCTGGCGGTTGCCAGGGCAGGAGGTCCCTCTGTCTCGAGGTCCCATACTTCCTCCTGTTGTACAGTCACTGACTTGCTCAACATAGTTATTGGAAGCCGGACTTTAGGTGACCGGGGTTTGTCTGACTCGGTCATCTCAACAATGCTGAGGGCACCGTAGTCTTCTTCCGGAGGATCTACCGTCGCACCTGGCAGGCCTACATCTCTTGGTACGAAGGGATGGAGTGACGTCCAGGGTACTGCTGTTTTTAAAGCTTGGAGTGGATCTAAAAATTGCTTAAAGCACCGTTTGGGGGCAGATTTCAGCCTTGGCTGTATTCTTTTAGTGGCCTTATTGCGGCCCGTTCCCTGGTGGGCCCCTTTTTGTGTGCAGGGGGTTTGTCATATACTTTCCCCTCTTGGCCCATCTCTTCCCCCATTAGTTTTGACTCTGGTGCTCTTGGTTCTTCAGGAACCTTCCTTTTGGAAACATCAGAGAGACTTTTCTCTTGACACTATCTCAGAAGGTGGCCCCTTTAGTGGCCTTTACCTCTGTTAGAGGGGTTTCTGAGTTGGCGGTCTTGTCTTGCAAGCCGCCATGCTTGATCCTCCATAAGCATTAGGTGATGGTGTGACCACGACCTTCCCTTCCTCCGAAGGAGGTTTCGGCCTTTCATACTTTAGGCGTGGTACGCGCTTTGCGGGTGTACCAGCCTACTACGGCTCCGTTTCGGAGTTCTGACTCTTTTTTGTGTCGTTGTCTGGTCCACAAAAGGGCCTGGCGGTCTCGTCGGCCACCATTTCTCAGTGGATCAGGCAGGTCGCAATACACGCCTATGCTCTTAAGGGGCGGGCCCCCCTTTGTGGTCACGGCACTTTCGACCAGGGTAATTTTTTTTCTAGACATCATGCGTCGGTCTCACAGGTGTGTGAGGCGGCGACTTGCTCGTCCGTTCACGCTTTTTCCAGAATTTACATGGTTGTTGTGAGTGCATCTTATGATGCTTTTTTCAGCCTCTAGTTTTTGCCGGCGGCTGTTTAAAGTTGCACCTCCTCCGTTGAGGAGCTCTGCTTGTTTTGGGTTGAAGTTAAAATTGGTTTTACTGATATATTTCCCACCCCTCATTTTTGACACTGCTTGGGGACGTCCCACTTGTCAAGATTTAAGGAGCTGTGTCCGTCCATGGACGATAAGAGAAAATAGTATTTTTTGTACTCACCGTTAAATCCTTTTCTCTGAGTCCATGGACGGACACAGCACCCACCCCTCCTTTTTAGGTTTGTCTGCTTGTTAAGAACTGAGGCTGCAGGCTTCAGTGAGGAGGGTTCTGTCTGGAGGGACTGCCCCCTGGGCGGGGCTTTTCAACTCTGTTAATGTAACTTGCATTTAATTATCAAACATGTTTCTGCCTAGTTCTCTCCTGTAAACAGGGAACATTACCCACTTGTCAATATTTAAGAGTTGTGTCCGTCCATGGACTCAGAGAAAAGGATTTTACGGCGAGTACAAAAAATCCTATTTTTATTTCTTTCAAACATGCAAAGGAGGCTGGTCACCAGTGTTTATTTTTATTTTTTAAAGTAGCATTGGGTTTATGTTGTAGGGTAAAAGGCCATTTTGTAACCACCCCTAGCATAGTTCATAGTAAGATTACTAGGGTTGTCCCGATACTAGTATCGGGACCGATACCGAGCATTTGCGCGAGCATTTAGGTTTTAAAAAAAGTGGTATCGGGACAACCCTAAATATTACTACCATTTTAAAGCTTATGTAAAATAGAAATTTTGATTTGCTGACCGATCATAAAAGATACAAATTTGTGCGCAGCAAATAACAGCTGTGACAGGTTACTTGGTTCCATGTATGTCAGTGAGAGGTTGGAAAGGTCAGCTTTCCCTGTCTTGGAAAGGGTTAAACCTGACCCAACAGGTAAACCTCCTATCTCTCCCTAGAGCTCAGTGTGAGAGGCATGCTGAGCTGGATGGACAGGTTGGAGACTGGCTACATTGGAGGAACAAGGTCTGTCACAGATAATTGTTTATTTGGACTGTTATTTTGTTTGTTTTATACTGGAGGCTGGAATAGCCCCTCCAGTACAGTGTAGTGAGGGACACTACTGTTAGCCTCCTAAATTGGAGTAGGCCATTTTGTTTTGTATTTATTTTTGAGTGCAATAAAGCCTTATTTATTGCTTAAGACCAGCGACTTTGCTGCATTACAATATCGCTATTTCTGCGACTTTGTCACACAGCATAGATCAATAAAATTAAAGTAAAATAGGCAAAACTTTTTTTTTTCCTTTTAGACACCGTAAGGGAGGATTATAACCTCTGTCAGATTTTTTTCTTGCCCTGTGTCCCAATGCGAAGATTTCCCTTCACTTCCTGTCTCATTACCAGGAAGTTAGTGGAAATCACTGCAAATGAAGGGAACTCCTTGGGGACCCCTAGGTCACCAGAACTAGTGTCCCAATTGGAAGATTCCCCCTCTCTAACTTTTCTGGGGACAACCCAAAATTGCGGTTTTCTTTTACTTTCACTTTTAATGATAATGGTAAGCATGAAAAATAGAAAATGAATCTCTGTAACGGTGACACAGACAGCAATAAAAGCTGACAGGTCTTCTAATCCCTGTCCACTCTAAACAAAACCCCCACAAAAGTTTTGCCTTTAGTTATTCTTTACATCATTGAGGATTAAATGTAGATGTTCCCTTTAATTATTTAATATAAACCCATGCTGACTGTTTTTATTATACATATGATTATCATATACACATGCCATCCATTTGTCTTGTAGGATTCTGACATAACATTAAGACAGCTGTTAACCTTGGAGGAAGGTGATCTTAAAAAGGTAAGTTCATGAAAACAATTCCTTTTAATACATGCATTTGACAAAAAGAGAGCTGTGCCGTGACTACTTCATCACGGTTCGACCAATCAAACAGCGGCTGCCCCGCAAACCCGGAAGGAAGACTGGGTGAAGATGAAAGCCCTGTCAGCGCGCAGCTGGAGGGTTTTGTTTTCAGGTAAGTCTTTCATAATGTGAGAGTATGGGATGCATACTCGCACATTATGATATTCATTTGCAGAGAGAAGTTTTTGTGTGGTTTGTGTGTTTTTTTTTTTTGCGGTTTACTACCACTTCACGTAAAACTGCCATTCTGTATAGAATTATCGGGCATCTTTAAGGTCTTCTAAAGGGACTTAACACACACTTGGCCTTCTGGAGTTTGGTGTAAGGTTTTTTTTTTTTTTTTAAATCAAAAATAAGTTTATTGTAGCAATACAAACATATAAATATACACAGGCAGATCAATAGAAAATGCAGCAGAATGGAAAAGGGAGGATACAAGATGTACTCCCACAGTGGTATACATCCAAATCTTAAACAATGCAGACACATGCACAAAATGAACGAATCATTATCTACACTTCAGACGTATAGAAGGATGGATATGATATTATACACACTTCATTATGCAAGGCCTTACCACAGAAGCTTAGTCTGACTGTGTATTTCAATAATTAACTCTTTAACTCCGGAAGTATAAAGATAAAACAAAATAGGGATAGGAAGAAAAGAAGGGGAGGGGGAAAGAAAGACAAAGAAAAGAAGAAGAAAAGAGAAAGGATCTTTATTCCTTAGACTGTGGTCCTCAACGTTGTTTCCATCCTCCACCTGGTGTAACAGAGGCTAATAT
The DNA here is from genome assembly GCF_905171775.1 of Rana temporaria. Classification (NCBI taxonomy): domain Eukaryota; kingdom Metazoa; phylum Chordata; class Amphibia; order Anura; family Ranidae; genus Rana; species Rana temporaria. Next base: position 165,743,757 of record NC_053491.1, read on the forward strand.
GGAATCCTCACTCCTCATACCCCATCGTTAATACCATTACACCACTCAATATTGAACTATTGTCATTTGTTTTGAGGTATTCATCCCTGTAACAATCTGTCCCTCACCAGTTGAAGGGGTCCCAATCCTGGGACATCTAACCAGGGCTGCCATAGTGAATAAAACTTTTTCGAAGCACCCCTGTGTTGGTATGTCAGTTTTTCCCGAATTAATAAATTATTGACCTGTTTCACCCATAATGTGCCTGTTGGTACCCTCGGCGTAATCCACACCTTCGCAATCTCCTTGCGAGCCAGGTAAAGCAACCGTAGCACCGCAGTGTGACCATTTGGCGACAGGTCAGGTAATTCCAGGACGCCAAGAAGGCAGACCACTGGGTCAGTAATAATTGGTATCTGAAATACCTGGGCTATAGTATCAAGGACATATTTCCAGTACCTAAAGAGTTTCGGGCATTTCCAAAACATGTGCAAGAGATCCCCAGTATGCGCATTACATTTTGGGCACAAAGGTGTATCTCTAAAACCCCATTTATGTAGCCTAGCTGGGGTTCTATATACCCTATGCAATAAATATAAGTGAGAGAGCCTCTGTGATGCCGATACAGATACCAGTGGGGTGGATGTCAGACACAGTTCCCATGCTTCACCATCTATAGGTCCCAAATCCCTTTCCCACCCTCGTCTGCAGGGGAGTTTACTTGCATCATGTGTAGATTGGAGCAATCTTGCATAGACCCTTGATATCATGCCCGCCCGGTCATCAGCAAAGAGCACATCCCTCGTCAGAGGATGCACTGTTACCGCTGGTCGGGCAAGTCTGCTTTCGCATTGTACAGCATGTCTCAGTTGCAAATATTGGTAAAGTTGGGAGTTACATAAACCATATTCCTCTTTCAGGGTCGCAAAGGATTTAAGTATAGTTCCACAGAACAGCTGGGCGATATAATGTATGCCCAACTCTTCCCAGGGGCCAAATCCCTTCAGCTTAAGAAGTTCACAGTAATATCTATTCCTCCATATTGGAGTAAACTGGCAAACTGTCTTGACCTTAAAGATGGTCCTTACATATTCCCATAACTTATTCAGTAGGCTAATTGTGGGTAGTGCAGTAGGGAATTGAGTAAGGCCTGCATCTAGATACACCAGTGCTGGAAGGGCTGAGTCCATTGGGACTATTAGCGATCTTATCGGGTCAGATTCGTCCGCTATTCCCCAATTAGCAAGTTGCTGGAGCTGTGACGCTATGAAATAAAACCGAGAATGCGGAACTGCCATACCCCCCTGATCTTTTGGAAGTTGCAAAGAATGCAGACTAATGCGGGCCAATCCCCCCCCCCCCCCATATCAACTCCCTGAATTGAGAATCTATACGGGTAAACCATCTGTGAGTGATCCAGATCGGGGAGTTGTGAAAAATATATAAAAGTTGAGGTGCCCATATCATCTTAATTAAGTTAACTCTTCCGGTCACGGATAGAGGTAATTTCCTCCAGGCTGAGCATTTCAGCCGTAGTTTCTGCATCAGTTGAGATAGGTTTTTGTCAAGGTATTGGGAGGGGGTTGGCGTGACCTGTATGCCCAAGTTAACGGAATTCATCTACTACTGCAATGTCCTTCGCACAGTCCGGCAAAGGGCTTGACAAGGGATCTAGGGGCATAATAACCGATTTGTTCCAGTTAATACTGAACCCCGAAAGCCGACCAAAGTCAGCAATCAGGCCCATTACATTTTGCAAGGAGCTTGCTGTGTCTCCCAGATATCAATACATACATGTATCTGCTCGCTGCTTAAAATAAAAGCAGCGAGCAGATGCATGTATGTATTGATTTATAATTGGATACAGTTTGCACAGCCATAATGTGTTTAATATGTGAGCTTTGGTAACTGGGACAGAGGCTGTCACATGATCCGATTGCCCCTCCCACAGGCTGATAGACAGACTTATATAATAGATGTCTGTTGCATGTGCTGGATACGCTTCCTGAAGACGGTTTAACTGAAACGTGACGTCGAGGCGGTATCCGAGCGCGCACGCACAGCCACGCACTTCCGGTCTCACTGGTTGATGGACAACTAGCGGTGGAACGCACGCTAGTGGACCAGGACGCGGCCATCTCTTATCTTGTCTTACTATCCCCACCACCTACAGCCTCAGTGCCGGGAACGGGCACCAGCAACAGTAAGAGGCCATTTGGCATTGTAATTTTAACTTTTGTATATTAAATGGTTTTACACTATGGTGGTATCTCTTCTCCTTTCTTGGTACACCATTTGCTGCAATCGCTGACATTGGAACCCAATGAGACCCTGCTGATCCTCATTTAAAACAAGCCTGATTGACCATATTTTAAGTAATCTGGTCAACACCGTGTGGTAAGGAGCCACCCATTATTATTCTGGTGACCTATAGGTGAAGGCGGATCACTTCTTTCTCGCACTTTGGCTATTTTGAAGATTCACAAGCACTTTAGCATTTGCACTTTTCCCTGCGATTTGGGATTTGATTATTTGCATTTTGCACCTGGACTTGATACAACACTGGATCCAATTTGCACTTAACTATTTGCTGGACATTCTTTTAAATTTTTTTTTTTTTTTTTTTCACGGCATTTGGCACTATTGTACTTATAGAGTTTAGACTATAATCTGTTTGTTTTTTCACATAGATTTGGGCACACAGTTACACTGTGTACTACTCAAACGCACATTGTGACACGCATCCACTATTTTGATATAGCGCCCCCCACCTCACTACACAATATATGCAAGTCAGTCACCTGATTTTATTTGGGAGCAGCTTCACTCAGTCACTTGATTTATCAAGTATATAATTTAGTGTAATTCATTTGGCGCGAGATTTATTTTTCCTGTATTGCACATTAGGAGTAAGTAAAACATAGGAATACATGGCAAGCACACAGCAGCAAAAAACAGGACAGCCAGTCACCCCTGGGGGGAGAGTCAGTAGCAGGCCCTCAATCAAGTGCAGGAGAGCACATAACAGGTCCAGGCAGTCCAGCAGAGTTGATGAGACCAGGCCGAGGAGTATCACAAAATGAACAGCAGAGGCAATCACAGGTGGGATAATAAACCCCAAGAGCAGGTAAAATGTAAAGGACGAGGAACCCACAGCCACAGTGTTAGATAAAAAAAGGGATATTAAAAGAAAAAGAAAAAAAGATGTATTCAAAAAATAACAGGCCAACATGGCCAACTTTGCTTGCCTACAGGCAGTGCAAGGCCTGTACCAGGCCCGCATGGGGGCAACAGTGGAAGTGCACCAAGTGTCTAAACTTCTCAACAGCAAGAACAGATAGCCCAGTAGATCTTATTGTGGACTAAATCTCAGCAACTTCTCCGCCTTGGTGGAGGGGAATAGTAGGTAATTGGCAGGATAAGTCTATCAGTGTATTACCCATCTTGTTGAGCACGGTGACGATTACGACCTTCTCGGATTGATTGTTCCTCCCTGTCTAGCCATTGTGCAGCTGATGACGGAAGATCAAAGAAGTGTACAGATCCCAATGCTTCCACCCTTAGCTTGGAGGGGTACAGCATAGCATATTTCACATCTAATGCTCTGAGGCGACGTTTAACATCCAGAAACTTTGCACGTTGCTTTTGCAGCTCAGCAGAAAAATCAGGGAAACAGGAGATCTTGGCATTATCAACTTTCATGGCCTCCGGTTTAATCCTGGCATTGCGCAGTATGGCATCCCTGTCTTTGTAATGCAGAAGTTTAAATAGGAAGGGTCTCGGAGGGGCTCCTGGCTGAGGAGGTCGGGAAGGCACCCTGTGAGCTCTTTCCACCGAGAATAATGGAGTGAAAGCTTCTTTACCAAAAGCAGTCACCAGCCAATTTTCAATAAATTCTACAGGATTCTTCCCTTCAGCTCTCTCAGGTAGACCCACCAGCCTCACGTTATTTCGTCTCATTCTGTTCTCCAATTCCTCTAAACGAGAGGAATGTTGTGTAAGGAGATGATTATTGTAGGAAAGATCCCTTTGCATGGGGGCCATGTCATCCTCTATGGAGCTCACCCTCCCCTCCACAGCAGATGTCCTCTCCCTCAGTTTTTGTGCATCTTGCCTCATGAATGACATCTCTGCTTTCACCCCTTTAATGTCAGCAGTCAGGGAGGTATTGCATGTAGTTATGGCTGCAAATATATCTCTTAATGAGGGTTCATTGTCAGTAGCAGGGCTAGTGGCTGGGCTGGTGAGGGCCTGCGGCCTAGTAGTAGTACTGTTAGGGGTACTCACTGTACTCCATGGAAAGTCCGGGCCTCCACCATCCTCCAGGGGGACCATGTCGTCCGCATCTGACACTCCGCCCGGCATCTCGCTCTGAGCTCCCGGACGAGCATTGGGATCGGTGGTCAGCACTCTGGAGAATAACTTCTCCGCCCCATCTCTGTATTTCTCCTTGGCCGTGCGCTGGGCCTGAGCGCCATCTTGGATCCCCACGCTGTCCTGGGACCGGGCCGCATTCTGTCTCCTAGCCGCCGCCATCGTGCTCGGATCGGGGAACAAGAGACACCGGAGCGATCAGAGAATCTTCCTGCAGCGGTCTGGCGTAAAGAAAGGGTAAGACGGGTATGTATCAGGATGGATTGCAGGAGATTCGGCAGAGAGCAGCAGAAGGTGCGTCCGGCTACATCCGCTGCCTGGCCACGCCTGGTGTAAGGTTTTAATCACTTAAGCCCCTGACCATTTGGTTGGCCAAAGAACAGAGCACTTTTTGCGATTCGGCACTGCGTCACTTTAACTGACAATTGCGCGGTTGTGCGACGTGGCTCCCAAACAAATTTGACATCCTTTTTTTCCCACAAATAGAGCTTTCTTTTGGTGGTATTTGATCACCGATGCGGTTTTTATTTTTTGCGCGATAAACAAAGATAGAGCGACAATTTTGGGAAAAAAAATACTTTTTTTGGTATAATAAATATTCCCCAAAAATATATAAAAAAAACTATATAAGGAGAGATAAGAAGTGATGTACACACTCCACCAGGACTAATGCGGATGAAACACGTTTAACCCTTGACAAGGCTGATTATTTCTACTCATATGTGAGTTTTTAATCCCTTTATATTAAAGATGTTTTAAATATGCTGCACTTGCAGGGCGCCGTTCTCTTCTTCCTTTTTCTAATATTGAGTAGGGTGTCTTCTCTTTTTCCGCCACTAGAGGGAGTAAAGAGCTGAGTTGTACTTGCCATGCTCCAAACAGTGTCAGATCCCATGGACAAGCACACTTCCTCCACTGCAGAGCTCTGCCATAGAATGGCCACCGCTTCTCTCCTCCAGACACTGGGTAAGACACCACAGCACATGGAGGAGGAGGCTCCCCTGGCCCCAGGACAGCCGCCATTTGCCCTAGGCCGCGCATGCATGGGCACGCTTTATCGGCAGAGGAGGAGCAGGGTCGCGGACACGCTAATTTGAAGGATGGTGCTCATTAGAGGAGCCATAAAGGGACACGGATTCGGCAGCTCTTCCCTGGAACGGCAGCATTACGGGGGCACGTAAGCTCTATGTGGTTGGTGGGGCACTCCCAAGAGAGCGACCTACTCTATGCATGAATCTGTGTGTTTAAGTTGCATACTTTATATAGATTGCTAAACTGAGCACAGTAGTATATGCGTTGTGGTGCCTCAGCTTGTTGCTTAGTAATATGTCTTCCCTTAGAAAGAATTCAGGCACTAAGAAAGACCAGAAAGCACCATCGTCTGAGACGGGGCTCTAGCCGTGCCTGCTCAGTACCTTCCTCTCCTGTAATTTCTGATGCACCTGTACAGGAGGAGCCATTGCCACTCTCAGGAGTAGCAACTTCCCCGGTGGTATCTGGGCCTGCATATGTCGCTGAGGACGCTTTGGCTGCAGTGCTGGACAACCTAGAGGGGAGAATCGCTATGCTAATCGCAAAGTCCTCGCAAATGGATAAAAAGCAAAGCAGATATCCTGTGGTTCTAGATCCCCTTTCAGAAAAATCTGAGGAGGAGGATGAGTTAACACCTGCAGAGGAACCCTTCTCTGCTTCCCAGATGCTAAGGTCACAGGTGCAATGTTATGCTGAAACAGTGCGTACTGCATTCAGGTTACCCCCCCCGGAGCTAACTGAATCACCAGTCTCCTCCCTAGGTTTACTAAATTCCCTGCAGGGTGCATGCTCTTTTCCGATGCATCCGTTATTAAGAAAACTAATTTACGCAGACTGGCAACATCCAGATAAGCGTTTCTCACCTCCTAAAAAGTTTGACATTCTTTATCCTATGGAGGAAGAGTTTTCCAAGAAGTGGAGTCTGCCTTCTGTAGATGCAGCTATTTCTTGTATAAATAAAAACCTGACTTGTCCTGTGGATAACGTACAGGTGTTTAAAGATCCTTCGGAAAAGAAATTGGAATCTTTACTAAAATCTTCCTTTTGTTTTGGCTGGTTCAGTTGCCCAACCTGCTGTAGCAGCAGTGGGTATGTCTCGGGTCCTTAAGGATCAGGTTAAACGGGCTGAAGGGTCTGCCTCCAGAAGTCAAATTGTGTCAGAATTTGCCTAAAGCCTTATGTTTTACAATAGATGCTATGAGAGATTTGATTTAGCAAGCATCTCGCCTCACACTCCAGCTGGTGCATATGCGCAGAATTCTTTGGCTAAAGCATTGGTCAGCAGAGGCACCATGCAAAGAACTTTTGGCCAGTTTCCCCTTCCATGGCGAACGCCTCTTTGGGGAAGATTTGGAAACTTATATCCAAAAGATATCGAGTGGTAAGACCACTCTATTACCAGAGAAGAAGAAAAACTTTCTCTCTCCCCTGCTCCTGGTAATTCTGCCTCCAGCCAGTGGCAACAGCATTTTTAACCAGCCACAAAGGCTAAAGAAGACCAGGCCCAGAAAAACAAGAAGCCGTGGGGGTCAAAAGCTAACAAGCAAAACCCTAAAGCCTCTTCATGAAAAGGCACCCCCGCTCGGCCGAGTGGGGGGATGGCTCTGTCAGTTTTCAGCAGCATGGCAGACAGAAATCTAGGACAAATGGGTAGTATCCCTAGGGTACAGACTGGAATTTCGAGAGATCCCGTCTTAGTTCCGAAGCTCCAGGCTCTCCAAAGATCCATTAAAAAGAGCGTCCTTCAAAGGATTGGATCACTTGCTATCTCAAGGGGTGATCACAGAAGTACCCCTTAAGAGCAAGGCTCAGAGGGCGTGGCCAGCTGCAGACTGGGATGGCAGTGTGAGAGCTGAGCTCCTCAACCCACAGACACAAAGCATCTCATAACAGCTTTCCAGACCAGATTTTCAACCAGAAAACAGGGTGTTCTACACCCCGCAGCACCAGGGAGGATGACCAGAAAGTGGAAGGACGATAGGAGACCCCAGAAACTGACAGACTCCTATCTCCTGGCAGACACATGGAGGTAGGCAAGATGGCTCTGGCTGCACACCAGCCCATAGCATGCACTTAAAATCAGCCAAATCTACCTCTGCCAAAACAAATTGTGGGTCTCCTGGTAGTCAGCATTCCTATCATAACACTCCTCAGTCTGCAAGCCCGACAGAGTTTATTGAATTGTGCAGACAAACAACACATAAGGACATATACTAACATAGACAACAAATAACAAAGGCAGTCCAGACGCCAAATAATTTGCACTTGCTGGAGTTCCCGCACGGAAATAGCCGTATAACTCAAATTAAATAATCAAAGATAAAATTAACGGGACTTCCAGCATGTGCATCCCCGCGGGGGACAAAGAGGAATAGCGATAGTGTAATGAAGAGTAATTATGCCTAAATAGCTAGAATCTGATCCTCAGCAATTGTGGCAGTGCCAAAAAATTATATGTAGCTCTCGTGGATCTGTAATAAAGAGTAGCCATCAATTGGAGAGTCCCATATGTGAACTATTCAAAGAAGAAGTGTCTCTCTATATTCATAATTGGCTCCAGTATATAATTTCTGTTAGAAGTAGATCAGAGAGATCGATAAAGTGCTTGTGCTAGGGTGAGTGTCTTAGTTAAAAAAAAAATATGGCAAGTGTTGAAAGACACTCAGTTTCGCTGCGTTTAGAATCCTCGTAGCGATACACTAGACAGTTCATAAGCACTTTAACAGCAGCTTAACAGCTATCCATAGAAAAAGTCTTTAAACGCCTTACCGCCTCTGTGATGATCTACGGCAGGGATATGCAATTAGCGGACCTCCAGCTGTTGCAGAACTACAAGTCCCATGAGGCATAGCAAGACTCTGACAGTCACAAGCATGACACCCAGAGGCAGAGGCATGATGGGAATTGTAGTTTTGCAACATCTGGAGGTCCGCTAATTGCATACCCCTGATCTACGGGCTTATCCACTACCTTTTAAGGTGAGATGTACCCCATGTGCCGGCGTCTGCGTTGTCCAAATACGCCTCTGCTGGGGAATGGATAGGTGGTTTGCCGAGCTGTTATTTGCATGCTGTGCTCCTTAGATGACTAGCACTGTATTTCTTCCACATTGCTGTACAGGCTCTCACATTCAGTGCCGTGTGGAGCCGATCCTCTTCGTATCACCCGCTCGTGCGGGGAATAGCTACAGCGGCGTCTGGATACTGCAGTGACGTCAATGCGCTTCGCAACATGTATTGCGTAGCTTCGTCTAGACAAATCTAAAATACCATACATATTAAACCCGCTTACTAAAGAAAAACACTATCATCCACAAGACATTGCTGACGCATTCAGTCATTATTACGGATCTCTATAATTTAGCAGACAATCCGAATACCACCCAGCCAAAACCAGAAATCATACAGGAATTTCTGAAGAATGTATCTCTTCCCCAACCGACCCCAACACAACTTCTACACCTCAATTCCCCCTTCACATCTGAAGAAGTGCCCCGAGCCATTGACACAATACTTGTAAACAAGTCCCCGGGTCCTGATGGATACATAGGAGAGTAATACAAAACTTTTAAGAACATTCTCTCACCCCACCTTTACCGATATATTTAATGCTGCAGCTGCCTCCTCCTTCCCTTCAGAAATGTTGAAAGCGCTTATTACCCTCCCCAAACCAGGGAAGGAAACTTCTCTGCCTCAGAATTTTCGTCCGATCTCATTGTTAAATATTGATTTGAAATTGTATGCAAAATTGATTGCTCTAAGGCTGATAGATGTATTGCCACACATAATTCATAATGTCCAATCCGGGTTTACAAAGGGTCGTCAAACGACTGATGCCACTAGACGTTTAATCAATATAGTTCATCAAGCAAATTTGAGGGGAACGCCTTCTCTGCTCCTAGCCCTGGATGCGGAGAAGGCGTTCGATCGGATACATTGGGGGTATCTTGCAAGGGTGTTGGAAAAGTTTGGATTCAATGGCACTATATTTTCAGCAATTATGGCTTTATATACTAACCCATCTGCTCAGGTTTATACTTCCGGGGTGCTCTCCTCTCCATTTAATATTACAAATGGAACTCGCCAGGGGTGTCCGCTTTCACCGCTAATCTTTAATATGCTTATAGAACCTCTGACGAGTTACATACGCGATCACCCTCGAATCACAGGATTTGGGTTTGGATCATCGGCACACACCATTAGCTTGTTTGATGATGATGTCATACTTATGATCACAGATGTGGGGAAATCTTTGGCAACAATACACCCAACACTTGAAATGTTTAATGGTATATCCTACTACAAAGTAAACTATACTAAGTCATTTATTCTGGGTATTAATGTTCCCTCAAAAACCAGATACAAACGGGAACTGTTTTATATCCATACATATGGACCAACACAGGAATAAAATATCTAGGCATCATCTTAACACCTACGACAACTGATTTGTTTAAGGCAAATTATTCTACATTCTTAGACACTCTTCATTCCAAACTCTGTGATTTAGCAAAGACAGAATTGTCTTGGTCAGGAAGGCTCGCGGCCTTTAAGATGGTTCTGCTCCCACAATTTTTGTACTTGTTTAGAACTATTCCAATCCCAGTGCCCAACACCTTTTTTCTGAAAGCTCATTCCATGATTAACCAATATCTCTGGCAAGGGAAGAGAGCAAGATGTGCATTCTCTAAACTGACCACCACTAGGAAGGTCGGGGAAGTTGATTGGTGCTACTCAAGGATTATCACACTGCATCAATACTTGCACAACTCAAGACGTGGTTCCCTCAAAGGCCCAACACTAGGTGGAAGGAATTAGAAAAAATACGGAGGCGACCTTTATCACTTTCTTCTAGCCCACTCGCAACGCACGCTTTCACACTCATCACTCTCTCCTACTATGGAGGCATCACTTCAAGCCTGGTCAACATTACTGACCACCCCTACTCAAGACTTAATCACCTCCACGATTTCTCTACCTACCTATAGCTTAGCCCACATCATCCCAGACTTGCACATCTCAAGTTGGGTGGAAAAGGGAATAAATAGACTTGAGGACGTAATGATTGGCCCAACTTGGCCTAAAACCTTTAGAACACTACAGATAAATATAATTTTGTCCAATTTAGAATTCTATACTTATCACAGGATCACACACTTACTACGCTCAGACTTGAAACCATCAATACAGTTACCTTGGCGGGTGCTCCAATACTACTCTAACCCTACCACCAAGATTAAAGGCATTTCATTGTTCTATAATCTGTTAAATAACAAAGACATGATGTCCAAAACCTCCCATAGGATTGCATGGGACAGGGATCTTGGTTTCTCCTTCTCCCTAGATCAGTGGGGACAGGCGCTTTGCATCATGTACGCTGCAACCAAATGTGTTTACCTGTGGAAAGTGTCACAGAAAATTATTTTTAGATGGTATCTAACGCCCTACAGAATAGCCAAATTTTTCACCTGTTGGAGGAATTGTGGAGCAGTGGGAACACTGTACCACATACTCTGGTCCTGCCCAAAATTAATAGCTTTCTGGAAGGGGGTGTATGACATAATTGCACAAGTATTGAAAAATCAAAGTACAAATGATGCCAGGAAACACATTATCTTTGGACATGGATGTAGTTCCCCCAGAAGCTAGAACCATAACCGTTCACATCCTTTTAAGCGCCAAAATAACAATAATGCGACATTGGAAAGATCAAATGACTCCTTCACTAAAGGAAGTGATAAGCACAACTAATACCCATGCAGCGCACGAGATGTTATACGCCTTAACCCAAAATAATCAAAACGAAACCAATAAAATTTGGGGGAAATGGGTGGATTGGTATACAAAGACGCAGAAGATTTAAATAAGTTACTAAAGTGCATATCACAGTATTTCAAAGATGCATTGTTCTGACTGTTTTCTTTTCTTTGATTTATTTAATTTCTTCAGTTACTTTAGCTTCTCTTGTATGTCTTCTTGATCAATCTTGTTTTTGCACTTAGATTGTCACTAAGCCATCTGATTAACTAGAAGCACCAACCTTAACGGGAGAGGTGGGGGCTGCGGCACTCCTACTGGGCACAGCGTGATCCCGACTGGGGTGCCCGGGGGGGAGTCGACATTCCTCGCCCTTATATTTCATAAGTTTTAATTGTACCACATATCAAAGAATTAATGTCTAAGTGACCCTTTTTTTTTCTGTTTATGGTCTATATGTTATCTTTGTAAACTTGTTTAAATTCTCAATAAAAATTATTGATTTAAAAAAGAGCAAGGCTCAGGTTTTTATTCAAACCTCTGTGATTCCAAAACCAAACGGAGACGTCGGACCCATCGTGGATCTAAGATCTCTAAATCAATTTCTGAACATTCGCCATTTTCGAATGGAAACGTTTCGATCAGTGGTCGCCACCCTACAAGGCGGAAAATTCATGGCGTCTAAAGACACCATGGACGCATATTTACGTTTTGCCTATCCATCCCTTCCAGTGTGTGGCTCTGCCCTTTGGTGTGGCTACCGTGCCCTGGGTATTTACAAAGGTACTAGCCCATCTGAGGGCATAGCCATAATGGCCTGTCTAGACGATCTACTTGTGATAGATCATTCAGAGGCAGGATTAGATAACGCTGTGCTCAACACAATAAAATACCTGAAGCATTTAGGATGGATTGTAAACCTACAAAAAATCTTCTCTACAAGCCCAAAGAAGGGTCTAAGGGCGTCCATTTTGATTTCACTCTTTACTACCTATCGGTTTTGGAGGCCATGGAGTGCCCAGATAGCACAACCCCCCCCCAAATGATCCCATTTTGTAAAGTAGACACCCCAAGCTATTTGAGAGGCATGTACAGTATTTTGCAGATCTCGCTTTTTGTCAGTTTTGAAAACTGAAAACAATTAGAGCTGCCTCCTAGCAATCACCTTGGGGTGTCTACTTTCCAAAATGGGGCCCTTAGAAAGCCGGAAGGCGGTGCTTGGTTTTCAGGGTCCTGTGTGTTGCAATTTTTTTGTTCACACAGTATTTGCTCAGCGATTTTTCAAATGCAATTTGTATGCCCTAAAACACACTATATTGCCCAAATGTTTGGTAAAATAACAAAGATGATCTTATGCTGAGTACATAGAAGCCAAACACTACATGCTTTAAAATTGCGCACGACTGTGCAGCGGCGACAAACTACATACATTTTTTAAATGCCTTTAAAAACCTTTACAGGTTACCACTTTAGATTTACAGATGAGGTCTACTGCTAAAACTACTACCCTCGATCTGACGTTTGCGCGATTCCTCACATGCATGGTGAAATTGCTGTTTACATATGACACAAGGGCGAAGCTTGCGTTCACCTTTTCGCGCAAGCATAGGGGGACAGGGGTGCTTATCTTTTTTACACTGATCGGTGTGATAAGTTGCTTTCCCAATGGCGCGGTGTATACCCGGCGGCAACAAAGTCATGAAATGCTCATAGCTTCCAGGTTCTTAAGCCATAGAGATGATTGCAGCCACTCTGGTCTTTGATAAGCTCTATGGTCAGCTGGGGGAACCACCGGCTGCATTCTCGGGTTCCCCAGTGGGACAGGAGGGCCCGAGAAAACCATGTAAGATGGTGGGGGACGTTCCCTCCCACTGCTTATCAACCCGCTGGCTGAGTGAAAAAAATGTATATAAGGTATGGTCTGCCTTAGTGAGTGGCTGCTGTGGGGCAGAGGACGACAGCTGGGTAATGTGAGCCTATAGGTGACATCATTGCTCCTGGAATTCACTGCCATTGTTGAGCTTTCCCCTACACAGATGGGGCCAAAGGTGAAAGACCTGATCTAAAAATGGGTAAGTACACAGATCTTTTTTACACAGGGTATACAAGATAGGAAAGTTTTTAAAAATAGCCTTTCGGCTTTTCTTCCACTTAATTGGTTTCTTGCAACTAAAATATACATTACAGTAACTTTTTTTTTGCTTGTGTCACTTTTTCTGTGAAAAAAGCACTATAGTATAATTTTAATATTTGCTGGCAGATGTTGTGATGCAAGTCAGTTGATGGTTAGTGGTTAGCTATTTTGTTAATACAGCCCATTGGTGTTCCTCCCAAAATGGCCAATAGTTAAAGAGCTCCAAAGAACTGATTATTTTTTAAATAGTCTAAAGAGAATTGGATGTTTCATGTTGTTTTTTTTTGGCAAGATTACCAATAACTGCATATGGTCGTGAAATATAATAATAGTAATTTGTTCCAGTAGGAGAGAACACATTTTATTATATTGCAATCAGCATGATACCAACTGAACACAAATATTTTTACTTTTTGTTGTGTATTGAATTTAAAACTTCAGTTACATTTGCCAATTTCTTACCGTTATTTGCAATTGTAGCCACATACAGTAAAGTATCCTTTAGTGTGAATTTATCTAATTTTGTTTTTGTAAAGGTATGTTCTGTGTAGTGTAATATTCAGAATGTTAGTCATATTCAAACCTAAAAAAACAATTCTATTGGCAGCTTACCAATTCTTAGATAGGATGGCTGCATTTGTTTTCTTTTTTTCACCTGGTGACTCTGCTTCAGATGAATGAGACAAACCATTTGACATGGGTGCTTACAATGATCAGCTTTTATTTATGTAAAAACTTTATTTCAAAAGAAACAAAACTGGTGTAACTGCTTATGAAGTGATAACTGGATTTCAGTTTGTTAATGTAAATCTGCTAGTCCATCTAACACTCCACTACCCCCAGACTGACCATGCTGCTGTCTAGAGGTACCCCCATGTTGTCCTTCAGAGTGGAGGCACTCTAATACAGGAGGTGTGTTACTGGCCAGATCACCTGGGGAAAGTAATGGAAAAGCCTAAAAAAAGCAAATGATTAAAGCATTTGTAAACACCCAAAAATGTATCCTGTTCCCTTAGTCACTTCCCTACCGAGTCATTGTAAAATGACGTTGGCGGGAACCTTTCCTCCTTCAGACTGGACGTCATATGATGTCCTTGCATTCCCGGCCGCTAGGGGGCACGCCCCCGCCACATTGCTCAAGACCTGGTGCGCGCACCCCGCCGCATTGCTTGGGACACGGTGCGTGTGCCCGGGGGCTGCGATGTACGCCAGGCACCTGCGATTGCCCGCAATCACGGCAGGACCATGGATCTGTGTGTGTTTCCAGTACAGGGGAACACACATCGATCTCCTCCCCTTGTGAGTGCCCTCGCCCCTACAATTAGAACATACTTTAGGGAACATATTGACCCCTTCAGCGCCCCCTAGTGTTGACACCTTCTCTGCCTGTCAAATTTACACAGTAATCAGTGCAGTTTTATAGCACTGATTGCTGTATAAATGTGAATGGTCCCAAAAACATGTCAAAAGTGTCCGATATGTCCGCCGCAATGTCACGGTCACAATATCGCAGATCGCCGCCATTACTAGTAAAGAAAATAAAAATGCCATAATTCTATTTCCTATTTTGTAGACGCTAGAACTTTTGCGCAAACCGATCAAATACGTTTATTGCGATTTTTTTTTTTTTTTTTTTTTTTTTTTTAACCAAAAATATGTAGAAGAATACGTATCGGTCTAAACTGAGGGGAAATTTTTTTTTTTATTATTATATTTATTAAATCAAAAAGTAAAAGATATTGCGTTTTTTCAAAATTGTCCCTCTTGTTTGGGAGCCACGTCGCACAACCGCACAATTGTCATTCAAAGTGTGACGGCGCTGAAAACTAAAAATTGGTCTGGGCAGGAAGGGGGTGAAAATGCCCTGTATGGGAGTGGTTAAAGCATGTTATACAGCACAGGGCTTGTGCTGTGTATTTTGGCCTCCCGTTTCACCTGAAATACCTCACTGCTGATGCCAGTTTCTACCCTCCCCTCTGTATGCTGACCATGATATATCATGGCTGCGGAGTCGGTGTACATGCCTCTGTCATCTGCAGCTCTCTGCGGTCTCCCTCTGTGTCACCCTCCCCCTCCATGCCTGTCAGCTCTCACTAGCGCCACTCTGCTCCTCTCCCCACTGCTTCAAAACTAACTGATCATTATATCATCCCCTCTGTTGCATAAAAAGCTGTGTCCTAGTGCCTGTGCTTTATAAGCGCTAGCATGGGGATTGTGTGTAAACGCGCCAATCCATGTGCTCTCAGGGAAGAGGAGCCATATAATTTGTTCCTAATAAGTAGGAAAAACAATGTCTCCTCTCCTAGTCAATCCTATCCCCATACTGAAGGAACATACAATTAACCCCTAGTGTTAACCCCTTCCCTGCCAGTGACGTTTACCCAGTAATCCGTGCATTTTTATGTCAGTGGTCCCAAAAAGGTGTCAAGTCTCAGATATTTCCCTCGCAATGTTGCAGTACCACTAAACATCTCAGATCACCGCCATTGCTAATAAAAATGCCATAAATCTTTCCCATAGGTTGTAGACACTAACTTTTGCGCAAACCAATCAATATACATGTAACGGTCACCACCGTTTACGATATTCCCATTCCATCAGCCACGACAGCTTATCTGACACTCCAATTATCCAACAGACACGATCCATTCCATTCCCCAGAATAACCGAGACTCACACAGCTCTGGTACTGGTTTCAAAATGTATGAACGCTTTAATGGTATCTTAGCTTTCTTATATACAGTCCAAGCATATTAAAGTTAATCACAGGGACAAAAACTCTCCACCCACACATCACACAATGGGGGGGCTTCAATACACCACCTCCTAGACAATGACATGCAGTTGAGCTAATCATTAGTCATCCCCCAGACGTCCCGTCTCCACAATTAGAGGAGGTAATTACTACAGCTTGACAAGTCACATTCCACATACACAACAGTGTCATTAGCATCACACAATGGAATGTCTTGGGAGCAGACGCAATTAACACCTCAAAAGCATGTGTCCCCCATTGAATGAAAACACTCCATTTGGAGTCAGACTTTAACAACCTGTAAAATTCCAAGATATCCTGCAAAACATGAATCATCATTAATGTCCCATCTCATGTAATTTATAATTAATATTTCCCAGTCACCCTATGCCCTAAAGGGGCACAGGGTGACCCTAGACCCCAGAGTCATTAGTGACGCTGGCACAGGAGTATCCCCCATCCTTCAAAAGTCTCTGGTTGTCACGGGTCATTCCGTTACAATACACTTGATATTTTTTTTTTTTACCAGAAATATGTAGAAATATATATTGGCCTAAACTGATGAAGACATTTATTTTAAATGTTGGGGATATTTATTATAGAAAAAAGTAATATATATATACAGTATATATATGTATGTGTGTGTATATATATATATATATATATATATATATATATATATATATATATATATATATTCGCTTTTTTTGAAGAAAAAAGATCAAATACAACCAAAAGAAAGCGCAGTGCCAAATTGTAACCTGCTCTGGTCAGGAAGGGGGTAAACTCTTCCGGGGCTGAAGTGGTTAAATTGCACTTTTTTGTGAAATGGTGAAAACTGAAGGTATGCAAAACTGTAAAGAAAATATACCCTTTCAGAATTTGAAAACACCCCTCAAACTAGACATTTTCTGAAAGCACATGACTTTTAGAATAAAAAAAAGTGCTACAGATATTTTGGGTCCCACAATAATTGCGCAGATGTTGATCGCATATCGCTATTTTCACAAAAAATACACCAAAATCATTAATGGTGCACATGAACACAACACAACTTACAAAATTCCTGCTAAATTACTGCTAAAGAATCGTTCACATGTGGAATACTAAAGTGTACTCCTATGGAGTGACATGATTACCTGCATGGGGATGCACAGGTGTTCCGTGCATTCCCGTTCGGGCAGTCCCAATTATGTCAGTTGGGATGCAACAGCTGCACAGGCATAGCTGCTGTTCCCAATCTGACATCCGTGTGAGCTCAGGGACATGCAGGTGCTACATCATAAAATTACATCAATGGGACGGCCTGCACAGAGATGCACGGAACACCTGTGCATCCCTGTAAAGGTACGCTGTGTATGCCCTGTGTGAATAAGGCCTTAGGCCCCTTTCACACAAGCAGACCGATTGGGAATGCTTGTCTATTTTTCAGGTGGGCCCAATCTGACCATCTATTATTTATGGAGAGGCTGATGTAAATGTGTCTTTTTGGTGAGCTATCAAACCTTATATCTTTTTTTTGAGACCGAGAAAGGGACTGAAGATATAGCCCCCTTTCTCTGGAGCACTTTCCATGAATGAGTAAGGAATCTGTATAGAGATTCCTCATTCATTCATAAACTGACAGTCTGCTACATAGTAACTCGATTTACTATGATCTGCTGTCAGTGGCCATATAAGCAATCGCTGCCTATGTTCACTGTACTACTGGGAGGGGCTAAAAAACACATGTTTACCAAGCCCCAACTTCAACCCCACCTGAACCACTACCCACTCCCCCCTTGTGCTCTCCAGCCTGACAGCTCAGTGCGGCCAGCAGCTGCAGGCAGTGGGAGGGGAAGGAGGGATACTGCTGGAGCAGCATAGATCGGGGATGCAAGGGCTGGTACAGGGGGGGTATCTGAGTGATGCGGGGGGGACACACATCTGGATCCCCTCTAAGCCCCATGCAGCACTTGAAGCTGGCGGGAGTGGCAGAGGAGGGATGATTGCTTATGAGGGTAGCTGCAGTGGATCGTGTTTGCATAGGGGGGCCAGATCGGGTGTGGGGGGGGAGGCAATTGGGTGTGATGAGGGGGATAGTAGAAGCGTGGGGGGAGGGGAGTGGCCTGGAGAGAAATGGACTAGGTTGCATGTAATGTGAGCTCCGCTAGCCCGCACTCAATCAGCATCCTGCATTAATCCTGCTCATCTGCAGCCTTCCGCTGTGTTGGGGGATCTGTCCTTCCTCATCCGCCCTTTTTAGAAGCCTGCCAGCGAGTTTGAGCCCGCTCGGGGGCCGCCATCGCGAGGCCTCTCTGGTCCTGCATCTCCCCCCTAGGAAAGGCCGCAGCATCAGCCTAGATTCCGGAACGGCGGCCATCTTGCTACACCCGTCGCGCGGCCTCCGGCAAGCTCTCCTGTCTCCCCAGGCTGCCTGGAACTTGGTGTCCTGGAGCGGCCCCCGGACTGCCTGCTGCCACTACCAAGGCGCATCCACACCCTGCTGCAGAGGTTGGACAGGCCGTGACTGCGGCCTACATTCTGGAGCGGCAGCAATCTTGCTTCATCCAGCGGAGGCCTTTGTGGGTTCTTCATGCCTCCCTGTGTGTTCTGTGTTGCGTGTCCCCCTGGAACAGCCCCCAGACTGCTTGAGACCGCTATCACAGTACACTCACACTATTCGTCAGCTCTGGGAGCGGACAGGGGCTTTGGCCTCACTCCTGGAGCGGTAGCCAGCCAGCTATATCCGGTAGGGGCCTGAATGTTCACACTCTGAGGCAGGGAGGGATCATGTCTCCGCCGAAACGGACCTCCGAGGCGGTGGACAAGCTGGCAAAGTTCCATCATCAAGAACAAGACCTGCAGGCCAGGGATGGCGACAGTACATGCTCTGCGACGGTTCATCAGGGCGCAGACATGGCTAAGGTCCTGGATGCCATTGTAACGCTGCAGGGAACCCTTACCGCCAAAATAGACGAGGTCAAGATTGACATCGCTCTCTTACTCCAGGACCTGTCCAAGGTAAAAGACAGGGTTGCCGAGACACGAATTGGGGCAGCAGAGGACATCCTGCATCCCCTGAGCCACACCACGGAGGACCTGCAACGCCAGATTCGTCAGTTACACACCCATCAGGATGATATGGAGAACCGTTTGAGGCGCTGTAACCTCCGGTTCATCGGTCTATTTGAAAAGGCAGATGGCACCAACACTGCTGAATACCTGGAATAGCTTCTGATCCAACACTTTGGAAGAGAGGCTTTTTCTGTCATGTATGCAGTGGAACGGGCGCACCGCATCCCAGCTAAACCTCCGCCTCCCAGGACCTTTATCGCCAAGTTCCTTAACTTTGGAGACCGAGATACTATCCTTCGGCTGACCAGAGTGAAAGGAAAACTCACTCTGGGCAACGGCCGTATCGCAGTGTTCCCTGACTTTTCTAATGAGGATGCACAGTTCCAAGATGTTAAACGGCGGCTTAGGGTGGTGCACCTTAAATATGCCATGTTGTTCCCAGTGAGGTTGAGAGTGGATGACGACGATAGAGACATATTTTTCAAAGACCCGAAGGTGGCTGCGCACTGGTTGGATCAACGTGGAGGGATGAGCGGATGCACAGCCTGTTGCTGTGCGTACTGTTGTCATTTTCAGAAGCTGGCAGGCCCCACTTTTCTTCTAAGTAGCCCATCCGCTGTGGGGGGGGGGGGTAGTTTCAATCCACCACTTGTTTTTTTTTTCCTGCATAAAAGCTCCCTTATTCTTTTCACCCCCCTCTTTATAACCCATGTAGTATGTGGTTGGAGCCTCCCTTTTTTGGGGTTAGGGGACCCCCCGCTCCCTGTGCTCTTATGGGGGGGTGGGGGAGGAACTCTGTTTGATATTCCTGGACTCTCGGCCCATGGCTTGGTGCTTCTTGCTGCCTCCACAGAACTTTCATGAAGATATCATAGGGCGGAGGCCCCCAAAAGAAACACTAGGACACCAGGATGACTGTATATCCTTGTAGTGAAAGTTTCATTCAGACAGAGGCAGAGAGGCATAGAACAGCATCGTGCCCTACCCTTTCGCTACGCAGTGAATAATCGTCCCCACTATGCTTGCAACCCCTTTTTTTCCCTCTTTATTTTGCACTTTCCGGTTCACCATATTCTAAGTACTGTACCTCCAGCCAGCGTTGATGGCTGGAAGCTGATTTGTATGAAGGTTGCAAGGGAATGTATGCTTCCAACCAGGTTGGGGAGGTGAGAAGCCGGGGGGGGAGGAAAATGCCGGATCCCTTGATCAGAGCATTGGGAATGTTAGCACCGTTGTGCACTTGTTATTTTCTTGGAATGTTTTTAAACAAGCACGTATCACGTTTGCAACAGGTATGGTTATGTCATGGATGTGTTATTTCAGCCTGGGGGTGGGGAGGGGTGCTGCCCTGCTGATCCATATGCAATCTTGGTGCCAATGAACACCATGGCGGACATTGGAATGTGCGGGGTATGCAGGATAAGATTAAACGTACAGCCGTATTACAATATTTAAAAAGTCAGAAGGCATATATTGTCGCATTGGTAAAAACCTATGTCACAGGCCACTTACAGACGGCCCTAACGTGTCCTTGGGTGGGGTGGGCATATCACTGTACCCACTCTAATGTCTAGAGGGGTTACAGTGCTCATAGCAAAATCTACGCCCTTTGAGTTGGTCTCCGTGGTGTCGGATCGGCAGGGTAGATACCTCTTCCTACATGTAATAGTGGGGGGTGACCCCCTGTTGATATTGGCTAGTTATATCCCTCCTCCATACAGGTCGGACGTGGTTACAGAAGGCCTTGCATTCATAGCGCAATACCCGTCCATACTTGTAGTGTGGATGGGGGAGTTTAACAACACAATGACTCCATCTCTGGACCGCCCAGCAAAGGCTGAACCCAGACCTGGTGAACCACTTCATACTAGGTTGTACCGCACGCTGACTGAATTTGCCCTTATTGACGTCTGGAGACATGCTAACCCCACGACTAGAGCATACACTTACCACTCAGTAAGACATAATACCATGTCAAGAATAGACTTTGTACTCGTCTCCAGGGTCCTTCTGCCAAAAGTCATGGGCTCCAGCTTTGCTCCCAGGATTCTGTCAGACCACTCTCCGTGCTGGCTGACGGTATCCCTGCGGGTAGCATCTCCCACCAAACGTTGGCGAACTGAATCCACACTGGCTATCCCTTCTAACGGATCATGACTCCATTGCAAGTAAATTGCTTTTCTTTTTGGCGGGGATAATGGGACCCCATGCCCTCACCACACACTGTGACGACTTTAAAACTCATGCCCGTAGAATACTCTCCTCCAGAATAAATAGGCTGAAACAGGAGTCTTCCACTATACTTCAACTCACTTCGGACAAACTGCGGGACCTAGAGGAAGCCTATAGCTCCAGCCCTACCCTTGAAAACCTGGATAGGGTGAAACTGCAGACCTGTCTGGTCACACAGCTACACACAGAAAAGGCTAAACAGCGTGTTTTTTTTATTTTGTAGGCAAAGGGTGTATGAGCAGGGAGAGAGGGCTGGGAGACTGTTGGCCTTTTTGGCTCATATGGACGATAAGCTTCCAGTCGTTGTGTTGCTTTGTGACCCAGACAGACATACTATAACAGACCCGGGGCAAGTAGCGTCTCAATTTAGGCAATTCTATGGTAACCTATACAAATCCCAGAGCACGTACACGCGACGGGAGATCCGCTCGTACTTATCTACCATACAGTTCCCCCGACTGAATCGAGAGCAAGTTGAGCTTCTTGATGCACCTATCACGACGCAAGACATTGCAAAGGCAATTGCGCAGCTTGCCAAATCTAAGGCTCCAGGGATGGACGGACTGCCTCTGGAATTGTATTTAACTTATTCAGACATTTTGGTCCCCAAGTTGAAAGCTTTATATCGGTCAATCTTTGACCAGAACTCACTCCCCGAGTCTATGCAGGAAGCCAAAATCATAGTTCTCCTCAAACCGGGTAAAGACCCACACTACCCTGAATCTTACCGGCCTATCTCACTCCTGCAGGTAGATATCAAAATCTTAGCTAAAATTATGGCCTCAAGGTTAAACACTGCTATTTTACCATTAATTTATTCGAACCAAACAGGCTTTATGCCGGGGGAAAAAACACAGCTATGTACATCAGGCGTCTGTACATGAATATTCAAGCCCGACGCGATAACTCTGGGACGAGGGTGGTGGTGGCGTTAGACACAGCTAAGGCCTTCGACTCCACAGAATGCCCATTTTTGTGGGAATGACTACATAGCTATGGGTTTGGGTCACGTTTTATAAAATGGGTGCAGCTCCTGTATCAGACACCCAGGGCGAGAGTTTTTGTGAATGGATGGCTCTCAGAACAGTTTCCATTAGAGAGGGGTACCCAACAAGGGTGTCCCCTTTCCCCCTTGCTATATGCGTTGGCAGCTGAGCCACTGGCCATTGCCATCAGAGCCCAACCTGACATTCAGGGTCTGCGACGAGGCCCCACTGTAGACAAAATAGGAATGTATGCTGATGATACCATCTTCTATCTAGCGGACCAGGGACCATTACTCCAAGCTGCATTACAATTAATTGAACAAATTGGGGGGATACTCGGGTCTGCGTACAAATTGGGACAAATCCCAAATTCTTCCGAAAGATGTGTCCCCCCCCCTTTCACAAGCCCCCCTCTACCACTCGCTAGGGTATCCAAAATTTAATATTTTGGAGTGGAGGTGACTTAGGACCTAGTTGACTATACACCCATGAATGTAGCTCCCCTGTTTGAATTGCTGAAATGACTGTTTACAGGGTATAGAGACATAAGTTAACTGATTCCTTTTAAAAATGATTACAAATAGATAAAAAATCAATCATATAATGTGCCTGTAGGTTAGTTTCACTTTTAAACTGTTTTCATGTTCCTGTGAACTAGAGAGACACACAGAACAAAAACAAACAAATCCAGGGAAGTGTTTTGTTTTTAAAATGAATCT
Source organism: Rana temporaria (assembly GCF_905171775.1). NCBI lineage: Eukaryota > Metazoa > Chordata > Amphibia > Anura > Ranidae > Rana > Rana temporaria. The sequence continues at coordinate 165,766,781 of NC_053491.1, forward strand.
GATTGGTTCTGTTAAGTTTTAGACACACAGTAATGACAGCTTAGACCTACAGTGAAAAGCTCCCATTACGATGGTTATAAGGAAAAAGATAACCAGGAAGTGTGGAGATCAGAGCAGAATTACAGCCACTTCAAAGCAAAAACGAACAATAAGGACATGAAACCAGTACTGCAGTAAGGTAAAGGAAGCTATTTGGCTAAAAAAAAAAAAAAAATCCTTTAGTGATCCTTTAAAAGCAAAACGCAGACGTGGTCCAGACTACCCTTGGGGGTGATGGGGCACATCAATTTAATAAAAAATTATCATACTACCCAAGATTCTATACCTAGTGTGGCATGCTCCACTATATATTCTGTTAAAACTTTTTAAACAGATGGAAGCCATTCCTAATTCATTTGTCTGGGGTAATGGTAGACACAAACTAGCTTGGCAAATCTTAACCACTTAACGACCGCCGAATGTAGATATACGTCGGCAGAATGGCACAGACAGGCACATGTACGTGCCTGCCTTGACTTGAGTCGGGGGTCCGATCAGGGCCCCCCCCAGTACATGCGGTGGTTCGTTCGTCGGTGGGAGCGATCCGGGATGAGGGGGAGGCCATTTGTTTCTAGCCACCCCCTCGCGATCGCTCCCAGCCAGTCAGATTCCTCCTCTGCCTGTGTAACTGTAAAAACAGGCAGAGGAAGTGATGTCATCCCTCCTCGTGTCGGTCTTTTTGTCTGACGCTGAGGAGAGAATACATTAGAACAGTGAGTTGCACCAACAGACCACTGACACCAGTACATATAGGCACATAAACCCCCCCCCAGTCACAGTGTCACTGATTGCAGTGATCATTTATTTATTGATGACTGCATTTAGTATCATTTGTGACAGTAAAAAGTTGCAGGGCAGTTAGTGTTAGGTCCAGGGTAGCCCCCTACCCCCCCTAATAAAGGTTTAACCCCTCGATCACCGCCCTAGTTAACCCTTTCACCCCCTATTGCCAGTGTCACTAAGCGATCGGTTTTCTGATCGCTGTATTAGTGTCACTGTTGCCGCTAGGTAGCTAGTTATTTTTTGAGGTTCGCTGCCAGGTTTTTATAGCGTTGGGTACCCCCATACATTTTCTAAATAAAGGTTTTAACCCCTGATTGCCCCTAGAGTTAACCCTTTCACCAGTGATCACTGTATAAGTGTCACTGGTGACGCAGGTTAGCCAGTTAGTTATTTAGGTTCTCCGCCAGGTTTTTAGAAAGTGTCAGGTACCCCCATATATTACCTAATAAAGGTTTTTAACCCCCTGATTGCCCCCTAGTTAACCCTTTCACCAGCGATCACTGTATAAGTGTTACGGGTGACGCTGGTTAGTTTGCTGTTTATTGCATCAGGGCACCCGCCGTATATAACCCAATAAAGGTTTAACCCCCTGATCGCCCGGCGGGTGATATCAATTACATTTTTGCGTCAGTCAGGGTCTGCATCGCCCCAGGCAGCGTTGGGTTATTGCCAGTAATGCTTACACCCACGTGCAAAGCATACACCCCCCTTAGTGGTATAGTATCTGAACGGATCGATACCTGATCTGATCAGATCTATACTAGCGTACCCAGCAGTTTAGGGTATCCAAAAACGCATTGTTAGCGGAATCAGCCCAGATATCCGCTAGCACCTGCATTTTGCCCCTCAGCCCAACCCACCCAAGTGCAGTATCGATCGATCACTGTCACTTCCAAAACACAACACACATAACTGCAGCGTTCAGGCCTGATCCCTGCGATCGCTAACTGTTTTTTTTTTTGGAAGCGTTTTCTACGTTTGCTGACAGTCGATGCTTTTTTTACCTGTGAATCACACTACTGTACCACTATATTTAGAGCCCAAAATGGCAAAGCGATTGTACAGTAGTGTAGAGGCCTACAGGATTCTGAGCCTGACAGATAGTGAGGAGGTCAGGCATCTGTCAGATTCAGGCTCAGAATACGATCCTATAGACGACAGCGGCTCCATGCCAGATAGCTCTGACGACGAAGTTGTGGTCCCTGCTAAGGCCAGGCGTACCCGATCCCGTTCTGATGTTGTTGAGCAGCAAGAACCGCAGGACCCTTGTATGGAGCAGAGAAGTACTAGCGCCGCTATTCCTTCTGGTGAACTGGCAAGCACCAGCGGCCTAGTACACCCTGGTCGTTCATCCAGCACTGCAGTATCACGTGGTGAGTCCCATAAGTGCAGTTCAAGCTGGCGAGGTGGCAAGCACAAGTAGTGTCCCGCTGCCACCTAGAAGAAGACAAAGACAGGCCCGTCGTGCCCTTCCTGCAGAATTTGCCTATCCTGATTGGGTCCCCACCACTTCTGCAGAGCCCGTACCCCCCCCCCCCCCATTCACTGGCCAACCCGGTATTCAGGTGGATACAGCTGATTTCACGTCACTTGATTTTTATTCGCTGTATTTCACGGAAGATCTCTATAGATCTATTGTGGACCAGAGTAATTTATATGCTGGTACCTACATCGCCGCTAATCCCCGTTCCGTCCTTGCCAGAGAATGGAAACCACTTACGGTTTCCGAATTTAAGACCTTTCTGGGCCTTACCCTCAACATGGGCATACACCAATTTCCGAAGTTGCGGATGTATTGGTCCACAAGTCCACACCACCATATGCCCATATTCTCTGCTTGCATGGCCAGGAAATGATACGAGGCGATCCTGCGGTTCTTGCATTTCAGTGATAATGCACTTTGTCGTCCGCGTGGAGACCCTGAATTTGACCGGCTCTACAAAATTCGGCCCCTCATAAACCATTTCAACGAACGTTATGCAGCCTTTTTTAATCCCCAGCAAGTTGTCTGCGTTGATGAGTCCCTGATTAAATTTTCTGCCCGCTTGTCTTTCAAGCAGTACCTTCCCAGCAAGCGTGCCAGATATGGGGTCAAGCTCTATAAGCTTTGTGACAGGGCAACAGGCTACACATGGAGCTTTAGGGTTTATGAGGGCAAAGATAGTGAGGTAGAGCCGGAGGGTTGACCAGATTACATGGGGAGCGCTGGCAAGATCGTGTGGGACTTGGTGTCGCCCTTATTTGGAAAGGGGTACCACTTATACGTGGACAATTGTTACACCAGAGTGCCACTTTTTAGTCACTTGTTTGATCATCAGATTGGAGCATGTGGCACCGTGTGACCTAATCACCGGGGCTTTCCCCAGCGGCTTGTAGATTCCCGTCTTAGGCTGGGGGCGAGAGCCTGCTGCATATGTAATAATTTAATTTACTTGCTGTGAAGTGGCGGGACAATAAGAATGTTTTCGTTCTTACCACCCTTCACGCAGACACGACAGTACATATTCGTACGGCAGCTGGTGTTGTGGAGAAACCCCTCTGTGCCCACGAATATAACCAAAATATGGGAGGGATGGACCTCAACGACCAGTTGATGGCGCCGTATCATATTGCCGGTAAGGCGAGACGCTGGTACACAAAAGTGTCTCTATTTATTTCAATTGACTTTACTGAATGCTTATGTCTTATACAAAGCTTCAGGACGGAATGAATCCTTCCTTACATTCCAGGATGAGATCATCTTAGAACTCCTGTATCCAGGCGGTTCTGCACCTCACCATCCCCTTCGAAATGCAGTTAGCCGACTGCATGAGAGACATTTTTCTTATGTCCTCAGGAGTACCCCTACCCAACGAGCCCCCCAAAGAAGATGTCGTGTCTGTACAAAGCGCGGATATAGGCGTGACACCCGTTATTTTTGTCCCCGCTGTCCTGACGATCCTGGTCTTTGTATTGGTGAATGTTTTGAACGCTTCCACACACTAGTGAAGTATTAGCGTAGGGTAAAACATTTCACAGGCTAGGCACACTTACACAGGGTCTCTCAAGATGCCATCACATTTTGAGAGACCCAAACCTGGAACCGAAAAGTTGAACAGTTACAAAAAAAGTGTTAAAAAAAAAAGTAAAAACACAAACAAAATATATAAAAAAAAAAAAAAAAGATAGTTGTCGTTTTATTGTTCTCTCCCTCTCTATTCTCTCTATTGTTCTGCTCTTTTTTACTGTATTCTATTCTGCAAAGTTTTGTTATGTTTTTTCATGCTTGCTTTTCAGGTATGTAATTTACTTTACAGTTTTCAGGTACGCCATTCAGCTGTTGTGCTAAATTATTTATCTTGACAGCAACAGCGGTTGCTCCCACGATATATAAAGCCGTGACTCCAGTGCTGTAGGAGGTGATTTCACCACCACAGTTAAAAAAAGAGCATATATGCCGAAGCATGGGGGCATTAGGGCGGAGGAGCGATTTTGCTCCTAATGCCGCATACATACGGTCGACATTCCTACAGAGGCTTGCCCGTGGAAAAGTCCGACCATGTGTATGCGGCATTACTTTTTTTGCGGGAGGATGCCCCCATGCTTCGGCATATATATATTTTAGGTACAGGTTGCGTTAAAAAATCTTTTATTTTTTACTATGGTTTTCTTTGGTATTTGCTTTGCAGGTATGGTATGACTTTTTATGCCGCGTACATACGGTCGAAATTCCAACGGAGACTTGCCCGTGGAGAAGTCCGACCGTGTGTACGCGGCATAACTTTTTTGCGGGAGGATGCCCCCATACTTCGGCATATATAAATGGTGCATGTATGCCCATCATTAGAAGTGGGTGGATGAAGGGAGGTATTCTAATGGTCGGCATACCCACGGATCAATCTTTTTTTCGTACAGCCAACAGGCTGCATGAAAAAAAAGATTACAATACATGTCCAACAAGAACCATCAACGTACTGGTATGTTGCTGGACTTTGAATGGTTATACCAGAATGATGCCTGCAGGTTTTGGCATCCTTTTCAGCCAGCGGTCTGCTTTCATGTAAAATAAGTCCTAGCGGCTAATTAGCCTCTAGACTGCTTTTACATTTAGTGGGAGGGAATGTCCCCCCCCCCCCCCCGGATATAAACAGCGCCATTGGGAAGTCATCTTATCACACCGATCTTGGTGTGGTCAGATGCTTTGAGGGCAGAGGAAAGATCTAGGGTCTAATAGACCCCATTTAAAAAAAAAAAAAAAGAGTACCTGTCACTAACTATTGCTATCATAAGGGATATTTACATTCCCTGAGATAACAATAAAAATGGTAAAAATAAATAAAATGGAACAGTTTACAAAAAAAAAAAAGCATCCCTGTCCCCCCCTGCTGTTGCGCAAAGGCGAACGCAAGCGTCAGTCTGGAGTCATATGTAAACAGCAATTGTACCATGCATGTGAGGTATCACCGCGAAGGGCAGTAATTTTAGCAGTAGACCTCCTCTGTAAATCTAATGTGGTAACCTGTAAAGGCTTTTAAAAATGTATGTAGTTTGTCGCCACTGCGCGTTTGTGCGCAATTTTAAAGTATGTCGTGTTTGGTATCCATGTACTCGGCCTAAGATCATCTTTTTTTTATTTCATCAATAATTTGGGCAATATAGTTTTTTTATTGCTTTAAAATAAAAAAAGTTTATTTTTTCCCCCAAAAATTTGTTTGAAAAATCACTGCGCAAATACTGTGTGGAAAAAAAAATGCAACACTCACCATTTTAATCTATAGGGTCTTTGCTTTAAAAAAAAATATATAATGTTTGGGGGTTCAACCAAATTTTCTTGCAAAAGAAAAAATGTTTTTATGTAAACAAACCGTGTCCGAAAGGGCTTTGTCTTCAAGTGGTTAGAAGAGTGGGTGATGTATGACATAAGCTTCTAAATGTTGTGCATAAAATGCCAGGACAATTCAACCCCCCCCCCCCCCCAAATGACCCCATTTTGGAAAGTAGACACCCCAAGCTTTTTGCTGAGAGGCATCTCGAGTCCTTGGAATATTTTATATTTTGACACAAGTTGCAGGAAAAATACTTTTTTTTTTTTTTTTGTGCAAAGTTGTCACTAAATTATATATTGCTCAAATATGCCATGGGCATATGTGGAATTACACCCCAAAATACATTCTGCTTCTCCTGAGTACAGGGATACCACATGTGTGAGACTTTTTGATAGCCTAGCCGTGTAGGGGACCCCGAAAACCAAGCACCGCCTTCATGCTTTCTAAGGGTGTACATTTTTGATTTTACTCCTAACTACCTATCACAGTTTCGGAGGCCATGGAATGTCCACATGGCACAAAACCCCCCAAATGACACCATTTTGGAAAGTAGACACCCCAAGCTCAGTGGCATCTTAAGAGCATTATAGGCCCCCGGGCAATACAGTGCACTGGGGCCCTGTCTACACAATCGTGCACGAGAATTTACTGACAAAAATCATGAAATTTACTGGCAGAACCACATTTTTTTTACTGGCACTGCAAAAAAAGTACCTAAAATTACAGTTTTACAAATTTCTTCATTGACATGAAGGTTAGGTTACTATAACCCAGCCTTCTCAGAGTTTCCTCTTACACCAGAGTCTGCAGGATTCCCCCTTACAGTGAAAGGGAACTCTTATGTAAAAGGGAACGCTGCAGATCATAATGTAACGGGGGGAACTCTGATGTGGAGGGGGACTCTGGTGACCAGAGACTACCTTATATCAGAGTTCACCGCTTTCTCTTTACATCAGAGTTCCCACTTACATCAGGGTCTTTGCACTGTAAGGGGGAATCCTGCAGACTCGGATGTAAAGGGGAACACCAGGAACTCTGAAGTGTGGGGCACTCTGGTGACCAGAGACCACCTTCCGTAGAGTAAATACACTAAGGTAAGGGGGGGGTCACTAATATTTTTGTATTCACTCCCCCCTTACATCAGCAACCACCCACCCCTTAGACTGGCCTGGCGGCGCTATCACTGACCTCCTCTCAGGTGCAACATGCACGGCTCAGTCATATGGCTCCAGCATGGCTGCTCTGGTTTTATCCTACTGTCTCCTCATGTCTGACTTCTCCCGTGACCCCCATCCCGGAGGCGCTCCCACTCTTGACTCCTCTTCAGACACTTCCTTAGAGACTGTAGACACGATATAGTTCTACAGTTCTGACCCGCTGCTCTCCACCATTTTTTACTGGGGTTGCTGGGCAGCCGATGAGGGCCCCCCAGGCAAGTGGGGCCCCCGGGCAACTTCCCAGCGTGCCCAATGGAAAAGACAGCCCTGCCCAAGCTATTTGCTGAGAGGTATGGTGAGTATTTTGCAGATCTCGCTTTTTGTTTTATGCTATTATGGCATTTTATGGCCTTCAAAACTGTGATAAGTAGTGAGGAGTGAAATCAAAAATTTATGCCCTTAGAAATCTTGAAGGCAGTGCTTGGTTTTCGGGGTCCCGTATGAGGCTAGGCTCCCAAAAAGTCCCACACATGTGGTATCCCCGTACTCAGGAGAAGCAGCAGAATGTATTTTGGGGTGTAATTCCACATATGCCCACGGCATGTGCGAGCAATATATGATTTAGTGACAACTTTTTGTAAAACCTTTTTTTTTTTTTTTTTTCATTCATTATTCAATTACTTGGGACAAAAAAAAAATATTCAATGGACTCAACATGTCTCTCAGCAGTTTCCTTGGGGTGTCTACTTTTCAAAATGGGGTCATTTGGGGGGGTTTTGTAGTGCCCTGCCATTTTAGCACCTCAAGAAATGAGATAGGCAGTCATAAATTAAAAGCCAGAAAATTTACCCTAGTTTGTAGACGATATAACTTTTGCGAAAACCAATAAATATACGCTTATTGCGATTTTTTTTTTTTTACTTAAGACATGTGGCTGAATACATTTTGGCCTAAATGTTTGACTAAAATTTAGTTTATTCGATTCTTCTTATAACAAAGTAGAAAATATCATTTTTTTTAAAAAAAAATCTGTCTTTTTCCATTTATATCGCAAAAAATTAAAATCGCAGAGGCAATCAAATACCATCAAAAGAAAGCTCTATTTGTGGGAAGAAAAGGACGCAAATTTTGTTTCGGTACAACATTGTATGACCGCGCAATTACCAGTTAAAGCAGCGCAGTGCCAAATTGTAATGTAATGCTTTAGCTGCATATTGGTCCGAGTCTTAAGTGGTCAAAGAACCCAAAAGATATGGGGGGTGTATCCCTCCTGGACCTATAAGACTACTACCTGGCCTCGCAACTATCTTGCATATACCATTTTCACGCATCGGAAATGCAGCGCTACAGATCCTTGGTTTGTGACAACCCTTGTCATCCGACGTATACACCCGATCCTTCGTGGGGGAAAAAACACCCAGTCCCGCCGCACGGTACAACTTGGGCATGTTGTTACATCACCAAAGGATATGGGAAATATCTCTTTAAAAAGCAGAATATGGGGAAATGTTATTCTCGCACCCCATTGTGGCTTAATAGCCATATGCCGGAATTGGAAACCATTCCAGACTCGATAGTTTGGGCTAGATATGGAATACTATATCTCCAGGTTTTGACCGATTCAGGGCTCAAACAGTTCCAGACCCTTAAGGAAGAGTTTTCCCTCCCTCACCAACTAGCATTTGAATACCTGCAGCTCCGGCACGCACTTAGAACCCAGATACAAAACCGAGATGTAGGGATGGAGCCCCCCCTGTGCTGGATGTTGTTTTGGGGGACGACCCCTCCAAACTCATATCACGCCTGTACTACACGATCAGACAACGGGGTGCAGCGATTATCCATAAGGCCAAAACAGGGTGGGAACAGGACATAAGACCCATAGCTGACGATGACCGGGAACCAAGACAGTGTCTCCCAAGATGTATCCTGATAGACTGACACAACTGTATATAGTGCACAAAGCCTACCTGACGCCTATTCGATTGGCAATGTTTCAGCACACGCCGGACCCGACATGTCGCTTGTGCAGGGCTGACCCTGGCTCGTTCTACCATCTGATGTGGACTGATGTGACAGTTAATGACACCTTGCCCTTCAAGAAGCTGATCTACACACAGGGGGTCTACCCAAAAATATTCCAAGATCTGGGCAGATGGTTGGAGGATGGGGAAACGTGTGTAAGTGTTCCGTGCCTGGTGCAGAATTCCTATGTATCTGAGGCACACCTTGTTAATATAATATACTTGTGTATGTATTTTCGTTGTCCAATCATACGAAAGACCTTATGAGACTAAATGTAACTGAATGGCTTGTAAACTGTGGTTTACATCAATAAAAAATTTTCTTTCCAAGTAAAAAAAAAAGAAGCATGGGGGGAGCATTTTTAGTTGAAATGGAGTGGCGGGAGGTGAAGAGGCTGGGGACAGGGAAGCAGCCGCACTTACATTTTGAGGTTAATAACTGATCATTGGGTTGCAATACGCTGATTAGAGTTATAGAATTGTTCAGCAGAATCTTCTGAACAATTCTGCTATACGTTTGTGGTTATTGATGTGACCATGAGCTTATAGCAGAGGGGGTAACTTGGTCCGTACGGCCCTGACCAGCTGCAAGCAGTTCTGTAGGTCCGTACGACCTGGCAGTGAAAGGGTTGCATGTTACCAAAGAGCACCTGCCCGCGCCCCCTGATCCTTCATTGTGACAGTTGGTGTGGTGGGATAACGATTCCCTCCCTGCATCCGTTGTCAATTCAAATACAGGCCATGTGGGAAGGTCAGCGCCCCTCCAGGAATAAACCAGCTATAGATATTTCTGTTGTATGCAAATCGCATTCTTGAGCCACTCAACACCAGGGACTTTTCCTGTCCTAACCAGTAAAGAGAATAAGTTAACATCCCACCAGTATGGGAACCGGGTTTAAAAGTTGTTGGACTGCCAATACAGTACACACTATTACCAAAAGTACTGGGACACCTGCCTTTACAAGCACCATCTCTTTGAAGTGGGGACAGTCCCCCCCCCCAAAAAAAACGTGGCACCGGAGGAGGGGGGGATTAAATGAAAGGAAGTTCCACTTTTGGGTGGAACTCTGCTACAAGCTCCTTCACCCCAACTTGCTCATCCATATCTTTATGGACCTTTTTGTGCACTAGTGCGCAGTCATGTTGGAACAGGAGGGGGCCATCCAAAAACTGTTCCCATAAAGTTGGGAGCAGGAAATTGAAATGTCTTTGTATGCTGAAGGCTTAAAGGGTCACTAAAGGAATTTTTTTTTTTTCGCTAAATAGCTTCCTTTACCTTACTGCAGTCCTGGTTTCATGTCCTCATTGTTCGTTTTTGCTCTGATGTTGCTGTAATTCTGCTCTGTTGTGGACACTTCCTGGTTGTCTGGCTCCTTATGAAAAAAGTCATGGGAGACTTTAGTTTCATTTTCCTAGCCATGACTCTCTATGGCACTGTCCAGCACAGAGGATTGAAATAACATGCAAAGACTAAATTAGTTTCACTTTCGTTTTTGCATCTAGGAGGCACATTTATATGATTGCTTTTTATCTATTTTTAATCGTTTTTAAAAGGAATCAGTTAACTATTATGTCTCTATACCCTGTAAACAGTCATTTCAGCAAAGAAAATATTTTCCTTTAGTGATCCTTTAAGCGTTCCCTTCACTGGCACTAAGGGGCCAAGCCCAACCCCTGGAAAATAACATCATAATCCCCCCTCCACCTAATGCTTTGGACCAGTGCACAAACCAAGTTCCATAAAGACATGCATGATCAAGTATGGGGTGGAGGGACTTGACCATCCTGCACCTCAACCCGATAGAACACCTTTACAATGAATTAGAGCAGAGACTGCGAGCCAGGCCTTCTCGTCCACATCAGTGCCTGACCTCACAAATGCACTTTTGGAAGAATGTTTAAACACTCCCACTCCTAAATCTTGTGGACCGCTTTCCCAGAAGAGTTGAAGCTGTTAGTTGCAAAGGGTTAGCCAACTCCATATTGAACCCTACAGGCTAATGCTGGCCATACACTATATGAAAAATCGTCAAATTCGGTCATTTAGACAGTTCGTTCATTTTTTGAACAGTTAATGGGCACAAAATCGATAACCATTGGGATGTTTTTGAGCCGAAAAAATGAAGGACAAGTTTGGAAGTTTTCTGCTGAACGAACAATAAATTAAAAGGTTAATGTGTTTCCCGTCCGAACTGTCTGCACTAGGTATATGTAAGAAAAAACAAACCAAATTGTTTTTGTCCACTGAACAATTTATCGGTCATTACATGATGGTTCTATCGTTTGCGCTCACGGCCGAGCGTTATTTTTTCGAATATGGGTTTGCCTGATTTTTCGTATAGTGTATGACCAGCATAAGACTTGGCCATTCAAGTTCATGTGGGTGTATAGGCTGGCTGTCTGCGCTCTCTTCCCTGTGCTCTGGTTGCTCAGCTGTCATATAATTGGTGGTTCACCTGGTTATTATCTGCTAGTCGGCCCCGCCTACATCCAGCCACTTCTGGCTATTTAAACTGCCCTGTTCATTCCTTTCTTGCCTTCGCCTTGTCAAACATATCTGGATTTTCTCTGCTGTGTTCCCGTGAAAGACTTTGCCTGACTGACGTCCCTTCTGGTTCCTGATCCTGTTCTTCTGCCTCCTCCTACACTGATCTCTGGTTTCCTGAATACTGGCTTGTCTGACCATCTGCTTTACTGATCTGTATCATTTTTACCATTACATTAAAAGGTGTGATTTTTTTTTAATTTTTTTATTTTTTTTATGCATTTTTCGCAGTCTGATTCATGGTTTACAGTTGGCGAAGGCCATGAATTCAGAAGATGCAGGCAATCCGAGTGTTATAATTTTTCCAGATTAAATGAGCAGGACCACTGCATGGATCACTGCTCATCTGATTCCTTCCACTGTGGTTGTTCCAGTAGAACCAGTGTTGCAGGCTGTCCCTGCTGTTCCAGTCTCTGTGCAGGCACCTGCCTTGTATATTATCTCTGTAAGAGGTATGTCTGGATCCGCTCTACTTCCCCAGTGATTTTGGGGCAATCAAGTTCAATGCAGAGGGTTTCTCAACCAGATTGGTATATACTTTGAGATGCTGCCCCTGGCGTTCCCCACGGACAGAAGCAAATTAGGCTTCATTATTTATTTGCTTTCTGATAGAGCCGTGGCCTGGGCAAACCCTCTATAGGAGATGCCAAAACCCATTGTCCTGAGTTTTTGGCAACCTTTAAAAGGGTATTTGACGTTCCTGCTTGCTCCACTTCTGTGCCAAGAGCCTCATGTTGTCGATTACGCCATTGAATTCTGTACTTTGGCATGAGAGGTTGCTTTGAACAATGATGCTCTCGTGGCTGCTTTTTGTCATGGGGTCTCGGATAACAATAAAGATGAGATAGCAGCCCGAGATATACCTACAGAGTTAATCATGTTTGTCATTCTTATTGACTCAGACTCCAAGAGAGACCTTCCTTTAAGAAACTCTTGCAGAAGCCTCCTATACGTTTTGGCTCCCAAGCCTTGCATTTCTACTTTTGCCTCCCTCACCTCCCATGCCTCTTGTTACCAAGTCTGCCAGTGAAGTAGAACCCATGCAGTTAGGCTTCACATGTCTCTCTGCAGGGGAGAGGGCCTTTAGGAGGAGGGAGAGCTTGTGCCTTTATTGTGGGCAGGCAGGTCACTTTTTGAAGTCTTGTCTTACCCCTTCAAGAAACGCATGCGCCTTGAGGTCCTGTAGGCAACAGACCTTGGGTGGCATTGTTGCGTCCCCAGTTATCCTGAAGGAAAGGCCTATAGTTTGTTACCCATTCTTGGTCTGAGTTGTCCATCAATACACATTCTCTAATTGACTCTGGGGCTGCAGGTCTTTTCATAGATGGTGCCTCTGAGTCTACACACACTATTCCGCTGCAGCTTCATGCTTCATGCCACTCCACTTGCCATTGATGGTAGACCTTTACAGCCCTCCCATGTGGCATGTTATGTAGCTCCTTTGACCAAGGCCGTAGGGACTCTTCACCATTAAATCTAATTTCAAGTAATTTCCTCACCTCATTTCTTGGTGGCCATTGGTCATCCTTGGTTACAGAGGCACAACCCCTCTTTTGATTGACATCGTGCTGAGGTTCTTTCCTGGTCGCCACAATGCAGTAAAACATGTTTTCAGAAAGTGGTTAAGTACTTCTTCACTCCTCCTTGCCAGAGGAGTACTGCAAATTTAGTGATGTCTTCGACAAAGGTCAAGCCGGTAGTTTGCCTCCACACTGGTCGTATGATTGCGCAATTGACCTTCAACCTAGTGGCATGACCCCTTATGTAGTGCTTTACTACCCTTTTTCTGTCTCGGAGGATAAAGCCATAGAGGAGGACTATGTTGCCAATTCACTTTCTTGAGGGTTCATCTGCAAATCCTTGTCTCCTGCCGGTGCTGGCTTCTTTGTGAAAAGGAGTGGTGAACTGAGACCTTGTATCGATTAATAGGGGTCTCAATCGCATTACGATCAAGAACGTTTATCAGATTCCATTGATTGTGGAATTATTTGACCGCTTCAAGGGAGCAACGGTTTCCACAAAGCTTGATTTGAGATGGGCATACAATCTCGTGAGGATCAAGCAGGGCGACAAATGAAAAACTTGGTTTAATACCAGGACCTGACATTACAAATGCCTTGTAATGCCATTTGGTCTCTGCAACTCTCCTCTCCTGCAGTTTTTCAGGAATTCATCAACGTCCTCCGAGATGTTGCCGCAATGTGTAGTGGTTTATCTCGACTACATTATCATATATTCAAAATCCATAGAGAGCCACAACAGATGTCTCCCATGTGTTACCGGGGATGAGAGATAACCAACCTTTATTGCAAGTTGGAAAAGTGTGAGTTCCATCGTGGACAGGTTACATTTTTGGGTCAAATCCTTTCTACTACCGTTTGTTCGCTGGACCCAGAGAAACTCTCTGCAGTTCTACAGTGGCCTCGACCCGTAGGTCTACATCAGCTACAATGTTTTCTTGGCTTTGCCAATTATCGAAAATATAGTCGTAATTTCTCTTCTCTGGTCAAACCCCTGACTGATATGACCAGGAAGGACGACAACCCTTAGAATTGGTCTCCGCATTCTCTTAAAGCCTTTGAGTCTCTCAATTATGTCAAAAGTTAATTCTGCGCTACGGTGGGGTAAATTAGACTGCTGCCCCCCTGACAGACCTTCCTAAGGAGGAGTGTGTGATGCAGGCTAGATGTATTAAGGGGTGGTGGCACTGCCTTGAGCTGAACAAATTGTGGAAATTAGTGATTTCCTGGGGTAAGTGAAATGTGTGTAAAATACCAAATGTCGGATACCTCTATAAGGTATGCTCATATAGGAGGAGAGCCATCTCCTAATCCCTAATAATAAACTTCAGAATCCTTAGTCCCTGGATTCTATTAATGGTGAAGAGTTACACCTGAAAGTGTGTGATAGTGAGAGGTGTTACCTAACCAATATATATGGCCATATGATGTGGGTGACCCTGTGGCGTCCTATAATGACCCAGTAATCTGGGAATTAGTCTGTGCTAAAGCTCGTGAATAAATAAGTAATGTTTCTGCTCCTGTGATAACACTATGTGAAAAAAATCATCAATATTATCCCTTAAGGAAGTGCGAAAATGAATGGAAATAACAAATCAAATAACATTCCAAACAGTATGATAAGGTGACCAAATAAATAAAAATGTATATAGGATAGTGAGTCCCAAAAGCTGCTATTGACTAATGGAAGTTTTATAACCAATCTAGGCTATATGTATGTCAAATTCTATAGCAGTGGAAATGTTGATATTATCTAAACATCAAGTCATAAGTCCTCGATTGGTAGCTAGTAATGTGTCCTGGACTGTAATCTTCTGCGTAATGACTTCCGTGCTCCCCCTGTGTGATCCCCACTCACTAAATCGTAGTCCCCCTGATGGGGGTGTTGCGCTTTGAGATGGTAGGAAAAAACGACGGTGTACCTCTGTTGTACTGCCTTCTGCCCTCACTCAGCTTCCACCAGGAGGCAAATTCCACAGCAGGTTTCTGGGTCATGTGTAGTCATTCAGAAAAAAATAATTTCCGCATGGTGTAGTATCAAAAAAATTCAGCGCTTTATTAAAAATAAATATAAATGAAAAAGCTTGCTTACAAGCAATATTAAAAGGTGGTCTAGCGATAAAAACAGCACCAGATAGGTGCACTCCGCTGGGGGATCGTGTGTTCCACTTTGCGTTCCAGCAACCCTCTTCCCTTAGCCGGGTGTGACGTTGCTAGGGCACATGACGCGTTTCGTCCAATGACTTTCTCAAAGGTGGTAATATTGATGATTAACGCATAGGATGCATTAAGGTGAAAAAACACGAGGATGGGGCATTTCAACCGCACTTTTACATTATCCCCCACTGACCCCCTCACATTGAGTGGTGCACAAAATGTGTGGTGAGTGAATTTTTTTTATCAAACACGCTGCTCAACTAAACAAGTCCCGGCTGTCTGGGACTCCCCTCCTCATTCATTGGCTGAGACAGCAGTGCGACGCCATTGGCTCCAGCTGCTGTCAGTCAGTCAGCCAATGAAAAGTGAAAGGGGGCGGCGCCATGCCACGTGTCTGCGTCTGATTGGACACACGGAGCTGTGACTCAGCTCGGGTGCCCCCATAGCAAGCTATGGAGGGAGGATCCAGGAGTACTGAAGGGGGACTTGAGAAGAGGGGGATCCAGGCAGGTAAGTATGACATGTTTGTTATTTTGAAATAAAAAAAACTTTACAATCATTTTAAATCTAATTCCAGTCCATATCTAAGCCTACAATTGCTCCAACGCCCCTTCTAACGGCTATGCTAACCTTTTGAAGAAATAAGCTTACACTTATTCTCAGGCCGCTCTGGTCCAGTGATGTGATCTACTCCCTACAGTGGGAAAATAGCAAGGGGTATGTCACCAGCACACCAGAGAACTTCAATGTTTTTTTGGACCCTTTATGGAGGTGTCTGGTGTTCTGGTGACCTACTCCTTGCTCTTCTCAGTCTGTGGTACTTCCCTGACAGGAATTCTGCAACGTTGCATCACCTGTTCCAAGAGGCACCAAAGGAACCTGGGATTCACTAGCCAAAACATCACCTGGGTCATTTCTATACTTATCCCTTTGGGATGACACATTATCTGACAAGGCAGGTTGTAATACATGCTTTTTCCCTACCAGCTCTGGGGGCGCTACTGATACAGCTCTGCACTTTCAGCTTTTTTGCAGGCTGAACTAACCCCTTGACAACTGGGTTACACTTAAGGTTGTGGGGCTGAGCCCACACACACTCACTGTGTGACAGTCTTCCCTTGTAGCACCACAACCATCCTGGAAAACCTCTGGCTCCAACCCATGGAGACCTCATGAGACTTCCCTTTGACAATCCTGCGCTTCTAGTTGTGATGGGAGATATCCTACTCCCATCATTGGTAGTAAACCCATTCCAACATTTTCACACATGACATTAAAGGAAACACATTAATTTAACACAGATCAGAGATTTCACACTCAAATTCTCGGGTTTGGTTAGGGCATGTGGTGAAATACTCTCTAGCCACAGTAGCCTTTCTCTTGCTTTAGCAAGTATCGCCTCCTTTTTCTGTTTTGACCGCCCCATCCTTGCAGTGTTGCATAAAGCAACCAATAACACAGTTCACAGCAGAGAGGGAAGAAAAACATGTGATTCTCCTTTCACAACCTGCATGCAACACAGTCCATCAAACTTCTGTGTAATGCTGTTCGCCTGGCTACCACACACAGCTAGCAGCAGTTCCTGATGCGACTCACCACTGTGGAGCAAGGACCCGTATTCCACTGTCTTGTGCCCGCTGAATCCACCACTGTAGCATTGGGGGTTGTTTAGCTCAAGTGAGTAGATGCATTTTTATGCAGTAAAAGAATATCAGACAGGTGTTCTAGTTAAGGGCCTGGTAGCCCACGTTTATAAAAAACAGAAAAACAAAAGCAAAATGTCCATTCAGGATTCCCACGCAGGGGTTCAAATTTCATTCGACACACAAATGAAAAACATACCAAGCCACCTGGCTCTCTTGTAAGCAGTTCCTCTGCTTGCTTTCAAATATAAACGGTTCCTTCCAGCCCCCTGGACTCACTGGCTTCCTCAGTCTCCCCGGCATGGGCTGCAGTCTCCCACAGGGCAGACTGTTTTTCTAGACTCAGGTCTGACTACACACAGCAGTAGCAAGCTGTTCACTCTCCACCATCCTCTCGCTTCTGCTCTCCCCAGCCCTTCATTATATGAGCTGTGTGCACTTGGGAACACACCCTGCTGGCTATCCTTAAAACCCGGACACAGGGTTGAAGTTCTTGTCACCACCCAAGACTCTGACGGATCTCCAAGCCACAGAGCCCCATGCAGAAATAGAAAAATCTGAGAAAACTGCCAGAGGAGTTTTCTCCATTTTTAAATTAACGCTCTGCACTCAGTCAATAAGCATCCTCTGTTTCCACTTTAATCCCATTTTCATTGGGACAGAGCCTCGTTCTACCACAGATGTAAAAACAAGTTCATATGAGTCCTTTGAGCTGTAAAGCTCTGGTGTGAGATACCAGTCTTTTATACCCATGGCTGCCTTGCAAGGGGAGCTGAAGCAGAACTCCCAAACATGTAAAGAGAGGAAACCGAGAACGTGCGCCACTTGAGTAAAACTATCATTTTAATAGACAATAGCACTTAAACACTGACATAGAAATTTCTTTATGAAGGCATAGTTGTGTCCGATTAGGTAACGATCTCCACTCTGGTCGGCAATCTCATTGTTCCCTGTGATATTATGCATCCATGTAGGAAGCGAGCCGGCGTCCTGTCCGCCAGGAATCTTCTGGTTCTCAGACTACAACCAGAACAAGGTCTGGAACGCAATCTGCAGGTCTCGGATGAGGGCTGGAATGCAGTGTGAAGCGGCATGACGTCACGGACCTGATGTGACGCTTTTCAGAGCGTGCAGAATGGGGAGATGGAGACTGTGCACGCTCCTTTTTCAAGCTGATCTGTACGGGCTGTGAAACTGCCTTTTTATATGCCTCGTGGTATCGCCACCCAGTGGGGATAATAGTGCACTCCATACACCAATGTTTCACCATCTGTTTCTTCTGCTATATATAGCTTTTTCTGCCATTAATGTAAGCACATTAATGGCAGAAAAAGCTATATATAGCAGAAGAAACAGATGGTGGGTAATAAGAATATATAAGCATATAAATACACACATTTTGGTTGATCCCAGAACAATATTTTATGGTTGATTGCAATATTAAATATCAAATTAAGAAATAGATATAGGTGATCATAAACACTTTAGACATATAAACCATAAATAATCCAATCCGCTAATGAAGGTATATTTTTTATATTTATATATATATATATATATATATATATCCATATCCATGTGTATATATATCCAGAAATATAAAAAAAATGTAAATTTCAATTAAGGATAAAAATTACAATTGGATTTTAATTAGGACATATATGTCAGTATGAGGTAATATGTAGATGGGGAATCTAATATAGGGAAACAATATTAACGTATATGTATAGACATACATATACACGCACATAAGGACATATACATACCTGTATATGTTGGGGGGAAAAGGGTAAATGATGGGGGGTGGGCAGGAATAAGTGGGGAGAGAAAGAGAAAAAAGGAAGAAAGGGAATAAAAAAAAAGGAGAATGATGAAGTTAATAAGGAGAGAGGGGAGAGGTATTATGTAGGAAAAAAAGTGGGATGGGGGGGGAAGAAAAAAAGGGGGGAGAAACGATGGGGAAAGATGAAAGGAGAGGGGGTAAACGAATATGTAACAATGTAGCCCAAATTTTATCGTGTGTGGGGTACTTACTATATCAAATAATGGCCCACCACCCCAGAAATCATGTATGTGTTGGTGTATAGAAGACACACAGAACATCACCTGGGGAGAGAAAAGCATCGGAGGGGGTTGGGGGGAGAAATTAAATTAGAAATAATAATTTACAGTATAGTGGATATTTAATGTTCCTCATTAGGTGGCGATACCAAGGCATATAAAAAGGCTGTTTCACAGTCCATACAGATCAGCTTGAAAAAGGAGCGTGCAATGTTTCCATCTCACCACTGCACACACTCTGAAACACGTTGCATCACGTCTGTGACGTCATCCCGCTTCATGCTGCATTCCAGCCCTCATCCGAGACCTGCAGATTGCGTTCCAGATCTCGTTCTGGTTGTAGTCTGAGAACCGGAAGATTTCTGACGGATAGGTCATCGGCTCACTTTCTACATGGCTTCATAACACCACAGGGAACAATTTGAGATTGCTGACCAGAGCGGAGATCATTACCTCATCGGACACAAATATGCCTTCTTAAAGGAACTTCTTTGTGAGTGTTTTAATGCTATTGTCTATTAAAATTATTCAGTTTTACTAAAGTGACGCTCGTTCTCTGTTTCCTCTGTTCACAGCTGTAATCTGCTGTATTCTTCCTGCTGCTTTTCAAGACTCCTTGTGTGTGGCTTAAATGAGGGACTCCTGAATGGGTTAGTCCCTGTTATCAGGGTTTGGAGGTTCTTTCACACCAAGTCTCTCTGAACCTCCGAATTCCGGGTCACAATGAAGTCTTGCCAATCCTGAGAACTCTTAACCGATTCTTTCCTTCCTTCACCCGGACTGCCTTGGAACCCCCACTCTGCATGGCTGAGAACCCCTGAATACTCAAAATGTTCACAAGTTGTCCCCTTTAAAAAAAACACAAGCCAGATAACAGGTAAATACGTCTCTTGTCCAGGACTCATCCCTGGTGTCTTGTACAATGTTTATGTAGAATTTATTTTCTCATGAATATGTTCGTATTTTGGATATTATGACTTTTGTGTGCTTTGTTGTTGTTTAGTCATGTCTGACTCTTCGTGACCTCGTGGACAATAGCACGCCAGGCTTGTCTCTTTTCCACTACCTCTTGGAGCTTGCTTCCATGTTTCCCAGCATCAGGGTCTTTTCAAGTGAGTCCTCTCCTTCGCATTAGGTGGCCAAAGTATTTGAGTTTCAGCTTCAGGATCTGTTTTTCCAGTGAATATTCAGGGTTGATGTCCTTCAGGATTGACTGGTTTGATCTTGCCGTTCAAGGGATGTCAAGAGTTTTCTCCAACACCATAGTTCAAAAGCATCAATTATTCGGTATTTAGCCTTCCTTATGGTCCAACTTTCTCAGCCATAGGTTACTACTAGGAATACCATAGCTTTGACTATACAGCACTTTGTCGGTAGGGTGATGTGTCCGCTTTTTATAATGTGTAGGTTTTCTCCCAAGAAGCAAGCATCTGTTAATTGTATGGTTACAGTCACCGTCTGCTGTAATCTTGGAGCCTTGGAAGATTAAAATCTGTCACTGTTTCCATTTCTTCACCTTGTATTTGTCAAGGAGTGATAGGACCGGTTGCCCAGATCTTAGTTTTCCTAATGTTCAATTCCAGGCGAAATTTTGCATTTTTCCCCTTTCACCTTCATTAAGAGTTTTTTTTTTTTTTTTTTAACTTTCTGCAATTAGCGTGGTATTGTCTGCATATCTCAGGTTATTTCTCCCTGCGATCTTAATTCCAGCTTGTGATTCATCGATCCTTTCATTTTGCATGATGTACTGTGCATATAAGTTAAATAAGCAGGGTGACAATATAAATCCTTGCAATATAAATTGCACACCTTTCTCAATTTTTAACCAGTCAGTTGTTCCATGTCCTGTTCCAACTGTTGCTTCTTGACTCTCGTACAGTTTTTTTCAGAAGAAAAGTGAGGCGGTCTGGTATTCCCATTTCTTTCAGTATTTGCCACATCTTGTGATCCACACAATCAAAGGATTTACTGTAGTCAAACTGTAGATTCTGGAACTCCCTTGCTTTCTCCATGAGCCAGCAAATGTTGGCAATTTGAGCTCTAGTTCCTCTGCCTCTTCGAAGCTTGTACTTGTAGCTCAGTTCACATGCTGCTGAAGCCTAGCTTTTAGAATTTTCAACATAACCGCGTGGGATGAGTGCGATCGTATGCTAGTTTGAACATTTTTTGGCGCTGCCTTTCTTTGGTATCGGAATATAAACTGATCTCTTCCAGTCCTGTGGCCATTGTTGAGTTTCCCAAATTTGTTGGCATATTAACAGCATAATCTTTTAGGATTTTAAATAACTCAGCTGGGATATCATCACTTCCGTTAGCTTTATTATTAACAATGCTGTCTAAGACCCACTTGACTTCAGGATATCTGGTTCAAGGTCAGTAATTGCATGATCGTGGTTATATGGGACATTCGGATCATTCTTCTATAGTTGTTCTGTGTATTCTTACCATCTCTCCTTTATCTCTTTTGCTTGCTGTCAGGTCCTTGACATTTTTGTCTATTATCATACCCATCTTTGCACAAAACGTTCCCTTGATATCTCCAATTTTCTTGAAAAGCTCTCTAGTCTTTTTTTTTTTTTCCTGTTCTGCTTTCCTCTAATTCTTTGCATTGGTTGCTTAAGAAGGTATTTTTGTCTTTTCTTACTATAATCTGGAAGTCTTTAGTTGGGTATATTTATTTTTCATACATCTTGGGACACAGAGGCTAATATTCATTACCTGCTGTGTTATACACCAGTTCTTGGTGAATGGACACTGGTAAACAAAGTTTTAGACAGGAAGTGATCCCCTATATAACCCCTCCCATAAAGGAAGTACTTCCATTCTTTACCAGTGTCTGCAAGGTGGATGAGCATGTTTGTTTGAGCTCTCTGAGCTCCAGGTCTCTAGTCCCACAAACCGTTCTTAAATGAATCAGGGGATTGACTAATCGGATCCATTTGACACAGGCTCTATATGCTTGGATACATGGTACCCAAGCCTCGCAAAGAAGACTCAAGATCCTGCAAGATTTTGCCTGTAATGTGACCACCTGGACCCTGCGAAGTGGAATACTGGACTGCACAGCGCTAAGGCATTCCTGCAGGGTGCTGTACAGGTGCAAGGGAGTGGACAATAAACATGAAAAGGCTACCCAGTCCTTGAAGGTCCTCAAGTTACAGGAACCCGACATGATGGGAGAAGATTGGGCTCTTAGTTTCTAAGCTGCCCTGGGCCTGGTCGGGTAAGTGAAACCCCTTTTATTTACTTATTGTGGAGTGTCCCAGTGATTGTAACAATCAGTCAAGCTAGCTAGAGGCTGGGCACCTGTGTGCGGTGTCCATAAGGGGGAGTTTTGGGCTAGCTGTGGGTGTTTTTTGCTTGTGTCTGGCTGTTTATCTGTATGATGGCGCACGACTGTGCACCATTTCGCCTTGGTTTGCCATGGCGCACATGCATTCGCAAGAGCGCTGTATCATGGTTTGGGGCTGCTTTGCTGCGTCAAGGCCTGGACAGATTGCTATTATCGAAGGAAAAATAAATTCCCAAGTTTATCAAGACATTTTGCAGGAGAACTTAAGGCCATCTGTCCACCAGCTGAAGCTCAACAGGAGATGGGTGTTGCAACAGGACAACGACCCAAAGCATAGAAGTAATTCAACAGAATTGCTTAAACAGAAGAAACTACGCCTTCTGGAGTGGCCCAGTCAGAGTCCTGACCTCAACCCAATTGAGATGCTGTGGCATGACCTCAAGAAAGCGATTCACTCCAGACATCCCAAGAATATTGCTGAACTGAAACAGTTCTGTAAAGAGGAATGGTCAAGAATTACTCCTGACCGTTGTGCACGTCTGATCTGCAACTACAGGAAACGTTTGGTTGAAGTTATTGCTGCCAAAGGAGGTTCAACCAGTTAGTAAATCCAAGGGTTCACATACTTTTTTCACCTGCACTGTGAATGTTTACTTGGTGTGTTCAATAAAAACATGGTAACATTTAATTATTGGTGTGTTTATTAGTTTAAGCAGACCGATTGTGAAGATCAGATCACATTTTATGACCAATTTGTGCAGAAATCCATATCATTCCAAAGGGGTTCTCATACTTTTTCTTGCAACTGTATTCCTCGAGCACTGTTTTGCTGTTGATGCCTTAAAGGATTCAATACAGTAGGTTTCTCATTTGGCTCTCTTGTCTGTACATATGCGCAGACTTGTGGCTTAAGAACTGGTCAGCCGAGCTTCCTTGTAAGAAGTTATTGCCAGGTTTCCCCTTTCTTTCATGGGGAACGTTTATTTGGTGAACATTTGGACAAATATATCCAAAAGATTTGTCTACTTCCTGTGAAGAAAAGCACCAGGTGTCCTTCGTTTAAAACCTCGGACTGCTTCCTCAGGTGTCTCAGCGCCAAGGCAGTTCCGCTGCCAACAGGGCACTGGAGCCAGGGGCAAGCCGCAAGGCCAGGGCTAGAAAAAGCCCTGGGTCCAAAACTATTCTAAACCCAGCACCAAGCCCTCCTTTTAAGGGTGGGGGGAAGGCTGCTGCACATTGCAAACATTTGGAGAACAATTTTCAGGACGAGTGGGTCACCTCAACTATATCCTGCGGTTACAAGCTGGAGTTCCGGAGGGTTCCCCCTCAGAGGTTTCTAAGATCCAGCGTTCCTTTGGATCCTCCAAAAGGCACTTCATAATTTATTGCATTAAGGAGTGATTGTACAGGTTTTACTTGAACCTGTATACGGTTCAAAATCCAGTGGGGAGACACTGCCTTGAACCAGTATCTACTAATCCAGTCCTTTCGGATGGAGTCCGCTCAGTAGTAGCCTCACTCCAGACGGGGGACTTTCTAGCCTCTATCAACATAAAGGATGCATATTTACACGTACCTATTTCTCTTCCGTTCATGGACGGACACAGCAGCCTTTGACCTTGGGGTTATATCTGCTTCCTTCAGGAGAGTTTAGGCAGAAAAAAAACACTTTAAGTGTTAACACATTCCTCAGTGCATCTCCTCCCAGGGGGCGTGGCCCCCCGGGTATAACCCACACCCTGCTCTAGCAGCCTCAGTTTTTTCTCTGCCTAACGACAGGAGAGGTCAGGCACCCTGGAGTCCTGTACTCTGGAAAAAAAAATTCTTGCTATTTTTTTTTTTTTGCTTTTTATTATTTTGTTCCTGCGTTTTTGAATCCTGTGATTCTTCTATCAACAGCCGACTGGGTGACAGGCTGGGTCTTGGTAGTCCCCCCATGTTCGGCCATCGAGCGTGTGCCGGCCCTCAGCTCTGGGTCGTCCACGACAGGCCCCTTTGCTCCAGGGGCGGCCGGGGAACATTTTGTTCTAGGGCATACATATGACCGGCCTTTATTGCTTTGTCAGTGTGTCTGGCCGACAGCCATGCCGTTTTATGCAGACGTTGGTTCTGTCTGGGATACCTCCAGCCGGTGGTCGCAGGACAGGTAAGTAGTGGCCCCTTGCTGAGGTAAGGTGGTATGGCTGGAATTTTCCCCTGGGAGGTTGTGACAGACTCGGATTCTCCTATGTCCAATAGGGCCATAGGGTGACTAAGAAA
This sequence comes from Rana temporaria, assembly GCF_905171775.1. Taxonomy (NCBI): domain Eukaryota; kingdom Metazoa; phylum Chordata; class Amphibia; order Anura; family Ranidae; genus Rana; species Rana temporaria. Next base: position 165,791,066 of record NC_053491.1, read on the forward strand.
TATCATAAATTCTATGAGATGGGACATTACTGATACTGATAGTTCATATTCCAGGATGTCTTGAGACATAGTACAGGTGATTCCATGTGGACCAGAGTGACTCATTCCTCTGTGTAACAGACTGTTGAAATGTTAATGTCCCACCACCAGCCATCTCTCTATTCTTTGTGCTAATTGCCTCTATTGTGTGTGTGAAGATGTCCTGTGTTTACGCTTAAGAGATTGTGTATTGTACAGCAGATGAATGAAGAGTCGGGGTGTCTAGTCACCTCTTCTGGCTAAATGATTAGATAAATTAGCTCATGTTAATTATTGTTCTGGCCACCTCCTCTTTACTGTATAAAAGATTGTGTTTTTGGTTCTATTAGAGACTCCATACTTAGCCCACATACAAGTCTCGTCTCGTTGTGTGTTTTAAGGCAGCTAAAATCGAGTATCTATGTCCAGACTGATGAAAGCGGTACATGACGGAAGCATTCGGTCTGGATGCGGGGACCTTCCGTGACAGAGGTCAACTGAGGGTTTGTCCTGCTTTCCTTTCTCCCTTAATTCCTCTCCCTCCTGTGGGTTATACCCGGGGGGCCACGCCCCCTGGGAGGAGCTGCACTGAGGAATGTGTTAACACTTAAAGTTCTTTTTTTCTGCCTAAACTCTCCTGAGGGAAGCGGATATAACCCTAAGGTCAAAGGCTGCCCAAGGGATCTTGCTGCTCTGGATAACCTGCTCAGAGTTCACCCAATACTGGCTCTAGAACAGAGCATAACCTGCAGTATTTGCAAAGCTTAGGCTGGATCATAAATACCAAAAAGTCAGCCTTGAGACCAGCTCAAAGTCAGAAGTATTTGGGTCTTATCCTAGATATGGTCCAAGCTAGGGTATTTTTGCCACCTTAAGGATCTTTGCCCTGAAGGATCAGGTGGGTTAGATAAGGTGGTACCAGACAACCCTCCATTCGGCTCTGTATGAGTCTTCTAGGAAGCATAGTGTCCTCCTTCGAGGCAGTTCCCTATGCCCATTTCCATTCCAGACCTATACAACAAGACATCTCGTTGGCTTGGAATGGGAGGACAAGCCCTGGATTATCCAATGTTCTTATCTCCTCGGGCATGCTTAAGCCTAAACTGGTGGTTGCAGGATCAAAACCTGTGAAAGCTAAGATCCTTCCTGGTAACTTGGAGAGTACTGACTACAGATGCCAGTCTCTCAGGCTGGGGAGCCACCCTAGAGGGGCTCACAGCTCAGGGGAAATGGTCAAGGACAGAATAGATCCTGCCCATAAACATCCTGGAATTACGGGCAGTACGTCTGGCCCTACGGTCCTGGACAGTGGAGATTCTGGACTGCCCTATCAGTATTCAGTCTGACAATGCCACTGCAGTGGCCTATAGCAGATCTGCCCAGGGGACTGGTCCCTACACCCAGGGGTGTATCAGAAAATTTTCCAGCATTGGGGATGGCCAGAGGTCGACCTATTGGCATCCATGTTCAACAAGCAGCTACATCAGTTTGTGTCCCGAACAAGGGATCCTCTGGCAATCAGAGCAGATTCTATGGTAGTTCCACGGAGCCAGTACTCCCTGGTTTGTTTCCCTCTGGTCCCTCTCCTTCCACAGTTGTTGCACAGGATTCAGAGAGAGGGGGTTACAGTCATTCTGGTGGGAACAGCCTTGCCCAGAAGGCCCTGGTTCCCGGAGATTGTGAGACTGACAGACGGGCCATTAACGCTTCCACGTTGCCCCGATCTACTGTCTCAAGGTCCTATATTCCACCCCAATTTACAGTCTCTAAATTTAACGGCATGGCTATTGAAGCCAGGGTGTTAAAGGACCATGGCATCTCTGGATCAGCAGTATCTACCAGTGAATGCTAGAAAAGCTGTCACTAGGAATAACTATCCTAAGGTCTGGAAGACTTATATTGCTTGGTGTGAAGCCAAAAAATGGCATCCTCGGAAATACGTGATTGGGGAAATTCTCTTTTCTACAGTCAGCTGTGGAAATCAGATTGGCTTTGAGTACAATCCGAGGTCAGATTTCGGCCCTGTCAATATAATAAGTAGAGTTCCACCCAAAAATGGAACTTCCGCTTTTCGGATTCCTCCCCCCTCCGGTGTCGCATTTGGCACCATTCAAGAGGGAGTGGGAGCCGATACCTTTCTAATACAGGTACTTTGCTCCAACTTCCGGGGATAGATACCCAAGCCACCCGTGTGTATCTACGCCACTTCTGGCGCCTTCTCCGTCCCCTCTGCTGTCTTCTGGGAGACATACAGGTCCCAGAAGGTCCCAGAAGACAGCAAGGACCAGTGGGATTGCGCAGCACGAGTCGCGCATGCGCAGTAGGGAACCGAGAAGTGAAGCCGCAAGGCTTCACTTCCTGATTCCCTTTCCGAAGAGGGCAGCAGCAGCACCCGAGAGCCGAGGCATAGATTGGCTTTGGGTGCCGACATTGCGGGTGTCCTGGACAGTTAAGTGTCCTTATTTTAAAAGTAAGCAGCTGCAGTATTTGTAGCTGCTGACTTAAAAAATAAATTTGGCGGCACTTTGCTTTACTGGTCCGAACCTTTTATGCAGTGGTCAACTCGTTTGCTTCCCCCCATTAGGCCACCTATGTGTCCTTGGGACTTAAACTTGGTGCTCTGTTACAGAAACAACCATTTGAGCCCATCAAGGAAATTCCATTAGACTTGCTGTAACGCAAGCTAGCCTTCCTGATGGCCATCACCTCGGCTAGAAGAATGTCAGAGCTGCCCTTTCGTGCAGGGAACCATACTTGATCCTTCACCATGACAGGGTCGTGTTACGACATGTTTCATCCTTTTTGCCAAAAGGGGTGTCAACCTTTCATTTAAATCAGGACATTATTTTGCTTTCTATTTTCTCTCAGCCTCGTTCGGTGGGAGAGACACAACTGCATTCCTTGGATGTTGTCCGGGCAGTCAAGGTTTATTTGTCTAGCTCTGCGGAGATCCGAAAATCAGATGCTGGAGTGGGTTGCCATTTCCTTCTCCAGTTCATTCCTGATTCCATTTAATTTTGATTATGGCTTACAGCTATTAAAAACCCCAAATCCAGTATCAGAACATGAAAATATTACATAAGACCAATAAAAAAAGTTTTTTTAATACAGAAATGTTGGCTTACTGAAAAGTATATCCATGTGTACAGTATAGTATGCACTCAATACTTGGTAGGGGCTCTTTTTGCATGAATTACTGCATCAATGCAGCGTGACATGGAGGTGACCAGCCTGTGACACTCCTGAGGTGTTATGGAAGCTAAGATCTCTTTGATGGTAGCTTTGAACTTATCTGCATTGTTGGGTCTGGTGTCTCATCTTCCTCTTGACAATACCCCACAGATTATCTTTGGGGTTTAGATCAGGTGAGTTTGCTGACCAATCAAGCACAGTGATACCATGATCATTAAACAGGGTATTGGTACCTTTTCCAGTGTGAGCAGGTGCCAAGTCCTGCTTCAAAATGAAATCAGCATCTCCACAAAGCTGGTCAGCAGAGGGAAACATGAAGTGCACTAGAATTTCCTGGTAGAAGGCTGCCCCGACTTTGGACTTGATGATAAAACACAGTGGACCAACACTAGCAGATGACTTGGCTTCCCAAATCATCACAGACTGTGGTGAGTGGAGAGGCACAGAATCCAAGCTGCATGAGGTCCAGTAAGAAGTTTCCACAGTCACTGTGGTTTTCGAAGAGGTAAAAAAATAAGAGTTCAAAGCTCTGCCCTATCACTGCTTTCTTCTCTTAAAGTGGAGGTTCTCCCTAAAAAAAAAATTAAGATTAGATTCATGCTCATTTTGTCTAGGGGAATCGGCTAGTTTTTTTAAACACGAAGCAGTACTTACCGTTTTAGAGAGCGATCTTCTCCGCCGCTTCCGGGTATGGTCTTTGGGTCTGGGCGTTCCTTTTTGATTGACAGGCTTCCGACGGTCGCATCTATCGCGTCACGAGAAGCCGAACGTCGTTCGGCTACTTTCGGAAAATCGTGACGCGATGGATGCGACCGTCGGAAACCTGTCGGAAGCCTGTCAATCAAGAAGGAATGCCCAGACCTGAAGACCATACCCGGAAGCGGCAGAGAAGATCGCTCTCTAAAAGGGTAAGTACTGCTTTGTTTTTAAAAAAAATAGCCGATTCCCCTAGACAAAATGAGCATGAATCTAATCTTAAAAAAAAAAAATTCGGGACAACCTCCACTTTAAGTCAATAAAAAAACTGCCCAAGGACAGTCAGTTTTGCAAAATTAACCATCTATTGTCCCATGGAGTAGTTGTGCCAGTACCTCCACAAAAAAAGTTCAAAGGATTTTATTTAGACCTGTTCAGGGTACCAAACCTAACAGGGATATTCAACATTGAGGGATACCTCAACAAATATCTTCAAGTTTCAAAGTTTTGCATTGGATCAACAAGGGGAATTTATGGCATCTGTAGGCCTTCAAGAATAAGTATCTGCATGTTCCCATTTATCCAACTCCTCAGTGCTCTCTGAGCTTCGCATTAACGGACAATCGCTTGCAGTTTGTCATACTTCTCTAAAGCTTATCCTCAGCTCTGAGTGTTTACAAGGGTCTAGCATGTCTTTCCCTTCTCAATGGTCGGGGGGCCCAGGTCACAGGCTATCTAGGAAACCACTTCCTGGTGGACCCTTTCATTACTTGGAATTCTTCGCTCAGGCCCTGGACACATCCCAAGCAAAGGTTTTCCTTTCCAGAAAATAAAAATTTGTCCTGACCCACACAAGAATTGAGCTCACATAGACATCCTGCATAGAGAATCTCCATGAGTTCTGTCTCATGGTAGTATCCTTTAGGGCTGTATTTGACCAATCTCATTCATGAACATTTTGTTAACCTGGATCAAACATTCTCCTTTTCCTACCCTTGAATTTCCTATCATGGTGGATCTCAAGCCAAGCCCTAACCATGGGGAAGTCTTTCTTACCTTTATTGCTGGAAAGTAATACCAGATGCCTGTCTTTCAGGCTGGGGAGGAAGGTCCAGAGAACAGTCACTTGTGGAAGTCTACCTCCCATGTGGTAACGGCTATTTCGGAGCCTAATGAATTAAGAGTCTGCCTGTTGGGCTTGGTTAAGCCCTTGACCCCCACCTCCAAGGTCACTCGAGTACTTTTAAGCATAGTACTATATTTATGCTAAAAAAGTCAGCCTTACATTGGAAATTGCCTAATCCCTTTTCACTACAGATGTGCAAATCTCTTAACTCTGTGCTTCCTCTTTAAAAGGCTTCCTACAGTAGTCGAGGGTGTCCAACTAAATTTGGACCCTGTGACTAAAGCACCTGGATAGTGCCACAAAAACGTCAGTATGAGCTCTCCTCGCTGGACCTCCTAGCTGTTTTTGAGCCAACTTATTCCTTCCCAGGTGTGTTAACTCCTAAATGGGGTTCCCCACTGAGAGGAGAAGAACTTCACTAATTTATGATATTACATCCTCTACTTTCGTGGAAGTTTGGAATACTATAGTTAAAGGATCACTAAAGGAATTTTTTTTGTTTAGCTAAATAGCTTCCTTTACCTTACTGCAGTACTGGTTTCATGTCCTCATTGTTCGTTTTTGCTTTGAAGTTGCTGTAATTCTGCTGTGATCTCCACACTTCCTGCTTGTCTGGCTCCTTATGAAAAATCTCATGGCAGCTTTTCACTGTGGTCCAAGCTGTGTGTCTAAAACTCCTCAGAACCAATCAGATTCATTTTAAAAACAAAACACTGCCCTGGATTTGTTTGTTTTTGTTCTGTGGGTCTCTTTACTTCACAGAAACATGAAACCAGTTTAAAAACGAAAGTGAAACTACAGGCACATTATATGATTGAATTGAATCCTATTTTTAATCATTTTTAAAAGGAATCAGTTAACTTTTATGTCTCTATACCCTGTAAACAGTCATTTCAGCAAAACATTTTTTTTTAGTGACCCTTTAACCATCCTTTTAAATGGCTTCTTCGGACCACTGACTTGTCACTTATGTCCTGACTTTAGGTCTTTGTTTGCCCCTGCTGGCAGCTGTATCAAGGTTTTTTTTCTGATTTTTTTTTTTTTTGTTTTTGGTTTTACTTGGCGGTAGAATATTGTGGTTAATCACAGTTCATGCAGGTTTGAACACATTTTTTTCCCCCTTAATAAATGAAATTACAATTTAAAAAATGCATCTTGGATTTACTAGGGTTATCAAAAAAATAAAAGTAGGGCAAATACTTTTTCACAGCTGTGTGTGTGTGTGTGTGTGTGTGTGTGTGTGTGTGTGTGTGTGTGTATATGTATGTATGTATGTATGTGTGTGTATATATTATAAAAAATCACTTTCATCTGCAGCGTGCCCCCCTCCCGACTCTCTCCGGGGGCCTCCGCCGCTTTCAGAAGCTGTCTGCAGTGGCGGAGGAGATCGGATCCTCTTCTGTGCTTGATATTGGGATGAGTGAGGGAAGGATGGCCCCATCCATCTCTATACCATTGCAGGGCGGAAGCAACTTCAAAACGTCGAGAATTGCCTATGATAAAAGTAGATCTATCCAAGTGTGATCCCATATCCCATTTCCCATTTTGGCCAGATTGCGAATACCAGCATTATCTACATTGCCCACCTGTGATTATTTAAAAATGCTGGACATTTGAGGGATAAGTTGTGATAAGTTGTGTTCCCATGTTTTAAGTGGTTTTATGTGCATGGGTTATTCAGTGCTGGTTGATTTAGAAGAGTGAACCGCCGCCTTAGGATGCTTAGGATTCAGACAAAAAGATGGCAACACAATGCCCTATTTCAGGTGGAATGAAGAAACTATTTGGGGTAATAAAGAGGACCTCAACACCACTTTATCCGGATGAAGAACCAAGAAAGATCCTTTGCTAACAAGGACGTCCAACTCCAAGATAAGTAATGGCAACCAAAAGGAAAACCTGTGTAAGTAGTGACAAGGAATCTCTGGGATAGGTTGAAAAGTAGAAGTCCAGACGAAATTAAAGCGGGAGTAAACCTATCAATAAAACAGTTTAATTTACGGCACGTGCCGGAAATGTAACACTCCCATTGGTTGTGCTCTCAACCAAACTGTCAAACCATCCAATGGCTGGTGTCATAACTGATCACATGTGCAACATCATGGCAGTTTTTAGATTAAATAGAGGCAAAGATGGCCGCTTCCTTAGCTGAAAACGATAGGGGGGTTTACTTGCACTTTAAGGTCCTATAGAGACGAGCTTTCTGAAACTGAGTGAACAAGTCTAAGATTTGCTTTCTTGAGGGATACTTAAGCCATAGACCCCTGCACACCAGACTGGAGAAATCCAAAATATGCCCCACCACATATTGTCTGGGTCAGTCTTTTGGGAAATGCCCATTTAGGTGTGGTGTATTGAGCTTATAAGCACCTACTGTTTGTAGCGGTGATATGATACCCCACTAGAATGCCAAATCCAATTTAAGCTTTACATAATTTAGAAAGTTCACAATCACAAATGAAAGAATAATGTGTAGGAAATTAATTGTGTTGTAATAGTCAGACTTTTAGCAGAAATCTTTCTGGAGTTTTATTGGATCCTGGTAAACAGCCATGCACACTGGGCGTTTTTACAGCTTCTGTTTTTAGCTTCAGGCATTTTTTTCTGCAGCCAATTAACTCCTAGCATGTTATCCTATGTGTCCAGCGTTTTTTGGCTGGGGCATTTTCTGGCTGTAAAAGCTGGAAAACACTATAAAACGCGTCTATTCTGTGTTTTTTATCAATATTTTTGAGCCATACACTTTTGTGGGAGTATAGTTTTGCAAAAAAAGCTAAATGCTACAGCTGAAAAACGCTACCAAAAAAAAAAAAAAAATGCTGCAAAACTCTTTATACAGCCAATTCTCCTGGCGTTTTTATAACGTCCAGTGTGCATAAGGCCTGAAAAGAAAGTAAGTTCAGTATTGTCCCAACAAACCAAGAGTAAATCGAATTGTGCCCTCCTGGGGATTGCAGATTCTGAAGCCTTATTCCTGGTACATATGGGGATTCTATTTTCGTTCAACCGGGCTGAAGGAAAAAATGACAGATTGCTGTACTAACGCATGCAGAGTAATCACACCGATCTATTATTTAATGACAAGGGGACTGCCCCCACCAGAACACAGTGATCAGTACTTGCAGCCATTAGCTGCAAGTGCTGATAAGATGCTGTTTTTTTTTTTAAAGCAACCCCATTCGATAAAAGCAGTCGTTTGATCATCTTGTATCCGAGAGGCTGCTGTACACGTGGCCAAATGTTGCCTGCTTTCTGGCCGATATTTGGCTCGTTTGTACCATCCATTAAGCCAAGCCATACAGGTTAGCAATAAAGCATGACAAGGTCGCTAAAGCTTTTTTTTTTTTTTTCGTTCAACCTAAAAAAACTCATGTCCAGTCGGAGCCACTGTATTAACTATGCAAATTTAGTATAGCATCTCCCCCTGCTGAGCTGTTGTGCTCTGACAGGGGTATGGCCCCCCTTGCCAGAACACTCCAATTAGCGGTGGCTTCTGTGGCGATCGGGTCCCGCGGTCACGGCTGGGCACTTAAAGAGGACGTACCTGTACGTGCTTGTGCCCAGCCATGACATTCTGCCAACGTATATATGCATGAGGCGGTCCTTAAGTGGTTAAAGTGGAATAAAACCCATCGATTTAACGGTTTCAAAAAAGTTACATTCCCAGCATGCCATGAATGCTAAATGTCACATTTGCTTGCGCTTTCAACCAAAGTATCAAACCATCAAATGGCTGGTTTAATAACTGATCACTAGTGCAGTCCCATGGCAGTTGAAGATCAAAAAGAGGCTGAGATGGCAGCTTCCTTGGCTTAAAAGGCTAGGAGGCTTAAAGTGGTTCTAAACCTCCGACATGAAATATGAACAAAGCATATCCCTCTGTAGTGTGTGTACTTGTTTCGATTAAAAGCACTGAGTGTCTGATTTCTGTCTGCTGGTATGTTCCTCTATCAGCATGAATCACTTCTGACAATTTTTCCTGACACCAAGAGAAAATGGTGATGGGGAGGGATCTCCACAGCTCTGTTCATGTGAGCTGTGTGAAGGGGGCAATGTCTCTTCCCTCCAATCGGCTCTCAGACCTCTCCTCGCTGAGCTTCATAGAGTTTAACTTTCGCTCCCCACCCCCTTTTTTCTGACCTTTTAGGCAAAACTGATAAGTTCTTCACTTTGAACGTAGAGAAGACTTCAGATAGATACAACTTATGTAGGAGAGTTTGTTTCATCTCTGTTAATCACCTGGGGATAGTTCTTTCACTGGATATATGCAAGGGTTTACAACCACTTAAAAGCGGAGCTCCACCCTAAAGTGGAACTCCCGCTGATCGGAACCCTCCCCCCCTCCGGTGTCACATTTGACACCTTTCAGGGGGGAGGGGGTGCAGATACCTGTCTAAAGACAGGTATTTGCACCCACTTCCGGCCACAGTCTGCGGGCAGGACGTCACCTCCCGTCGCCCCCCGTTGTGTTTTGGGAACACTCGGCTCCCAGAGCATGGTGGGAGCCAATCGGCAGGCGCAGAGCAACTCGTGCATGCGCCGTAGGGAACCGGGCAGTGAAGCTGGAGCGCTTCACTTCCTGGTACCCTCACCGAGGATGGCGGGGGGGCAGTAGAGTGACGAGCGATCGCTCGTCCTCTGATGCGGACGGTGCTGGACTCCAGGACATATCGGCACACTTCCTGGTGAGGGTACCAGGAAGTGTGCCGATATTAAAAGTCAGCAGCTGCAAGTATTTGTAGCTGCTGACTTTAATATTTTTTTTTTTCAGCGGACATCCGCTTTAAGTTCTGCTTTTAAAAGAGAAGTATTGGTTCTTTAAAAAAAATATATACTTACCTAGGTAGATGCCGCATTGGTCCAATGCTGCATCTATCTCCCGCTGCTTCTAAGATTGAGAACTGAGCAATCACAAACCGCTGATCGCTTGTTTCTCAGTTTTCAGGTCACTGTCAGTCACTGTCTCTGCTCTGCCCCTCCACCACTCCAGGCTGTGGAGGGGGCAGGAGCAGCTGGCTCAGCCTCTCAGCGGTTTACTAAGCGGCAGAGCCAGCTGCCGTTCCAGGCATCTGGGTGGATCCTGACTGTAATATCAGGATCGATCAAGAGCCTGGACCAGCTGAGTGATGGCTAAACACTGGTCATAGGAGTGCAGAACAAACTGCACTTCTGTGATACATAGAAGTAGGGCCAAAAAAGCTTTGGCAATACTTCTCCTTTAAGATTGTTTATTTACCACAACAAAATGTGAGCAACTACATTTCTCTTTCGTTCATTGACGGACACAGCACTTTCAATCTTGACCTTAGGGTTATATCGCCACCTTCAGGAGAGGACTAGGCAGAACATGTAAAAACAGCAAAACTGCACAGTACCGCCCAGGGGGCAGTCCTACTGGCTATAATCCCCTCCCACTTTAGCCAGCAACTGTTTTTTCTGCCGATGGGGTCCATTGGTCCTGGTGACTTTATCGTTTTTTTCTGCTGATTCCTGTCCTACTATCAACATCTGGGCCGGGCTGGGTGACAGGCTGGATAATATAGATCCTCATAGTCTCCCAGCCTGGCCATTGAGCGTAAGCAGGCCTTAGCTACGCGCTGGGTCGGCCACGACATGCCGTTGAGCTATACGCTCTTGGGCACACATATGACCGGGTTACTGCTGTACGTGTCAGTGTGCCGTGGCCGACAGCCACCCCTTACCGCTCGGGTGATGGGTCTGTCCATGGAATGCATCCAGCAATCCCCACAGGATGGGTAAATATGGTTCCACCTGTCCAGGCAGGATGGAGCAGTTGGGCATTCCTTGGGAGGTCCACTAGGGGGTCTCACTCTCCCTTTCTTCTCTCCCTGTCCTTTTCCCTCCTCTCTGAGCTTGGGCCGCTGTGTGACTGGATGGGGTCCTCCGGGGGGGCTCAAAGTCCTGGCAGGGTGCTGCGCTGGAGGTATGGTGGTCCTTCCCTGTTTTCTTGACATATGGGGTGTTTAGTGTACCTTTGTGTGAAGGCCGTCGCACATGGGAAAGCTTGGTCGCGGCAATTTTGGTGTGGTCTCAGCCAGGGAAGACCGGCAGCCACTTTCCCAGAGCCCACTGGCGTTGCTGTGGCGGCCATTTTCTTGTGGTTTTCAGCTTGTTTTTACCTCTAGCGCTCGAACTGTTCGTCTGGAACAACGCAAATTACACAGAACACCTTGTGACTGACACATGGGAGGACGGCAGCACAGTACCTGGGTCAGGGTGGTGAGTCTGAGGGGGCCCCTCAGTCTGTGGCAGCTAGGAGGATGGATTTTTGGCAAGTGTGGGTCAGCATGGCGTCAGAAGCTGATGCTTCTTCCCCAGACATCCTGTGGATACCCTAAAGATGGAGGATATGGCGTGGCATCTACAGATGATCACCGTCCAATGAAAAGGAAGGAACGACCTCCTGGACTGAAGAGCCTGAGACCTTAGCCACCAGACCAGGGATTCCCTGACTAGGTGGCTCACCTGAATCAGACAATCCAGAGACAACAGAGACTTGTCCAATTTGGACAGAATCTCATTTTGCAAGACTCGAGTGTGGAATTGAGCATACGGTACCACCTCTAAAGTGGCAGAATCAAGCCCAGGTACTCCAGACGTTGAGTCGACACCAACACCGACTTCTGGAAGTTCAGTACACAACCAAAGTCCCGAAGAGTCTGACTGGCGATAGCCACATCCTCCCCTAATTCTGAGGCTGAAGCTACTCTCAGATGCCTCCTGGGCTTTCCGACAAGTGTCGGTTTCCCAGATGTGTAAGGCGGCAACCTGTTCGTCCATTCACACTTTCACAAATTTTTTGCAGCCAGCTGTTTAAGATTGCAACTCCTCCGTTAAGGAGCTCTGGTTGTTGTGGGTGGAGTTTTGTATTTGCTAGTTCCACCCTTAGTTTTTTTACACTGCTTGGGAACATCCCTAGGGTCAAGATTGAAAGTGCTGTGTCCATCAATGAAGTTCATTGACGGACACAGCACCCACCCCTCCTTTTTTTTGTTTGTACTGCTTTTTGACAAACTGAGCTGCTGGGTGCAGTGTGTGGGGTTATAGCCAGTACGACAGCCCCCTGGGCAGTACTGTGCAGTTTTGCTGTTTTTACATGTTCTGCCTAGTCCTCTCCTGAAGGTGGCGATATAACCCTAAGGTCAAGAAAGGGCTGTGTCCGTCAATGAACTTCAGAGAAAAGGATTTTACGGTGAGTACACAAAGCCTATTCTTTTCGTTATATCCCTTTTGCGTATGAGGCTAATATCCCCAACTGCTGCCGTGAAAAATAAATGCATGTAAAGAAAGCATCAAGATCAATTTATTGTAAGTTCCGCTAAGGAACTTCCCCAGACAGTTGTAAAGAAAAAGCCAAATAGTAATTTTCTAAATTTATTATGCCTTCTTCACCTGTGAGAATTAAGTAACACTGTATAGTCACAGTATTTTATTTTCTCCTATCCAGATTCAATTTAGTAGTGTTATTTCAAAGATTGTTTCCTTAGATCAGCGTGACAATACTTTTTACATTATTCATAGCCTTAAAGCAGGTTTGTCCAACACATGTGCAGCTTATGTTTGACTTATTTCTAAACTTGATTTCTTCTCACTGTTTTTCGAGTGAACAGAAATTTCTAATTGTCCTAGGGAACTCATCCAATTGACTATGGTCAAATACAATGTATAATATTTGTTTTTAGAAAATGATTTAAAGCGTTTAACCCCCAAAAAAAGGATCCTGCTACTTTAAAAGCATGTTATATGACACAGTGCTTTTCCTGTGTCATTTGGTCCCCTGTAACACCTAAAAAAAAAAACTGTCTGATCCTGCCAGTTTCTCCCCACCCCTCTGTAAACTGACCATAGTGTATCATGGCTGCTGAGACTGGATGCCCCGGTCAGTTTATGTGCCTCTGTCATCAGCAGCCTGCAATCTGCTCCTGTGTCGTCCTCCCCCCTCCCCTCTCTGTCTGTGAGCTGCCCCTCCTGCTGCTCTCATAACACTAACCTGTATACACCATTAGCACTGCCTCCTATTGCAATGTCCCCCTCTGTGAATGATATATAAATGGTGTAAATACCTAATTTAAGAGCCAAGATTGCACTTGCATGACCAGCCAGCTCTCTCCTCCTCTCCAGACTGATATCATCAGAGGATTCTCCGCCCCGCCCGCTGCATCTCTGAGGAGGAAAGGGAAAAGTCGGCCAGTCATGTGATCGCAATCTCGGCAGTGAAATTGGGCATTTGCCGCATTTATTTTTATAAATCACACACAGAGGGGGATACTACAATAGGAGGCAGTGCTGATGGTGCATACAGGTTAGAGTGGCTTAATAACCACTTTAAAAATGTTGTTTACCCACTTGCTGTCCTGCATATTTAAATAAATGGTCTGGATGACGAGTGGTTATACCAGGATCCTGGTATCAAGTTTTTAGCCAATGATGGGTTTTCCAGTAAATGTGATCCAGATAACTTTTATAGGGCTCAAAAGGGGTCCACTTTTACAGGGCTCCTGCCACTGTTCCCTGCTACAAACTGGGACTGCCACATAATGTCAGGCTGTATGAGCACAAATGTGGAAAATTTCAAGGGGTATGAATACTCTTTCAATGCACTGTATGTGGGAAATCTTAAAAATCGGCTCAGGCACAGAATGTTTTATTAAAATGAAATCTAATAAATGCAGCATAAAAATGAAAAATATAAAATGTATATCAAATGGGTTATTTACCAAACATAAGGAGACTTGGGGCGTGGTCTGGAGCTACATGGAGTAAGACGTGCTTGGTGAGAGCTCCGCTCGTGGCTGATCCTTTCAACTGAATCCTGGGGGAATCTTCCCTGCAAACCGGCCACAGGCTCACCTATCCCTGCCTCTACTACTAGGGAGCATTATTTTGCCCCCCAAAAAATCTGGAGCCCTCGCCAAACTTGATAAAAGCCGTCATGGAGATCGTGACCTAGGGGAGGAAGATGGCGCCGCCATGCTCCCTGAGGGAGAGGACTGTCCCGGTCCTGGAGGCCATCGCTGCCTGCCAAACATCCCTCACCTCCAGGATTGAGGAGGTGAAGGTCGACATCTCGCATATCCGACATGATATGCACAAACTGCGGGAACGTGTGTCGGAGACTGAGCGCAGGCTCGAGCACGTGGAGGATGGCCTACACCCGCTTCAAGTCACGGTTGAACAGCTACAACACCAGCTACACGCGGTACTCTCCAAGCAAGACGACATGGAGAACCGTCTTCGTAGGTGCAATCTACGTTTCGTGGGGCTCCCTGAGCGATCGGAAGGAGTGGACCCCCCCACTTACCTGGAGAACTTGTTAAAACATTCGGTAGGGAGGCCTTCTCCTCCACTTTCATTGTGGAGCGCGCCCATCGCCTTGCTGCTAAGCCCCCTCCTGAAGGTGCACCGCTGAGGACCTTCATAGCCAAACTGCTCAACTACTGGGACCGGGACGCCGTCCTTCGACTTACCCGTGAAAAAGGGAACATCCCCCTTCGGCAACACGACGGTCGCAGTGTACCCGGACTTTTCCTCGGAGGTGCAGAAAAAAAGGGCGCGCTTCACGGAAGTCAAACGGCAGCTCCGGGTGCATCACCTGCCATATGCGATGCTTTTCCCCGCGCGGCTCAGAGTTGTGTGCGATGGCAAAGCACAATTCTTTGAGGATCCTCAGGCAGTCCTCTCCTGGCTGGAGCGGCGCAATGGAACTGACCCGTCCCGTGCTTGATTTCTGGACCCTTGCTCGAGTCGCTGACTGCCCATCCTGCATTAACTACGCACCCCTCCATGGTATCGTCACCTACGATGAGTAGACTTCCTAACCGTGAGTTGGATATGCTGCCCCCGGGCCTTCCCTTCCCCTTCAATACTTCTTTATCCTGCTTGACTGCCTCCCCCCCTTCTTTTGATCCCCCCAGATACTGTTTCCCCTGTTTTGAGTCACGGGCGACTCACCCACACCGGTAACCCACCTGAACGGATACCCCCCTTGCACCGGTGTGTGCTCTGCAGTTTGGTCGCCCCCCCCGACCACGCTGGTTGCCCTGAACTTCGGGCAGTGCCATCGCCCCTGGCAACCATCGCAAAGCCAAAGTTTCCCTGGCCGGCCCCTACCCTCAGGCATTTGGTGGGTGGTGGGGTGTTATGCCTGCTGTGTCGGTCCAGTGTTTGTGCAGGATATGTTCGGTATGTTAACCACAGTGTTGTTATTCACAATTTGTTGTTTTTTTTTCCTTTTTTCTATACCAATGTCAAAGTACCGTACAAAATGTATTGAGTGTTTTACTGTGCTCTTGTTGGAAGTGTGGGGGCCCTCCCATGCTGGGTGGATCTCCCGTATCCTCAGGTTGGGCTCTGATTGGGCCCTCGGAGGACATGTGACCTTCACCATGCTCCCCCCTGGACACCTCACGTGGGTGTGCCCTGGACCGGGTGCCGCCTCCCCATTTTTTGGGGGGGCGGGTCTGCTCCTTACACCAGGCTACTTACCTATGGCATCCCTTAAGATAGTGACCTGGAACGTCCGTGGCCTAGGCGACCGTGCTAAACGGTCAGCAGTCCTTTCCCATCTAAAGTCCCAGCATGCTGATGTTTCTGTTCTAGTAGACGCATTTAGCGGGTCAAAAACAGCTGTGCCTTAAAAAAGCCTGGGTGGGCTGGGTTTATCAGGCCCCCCATACCTCTAACTCTCGGGGGGTTGCGGTGCTTGTGGCAAGATCACAATTTCAGCTTCACACGTTGCAATCTGACCCCCATGGTCGCTATCTATTTTTGCATGCCACCATCGGGGGCCTCGAGATGCTCCTCCTTGCCTATTATGTCCCTCCCCCTTTTCAGTTTAAAGTGCTGCAGCGGGGGTGGCCTTTATGGCTTTACATCCGTCGGTACCTGCTATATGGGCAGGCGACTTCAATATGGTCATCTCCCCATCCCTGGATAGACTGGGCCCGAGCGCCCCTGCGGGTTCCCTATCGGGGATCACCAGGTTTGGTAGGTTCCTAATTGAATTTGCCCTGACACCTGGCGACACAGGCATCCGTCACTACTGAGATTTTCCTGCTTCACCCCTTCCCGTGCAGTAATGTCCCGTATAGACCTTATCCTTGTAGCCCCCTCCCTTCTCCCGCACCTCCTCGATGTAGGCTTTGACACTAGGACACTCTCTGATCATTCCCCGTATTGGGTTAAACTGAGGCTCCCGTCGCCCCCCGCAGTCCAGACTTGGCGTCTGAACCCGTTCTGGCTGAGTGTTCTCCCCGACCTGGAATCCATCGGGTCTGAGTGGGACCGCTTCTTTAGCACGAACGATGGCTCCGCCTCGGCGGGACCTGTATGGGAGGCGTTTAAGCTCCACGTTCGCATTATCCTTTCCTCCTGCATCAATAGGCACAAGGCCTCATCTAAACTGCTGATCCGTCAGGCGGAGGAGCAGCTCGATGCCCTCGAGCGAATCTTCCAGGCTTATCCGACAGAGACCAATGCCTCTCAGCTGCGCCTACAGACCAGGCTGACGGATTGCACCTTGAAAAAGCACGTCGGGGAATTTTCTTTAGTAAGCAGCGCACGTATGAGCATGGTGAGCGGGCCGGGCGGCTTCTTGCCTTTTATGGCTCACCTTGATCATAAACCCCCAGTGATTCTGGCCCTCTGGGCGGCGTCCGGGGCCATGCTCTCGGACCCCGACCGGGTGGCAGAGTTTAGGTCCTTTTATTCGGAACTTTACACCTCCACCACACAACATTCCGCGGAGGAGCTTACTGCTCTTCTGCGGGATGTCACCTTCCCCACGCTATACTCGGATCAGGTCGCCATGCTAGAGGCTCCCATCACCACCGTATGCGTGGAGGGGGCCCTGGCATGCCTCCCCACTTCTAAAACCCCGGGCTCCGACGGTCTTCCCCTTGAATTCTACAAACAGTTTCAGGGGACCCTTGTTCCCAGGCTTTGCGCACTATACAACCATGTTTTTGACACGGGCACCCTTCCCTCTATGAGCGAAGCTCTCATTGTCCTGATACCGAAGCCTGGCAAGGATTCCCTGAATCCTACCGACCCATCTCGCGTCTCAAACTGGATGTGAAAATCCTTGCTAAAATCCTCGCCCTGTAAGGTTATTACAAGCTTGGTGCACCCTGACCAGACTGGGTTCATGCCCAATAAAAACACAGCCTTCAACCTCCGCAGGCTACACATGAACCTTCAGGCCCATCATGCGAAGGTGGGCTCCAAAGTGGTAGTTAGCCTCGACGCCGCCAAGGCCTTCGACTCGGTTGGATGGGAATACCTATGGGAGTGCCTTGGTAGGTTCAGTTTCGGTCCCCACTTTGTGAAATGGCTCCAACTCCTCTATCATGCCCCCACGGCGCGTATAAGAGTCAATGGTAGGACCTCCTCCCCCTTCTCCCTGTCCCGTGGCACTCGCCAGGGTTGCCCGGTTTCGCCCATGCTCTATGCCCTTGCAGTGGAACCTCTTAGTATAGCTCTGCGCCGTCATCCTGGGATTAACGGGTTGCGTTGCGGTCGGGTTACTGAGCTTCTCAGTCTTTACGCCGATGACATGCTCCTGTACCTCTCGGATGCGGGTCCTTCACTCCAGACAGTCCTCCAAGTCGTAACGCAGTTCGGGAAATTCTCGGGCTTACAGATAAACTGGACCAAGTCCCATATCCTTCCCTTGGACCTGGGCCCCCCTACTGCCACTCAGGCGGCCCTCCCCTTGGTGAGGACAGATGTCATCAAGTATCTAGGTGTCCACGTTACTAGATCTCCCCTAGACTACATACACCTTAACATCGAACCCTTGTTTAATACCCTTAAGACCAGAACGCAAACATGGTCCCGTCTCCCTCTTGGGGTTATGGGCCGCATAAGCCTAGTCAAGATGATCCTTCTCCCGAAACTGCTATATGCCTTTTGGCATGCCCCGCTGTATGTCGCCCCCCCCCCCCCCCCCGTATTTTTAAAGCCATGGAGTCTATTATTAACTTGTTTATCTGGGGCCCCTCACGGCATAAACTGTCGTGGCGGGTACTAAAGTGCCCATCCAGTCAGGGCGGCGCCTCGGTACCAGATCTTTTCCTTTTATTACGTTGCATCCCAACTCTCCCACTTTTATTATTTTCACCACTCAGACAAGGAGCGCTACCTGGCCATGGTGTGCTCTAGGGCCCCTGGCTCGGTCTCGCATCCCTTTCAAATTCTATTCTGCGAACCTCGCGACTCCCGGCGGGCGGGTGCCAGAAACCAGCTGCTTTTCCACCACCGTAAGATCTGGCAGATTGCCATGTCTGTCGGCGAGGCGCCGTCTCCACACTCACACACACCCCTTTGGGATAACCTTTGCCTGCCCGAGCTTGCCACTGTCCCTGACCACGGTATTTGGATTAGGAGCGGAATTATTTACCTTACACAGGTCGTTGCCCACGGTTCGGTCAGGACCTTCCAGTCCCTTAAAGATGCTCACACCCTAGCTAACCACATGTTTTTCCGATATCTCCAACTCCGCCATGCACTTAA
Source organism: Rana temporaria (assembly GCF_905171775.1). NCBI lineage: Eukaryota > Metazoa > Chordata > Amphibia > Anura > Ranidae > Rana > Rana temporaria. The sequence continues at coordinate 165,809,631 of NC_053491.1, forward strand.
TACACAATTTGGTGCTAATATCCCTGCGCTCGAGATCCCGCTGCCAGTTGACATTGTTCTGGGTTCGGACCCCAAAAGGCTGATCTCCCAATTTTATTCCTACCTCCTGGTGCCCTCGGCGACTGCCACTCTCCAGCAGGTGAAGTCCCGTTGGGAGCCTGATCTGGGGGTGGTGTCGGCGGAGGACTGGGACAAAGCCCTTATTAATTGCAGATTAGTCTCTCCCAAAATCTCAGACCGCCTCACTCAACTGTATATCCTGCATCGGTCATACCTGACACCATACCGTATTTCAACGTTTAGGCCAGGTAGCAACCCCAACTGCCCGGGCTGTGACTACTCTAATGCCTCCTTTTACCACCTCATCTGGGAATGCCCCTGTGTGCAGGGTTTCTGGACCCAGGTGGTCCGGTTCCTTCACGACCGCATGGGATCACCACTGTCCCTGAGCCTCCGCCAATGCTTGCTTGGGCTCCTCTCACTGTCTGAAGCCGAGAAATATCTCAACACCTTTTTGCAAGAGACGTTGTTCCTCGCCAGGCTTCAGATATCTAGAACTTGGATGCGGGGCCCTCCCCCTACTCTGCAGCAATGGATCAGAGCGGTTAATGTAACTCTACCCTTCAAAAAATTACTCTATGCTCACATGGGCTGCCCCGACAAGTATCATAAGGTCTGGGATAGACGGTTAGGGGAGGCCTCCACCTGTGTGGCTTCTGACGAATAAGGTTTCTTAATGTGCCCTCGGGTACTCCTGACTGCCGTCCTACAATTTTGTTCTGTCCCCACGTGTTCTGCACATGTAACTTGCTCTTCTCTCAGTGTGTCTGTTCTGTCTGTGTACTTGACATTGTACTGTATCCTTGCTTGTGGTGCATGTTGCACCGATTATCAATATGTCTGTAATTCTTTACTTTTATGCTCAATAAACGTTGTTTTGATTTAAAAAAAAAAAAAACATAAGGAGACTTGATGCAAAATAGTAAAAGCGTACCATTGATCTTTGTATTATTACTGAGAATATGATGTTATATGATTTAGTATCTCTTTTGAGCTAAGGTAGGTTAGTTTAAAGATATATTTCAGTATAATAGGGAATAAATGCCCTTTTACGTTCTGAAAAAATAAAAATAAATACCCAAATGCAAATTTAAAGGATTAGTTCGTCTTTTCAGAATTTGTCCCCCCCCCCCCATGCACCTTACTACTTACCTGGGTGAGGAACTGTCAATGGGCACTGACATCTCATCACCCAAGGAGGTAAATCCAGCGGGATCCAGGTGCATGGGATGGGTTTAGGGCAGTGGTCATCAACCCTGTCCTCAGGGCCCACCAACAGGCCAGGTTTGCAAGTTAACTGAAATATATCACAGGTGATATAATTTGCTGCTCAGTGATTGCAGTGTTCTAGTCTGCATCTCCCCAAGGTAATACATAAAACCTGGACTGTTAGTGGGCCCTGAGGACAGGGTTGATGACCGCTGGTTTAGGGTGTTTGTGCATTCTCCTTTTTTTTCCCTGAAAACATGAACTTGCACTTTAAAGGCTTAGTTCAACTTTCTGACCTTGTTTCATGTTACACCTATATTTACGGTGAAACATGGTAACATTATTTAAACCCTAAGCCAGCACAGCCGTGTAGGCCATTAACAAATTTATTCACCGGGATCAGTTAACTTGTAGTTTACTTCCTCCAGCTCCATAAAGGAAGGAAACCTCTGTGCAGACCTGATGATATGTAAACTATGCAGGAGCTTGCGCTTTGCACCTGCGATGCACTTTTGTCAGTTGTAATACTTTGCAAGCTTCAATACAAAAATGTAAGAAAGGCACTTTTTTTTTTCCCTTAACCACTTCCCGACCTCCTCATTTACATTTACGTCGGCAGAATGGCACGGACAGGCACAATCACGTACATGTACGTCCTCTGCTATACGTGGGTGGGGGGTCCGATCGGGACCCCCCCCCCCGGTACATGCGGAGGTCGGGTCCGCTCGGTGAGCGATCCGGGACGACGGCGCGGCTATTTGTTTATAGCCGCTCCGTCGCGATCGCTCCCCGGAGCTGAAGAACGGGGAGAGCCGTGTGTAAACACGGCTTCCCCGTGCTTCACTGTGTCGGCGCATCGATTGCGTCATCCCCTTTATAGGGGAGACACGATCGATGACGTCATTCCTACAGCCACACCCCCCTACACTAGTAAACACATAGTGATCACTAAATGTTACAGCGCCCCCTGTGTTTAACTCCCAAACTGCAACTGTCATTTTCACAATAAACAATGCAATTTAAATGCATTTTTTGCTGTGAAAATGACAATTGTCCCAAAAATGTGTCAAAATTGTTCGAAGTGTCCGCCATAATGTCGCAGTCACGAAAAAAATCGCTGATCGCCGCCATTAGTAGTAAAAAAAAACTGAAAAAAAACTATCCCCTATTTTGTAAACGCTATAAATTTTGCGCAAACCAACCGATAAACGATTATTGCGATTTTTTTTTTACCAAAAATAGGTAGCAGAATACGTATCGGCCTAAACTGAGGGAAAAAAATAAATTATATATGTTTTTGGGGGATATTTATTACAGCAAAAAGTAAAAAATATTGCATTTTTTTCAAAATTGTCGCTCTATTTTTGTTTATAGCGCAAAAAATAAAAACCGCAGAGGTGATCAAATACCACCAAAAGAAAGCTCTATTTGTGGAGAAAAAAAGACGCCAATTTTGTTTGGGAGCCACGTCGCACGACCGCGCAATTGTCTGTTAAAGCGACGCAGTCCCGAACTGTAAAAACCCCTTGGGTCTTTAGGCAGCATTTTGGTCCGGGGCTTAAGTGGTTAAAGCAGAACTTCGGTAATTTTTTCAACTTTCCATCTATTAAAGGGGTTGTAAATGTGTGTGTTTTTTCACCTTATTCTATCCTATGCATTAAGATGAAAAAACACCTCGCTGTCGTGGTCCCCCCAGCCTCCCTGTTTTACTTACCTGAGCTTGTTTACCTGCTGTGCGTGTCCCCCAGCGTCCTCTTCTCCACATCTGTCTGGCCGTTGATTGGATAGATTGATAGCGCAGCCATTGGCTCCCGCTGCTGTTGAATCACATCCAATGACATAGCCGCCGGGGACAGGACCGAGTCATACAGTTGGCGTTTATGGACGCCAGTGGTAGGATACGGGAACGTGCCCGCAAGCTAACCTCCTTGGGAAAGAGCTTCCCAGAAGGGGTTAGCTTTAGCAGGGAGGAGCAGAGACAGCTGCCGTGGGACCCCAGAACAGCAAGACCGGGCCACTCTGTGCAAAATGAACTGTACAGTGGAGGTAAGTATGACATGTTTGTTAAAAAAAATCTAACCTATACAACCCCTTTAAATTGTCTGCCCTTGTTTTATCTTTGGATAGTACAATTTTTTTTTTGTGCCAGTAAATACCTCATACAGCCCACTTCCTGTTTCTTGTCTGGTAAAAAGCCTAGGCTTATGATGACATGTGCAGATCTCTCTTTGAGAGAGAAATTGCCAGGGAGGGGGGGATGAGTCATAAGAGGGCCAATGAGAGCTGGAGATGTGTATCTGTGGTGTAAATCCAGGAAGTGAACAAGCAGCAGCTTCAGCTGCCCACAGTTAAAATGGTTGCAGCCAGACTCAGTGGAGGGAGATTTCTGCAGCATATTTGACAAGTACTGAATCACGGTATATATAAAATAATATGCAAAGTGGTTGAAGGTAAGCTGCAGAATGGCAAAGATGTTTTTATTACAAATGATGTGAGCAGGCTGCAGTTCTTGGGTGCATTTATTAGATTTGGGGAAAAAGGGACTATACCTTTTAAAATCATAACAATGATTTATTTTAAGGCTAGGATTTATGTTGCAATAGATGATGTTTAAGAGATGAAAATTAAATGTGTGTGTGGTGCCTCTCATATGTTCACACAATCTAACTTGGTTGGCACTTGTCAAAAACAGGCTGGGGTTACAGAAATAGAAGACCGTAAGAAAATTATGTCTGCATCGAAAGAGATCCAAGTTGAAGAAACAAAACTTGAATCGCTACCAACTTTTTCAAATGTGGAATCAAGGTAAAAGATCATGTAGCATTGTGAAGAGGTGCAATTAAACCACGTACATGTATAACTTGTGGCATGAAAAATATCTCAATTGGAGGACATTTACAGTATCGGTTCTGTCGCAAAGAAGCCATGACACAAATCATGATTACAAGGTTACAGCTTGAATCCATAGATTTCCTCCTTTGAAAGTCGCACTGTGACCAAATGAAGCCTGACCCTGCCTTCTTAACCACTTCAATACAGGGCACTTATACACCTTCCTGCCCAGACCAATTTTCAGCTTTCAGTGCTCTCGCACTTTGAATGACAATTAGTCATGCTACACCGTAGCCAATCCAAATTTTATATATTTTTTTTCTCACAAATGCAGCTTTCTTTTGGTGGTATTTAACCACTTCAATACAGGACATTTTTACCCCCTTCCTGCCCAGATCAATTTTCAGCTTTCAGCTCTTGTTAAATTTTGACAATTGTGCGGTCATGCAACACTGTACCCATATGAAATTTTGATATTTTTTTCCCCCCACAAATAGAGCTTTCTCCTATCACCTTCCAGGACGGCACACCAGAGAGATGAGGGCTCCTCCCTACAGGAAACACAATCAATTGACAAGTTTGTTATAAGTCCCCACCCATCCCCTTGCTCCTCAGTATTGATTGTGTTTCTCCCGAACACAGCGACACGTTTTTTTTTTTTTTTTTTGTTAACCTGGAGACGGTGAGGTCGAAAGGTACCCCTGTTGAGGCAGGTTTAGGGAGGCCGGGGAGAGCTGAACTAACCTGTAGGCTTCGGCCCGCTCACAGGTCGCCCCAAAGGCGTGCACTGGCGCTCTGAGCTGCGGTGAAAAGCCATCGCCTTAGTGCAAGAACGCCGCCACGGTACTGCTCTCTCCTTCCCGGGGGGGGTTGCCATTAGGAGCATTGCGCTCCAAGCCTCTCTCTGAGAGGAACAAGAAGCGCGTCACCGGAGAGTGGGCGTTCCCTACATCGCAACCCGGAAGTGACGCTTCGGCGTGGAGAGCAGCGTGGAGCAGTGGAGGTCGGTGGTGGATAAACCCTGAAGCAGGTACCGACAAGCCAAGGACCCAAGTCAACCTCCTCATCATGGAAGAGGACGGGAAGACAAGCGCGGCTGCAAGCAGATCCAGATCGGGGGTCGGTGAGTGCAGTCCCCCCTGGAAAGGGAGGAAAGAGGAGAGTGAGAGTTCCTGGATTTCAGGATACAGCTGGTAACGGCTGCTTCCCTCGTTCTCTCTCTTTTCTCCCCAGTACAGTCCAGCAGCCCCAGAGTGGGAGGGAGTAACATCTTTTTTATGTCTCTTATCTAACAGAATCCCCCGGTGGAGCCCAGGAGGCCTCTGCTCAATCTCCGGCTACTACTGGGCACAGTTCCTCTAAGAAGTGTGGGAACTGTAAAGATAAGCTCCCTAAAACCCACACCAAACCCTTCTGCTACAAGTGCATTAATCAGTTAGCAGGGAAGGAAGCGGCTGCAATGATGAAACACTTTCTTATGTCTATGCAGTCTGAGATGTTAGCTACCGTTAGAGCTTTCAGGGAGACAGCTGGGCAATCAGCCATTACTCCTAGTTTAGAACGCGTCCCTAGGGAAGGTACATCCTCCCAAGAAAGTTTTCTTTCAGGACCTAGTGCCCTTTTCCCACCCTCCCAGGCCTTTCCCCTTGATCAAAAGATCCTGGCAGAGCCAGAAGAAGAGGAAAGTGATTTGATGAGCCAGGTCACCAGGCACAGCTCAGAGGGTGAGGAAGATAGAGACTCTCTTAGCCGGTCTCAGGAAGAAGGGAGATTAAAAAGGTTCCTCTTTTCAGCGGAAGACCTCGATAGTCTCCTTCAGGCAATTTATGCCACGGAAGAGATTCCAGAGGCCCCTAAAGCTACCTCAGCACAAGATAAGGTCTATAGGGGGCTTAGCGAGACACAGGAAAGAGTGTTCCCTCTCCACCAATCCCTTAAAGAACTAGTCTTACAGGAATGGAAGGATCCTGAAAGGAGACTGACCACACAGAAAACCTGAAAGCGAAAATATCCTTTTCACCAGTCTGTTGGCGAAGTCTTCTTTAAACTCCCTAAACTAGATGCGGCCCTATCCCAAGTCACTAAGCTGTCGGATATTTCCTTTGAGGATGCGGGCAGTATTAAGGACTTGATGGATCGAAAGGTTGAATCTCTCCTAAGGAAAGCATGGGAGGCTAATTCAGCCACAATGGCCCCGGCCTTAGCAGCTACCTGCGTAGCTAGGAATACGGACCTCTGGGTAGAAAAGCTTTCAGACCACCTGGTCCAGTTTACAGACTCAGAGGAAGTATTGGGTTCCCTGTCATTGATAGGGAAGGCTGTAGCTTACCTGGCTTATGCGGCTCTGGAGGCCGTGAAGGCTTCAGCAAAAACAGCAGCCCTAATCAACTCAGCCAGGAGGGCTATTTGGATTAAGTCTTGGGAAGGGGATGTCAGATCTAAAGGGAAACTATGTGGGCTCCCCTTTCAGGGTTCGCTTCTGTTTGGTCAGGGCCTAGATGACGTCCTTGCTAGGTCATCTGAGAAGGGAAAGAAGTTTCCGGTAAAACCTAAAAAAGAGGGTTTTAGAAAAAGTTTTCGAGGCCCCCAGGGGCAAAACAAACAGAAATATAAAAAAGAACCCAACAAGCGTTGGTTCTATGGTAAGGGAAACAAAAAGAATAATGTACTCTTTCCCTCTACCAAGACCGACACTAAACAACCCAAGTGACGCCAAGGTCAGAGTGGGGGGGCGGCTTTCCCAATTTACACAACAGTGGGAAAACATTTCGGACAGTACCTACATCCGCCAGATTATAAGAGAGGGGTACTGTCTAGAATTTCAAACAGTTCCCCCCCCCCTATGATCACGCAACCCCCCAGGGATGCTCTAAAAAGGGCGGCCCTCTTAGAGGGTATCCAGGAACTGGCAGAACAGCTAGTGATAGTACCAGTACCAATGGAACAACAATACCAGGGATTCTATTCCCACGTATTCGTAGTTCAAAAGCCATCAGGAAAATACTGCCTGATAGTAAACCTGAGAAACCTGAACAAATTTTTGGAACAAAAACGATTTTCCATGGAGAGTATTTACTCGGTAAGAAAAAACCTCATGAAGGAAGCCTTCATGACGACCATAGACCTCAAGGATGCCTACTTGCACGTACCAATTCACGTGGACCATCAGGTGTATTTGAGGTTCGCGGTCGTGGTGGGGGAGGAAACTTGCCACTGGCAGTTCAGGGCACTCCCGTTTCGTTTAACATCCAGCTCAAGGGTCTTTACGAAGATCCTGGCAGAGGCAGTAGCCTTCTTACATCTGCAGGGGGTATGCCTAATACCTTACTTGGACGATCTACTGATCTCCGGTCAAACAGCGTCCCAGGTCCTGCTAGATACCAACAGAGTTATGGAGGTATTAAAAAGCCTGGGTTGGATTATCAACTTAGAGAAATCCTCCCTCAAACCAGAACAGGTAAAAACCTTCCTGGGCTACATAATAGACTCCAGACAACAGGCGCTCTTCCTGCCAGAGGAAAAGATAGAAAAGCTAGCGTCAGCAGCAGGGAATCTGGTAAAATCTCCCAAACTCCCCAGGTCGTCTGTCATGAGAGTCCTAGGCTTAATGTCGGCGAGCATACCAGCGGTAGTTTGGTCCCAACTACATGCCAGGACACTTCATTTCTTTTTCCTGTCCTCTTGGGACAAAAGAAAAGAATCACTGGATCAAGAAGTTCTACTCACCCCTCAGGTCTTGTCATCCCTAAAATGGTGGACTTTTCACCAAAACCTAAGGAAGGGTCGACCCTGGGCCCAGTGGAATCCGGTAAAAGTAACTACGGATGCCAGTACATGGGGGTGGGGTGCCCACTCAGAGGGGAAACAAGCCCAAGGGCAATGGAACAGCTCACTGGCTCGCAGATCATCCAATTACAGGGAGCTCAGAGCAGTGGGGGAAGCCCTGAAGGCCTTTCAACAGGACATCGAGGGCAGAGAGGTGCAGGTGAGCTCCGACAATGCCACAGTCGTAGCCTACCTAAACCACCAAGGAGGTACCAGGTCCAATCCCCTACTAGAACTAATCAAAGAAATCCTGGGTTGGGCAGAGGAAAAAATTATCTCCATTTCTGCGATACACATAAAGGGGACAAGCAATATAGAAGCAGACTTCCTCAGCCGTCAGCGGATAAGTCAATGGGAACTGAACCCCGAAGTTTTTCAAGCCCTAGTTCTTCAGTTTGGCAAACCAGACATAGATCTGTTTGCCAATCGAAAGAACCGAAAGGTGAACAGGTATTTCTCGACCTCTTTGGAATGGGAGTCCGAGGGCCTGTATGCGCTGTCTCAGACTTGGCACTACAGACTGGCGTATGCCTTCCCGCCCCTGGCGCTTATTCCGAGGGTTCTCCAGAAAATCAGCAGATCCCCCGGTCAGGTCCTCCTAATAGCCCCTTGGTGGCCAAAGAGGACGTGGTTTGCGAATCTAAGATTCATGTCAGTAACAGAGCCAATGAGACTTCCAGTCAGAGTAGATCTCCTAAAGCAAGGACCAGTTTTTCACCCAAGACCAGAATTCTTCCAGTTAACGGCCTGGTTAGTGAGTGCCAGATCCTGAAACGGAAAGGTTGCTCAGAAAAGGTGATAAACACTCTTCTTTCTAGTAGAAAACCAGTCACCAGAAAAATCTACTCGAAAGTATGGAAGACCTTCCATTCTTGGAGTAGAGAAAGACAGGTGTCTTCCACGTCGGTCCCGGTTATCCTGGATTTCCTCCAGGATGGGGCAGACGCGGGACTAAAAGTCAGTACCCTTCGGGTCCAGATAGCAGCCCTCTCGGTCTATCTTGATAGAAGATTAGCTAAGGAGGACCTCTAGCTAGAGAAAGGGTGTCCCCAATCCTTAAGAATAATTTTCCGCCTTGGGACCTTACTAGGGTGTTAGAGGCTTTATCTATGCACCCGTTTGAACCTATAGAGAAAGTTTCCTTTAGATTTCTAACCTTAAAATTAGCCTTTTTGTTAGTTATCACTACTGCTAGGAGGGTAGGGGTTTTGCAGGCTCTGTCCATGAAAGAGCCCTTCCTGAGGGTACAGCCAGATAGGATCACCCTAAGGGCAGATCCCCTATACCTACCAAAAGTAGCATCCTTATCCAATAGGACGCAAGACATAATATTGCCGTCCTTTTGTTCTGAACCAAAGAACGAGAAAGAATTTAAGTTTCACTGTTTAGATGTAAGAAGATGTCTTCTTAATTGGAGAGAACCCAAAGTTTTAGGAGATCCAACCATCTCCTAGTTTTATATGCTGGAGCCAGGAAAGGACTGCAGGCATCAAAGTCCTCAGTCTCAAGGTGGATAAGAGAAGCTATCTCAGAAGCTTATCAGTGTACTGGGGTTCCAGCTCCAGCTAATATCAAAGCTCATTCAACCAGATCTTTGGCAACGTCCTGGGCTAAGAAAGCAGGTGCCTCCTGGGAACAAATCCGTAGCGCGGCTACCTGGTTAAGTCATCATACATTCCTGAAGCACTATCGTGTGGAGTTGTTGTCACAGCAAGACCTGGCTTTCGGTCGGAAGGTCCTCCAAGCTGTGGTCCCACCCTGAGGTAGGCCTGTGGTTACTTTAATATCCTCTCTGGTGTGCCGTCCTGGAAGGTGATAGGAGAAAACTTACGTTAGATCTACCGGTAACGGTATTTCTACGAACCTTCCAGGACGGCAGGCCTACTACCCGCCCTATGTGGAGGGAAAAAGATAAGCTATACGCTAGGTGGTAAGTACCTATACGGAGTAGTGTCCCTTGTGAACCAGTTCAAGATTACTTTAATACATACTGAGGAGCAAGGGGATGGGTGGGGACTTATAACAAACTTGTCAATTGATTGTGTTTCCTGTAGGGAGGAGCCCTCATCTCTCTGGTGTGCCGTCCTGGAAGGTTCGTAGAAATACCGTTACCGGTAGATCTAACGTACGTTTTCTTTTGGTGTTATTTGATCACCTCTGCAGTTTTTATTTTTTGCTTCATAAACAAAAAAAGCGTACATTTTTAAAAAACAATATTTTTTACTTTTTGTTATAATAAATATCCCATAAAAAAAAAAAAAAAAAATCCTCAGTTTAGGCCGATAGGTATTCTACATATTTTTGGTAAAATATATTGCAATAAGCGTATATTGATTGGTTTGCACAAAAGTTAGTGTCTACCAAATAAGGGATACATTTATGGCATTTTTTTTTTACTAGTATTGGCGGCAATCTGCCATTTTTATCGTGCCTGTGATATTGTGGCGGACACTTTTGACACTATTTTGGGACCATTCACATTTATACAACGATCAGAGCTATAAAAATGCACTGATTACTGTGTAAATGTGACTGGCAGGGAATAGGTTAACACTAGGGGGCGATGAAGGGTTTAAATGTGTATCCTAGGGAGTGATTCTAACTGTAGGGGGAGGGGACTCACAAGGGGAGGAGACCGATTGGTGTTCCTCTGTACTGGAAATACACCATCGGTCTCCTCTCCTCCACAGGTCCTGCTGTGTTCATGGGCAATCACAAAAAAATACGATTTTTGTACTCACCGTAAAATCCTTTTCTCTGAAGTTCATTGACGGACACAGCAACTTAAATCTTGAATGGTATACAGAATAATTCCGCTCTACCTTAAAGGTGTTGTTGTAAAGGTCAATTTTTTTCCCCTAAATAGCTTCCTTTACCTTAATGCAGTCCTCCTTCACTTACCTCATCCTTTGATTTTGCTTTTAAATGTCCTTATTTCTTCTGAGAAATCCTCACTTCCTGTTCTTCTGTCTGTAACTCCACACAGTAATGCAAGGCTTTCTCCCTGGTGTGGAGTGTCGTGCTCGCCCCCTCCCTTGGACTACAGGAGAGTCAGGACGCTCTACGTTGCAGATGGAGAAAGGAGCTGTGTGTAAGTAGGCATCCTGACTCTCCTGTAGTCCAAGGGAGGGGGCGAGCACAACACCCCACACCAGGGAGAAAGCCTTGCATTACTGTGTGGAGTTAGACAGAAGAACAGGAAGTGAGGATTTCTCAGAAGAAATAAGGACATTTAGAAGCAAAATAGAAGGATTAGGTAAGTGAAGGAGGACTGCACTAAGGTAAAGGAAGTTATTTAGGAAAACAATTGTACCTTTACATCCCCTTTAAGGGTAAGCTGCTGACACACCAAGTAGACAAATTGCAACAATGTGGAAACAAAAAGTGTAGCGCTAATCAAAATATATAAATAAATAAATATGTAAAAACTTGATAAATTGCTCAAATGTTGATAGTGAACAATGTAAATAGAAATGTCCCCATAAGTACACTATGGAAGTCTATATGCAGGAAATCCAAAACAGGTACAAAAATGCAAAGACTATCTGTCCTTAGAGTGATCAAACTTCGGTGTTGACAAAGTTCAAAATATGGTGACGACTTCAAACCATGCAGATCTGTGCAAGTGATGAAGTGAAGGGAACCACCCCACAGGTAAAAGGCTTACCAGAATGTATTGACCCTAGAGAACCTACGTTCAATGGGTCAAAAAGGCTTGCGTGGTTGAACCACAATGTAATTTGGGTGACCTATAAACCTCAGGATGCTGTGCCAGACTGGGCGTCCCTGCAGCCTCTGTGACCATGTAGAGAGGCACCGCTTGATCGCCCGACGTTCCAGCACATTGATCGGCAGGTGGGATTCTTCCTGCGTCAAGCGACCCTGTGCCAACTGTGCGCCCCAAACCCCCCCCTACCGGTCAGGTGATCACCGTCCAACGAAAAGGAAGGAACGACCTCCCCGACTGAAGGGCCGGAGACCTCAGCCACCAGACCAGGGACTCCCTGACTAGGTGGCTCATCTGAATCCGACAATCCAAAGACTATGGAGACTTGTCCCATTTGGACAGAATCTCGTTTTGCAAGACTCGAGTGTGGAATTGAGCATACGGTACCGCCTCAAAAGTCGCCACCATGAGACCCAGGACTTGCATGCAAAAACACAGCGAGGACCACTTGCGGGACGTCAACAGCTTCACCGCAGCCTATAGAGTCTGCAGCTTGTCCGAAGGGAGAAAGACCCTCGCCTCCTGAGAAGTTCAGAATCAAGCCCAGGTACCCCAGGCGTTGAGTCGGTACTAACACCAACTTCTGAAGGTTCAGAACCCAACCAAACTCTCGAAGAGACTGGCAATCGCCACATCCTCTAATTCTGAGGCTGAAGCTGCTCTCAGAAGGTGGTCGTCCAGGTAGCCCACGATAGCGATTCCTCGCTGTCTCAGCAAAGACAGAATCGAGGCGAGCACCTTGTTGAAAACCCTTGGTGCCAACGCCAGGCCAAAAGGGAGAGCAACAAACTGGTAGTGCTCCTTCCCAACTGCAAACTGCAGAAACCTCTGATGCCTGACGCATATGGGGACATGTAATTTTGCGTCCTTGATGTCCAAGGATGCCAGAAAATCCTCTGGGTGGAGTGCAGCAATCACAGAGCGAACAGATTCCATCCTGAATCTTTTCACCTTCACAAATCTGTTGAGGGCCTTGAGGTCCAGATTCGGATGGACCCCCTTCCTTCTTTTGGACTACAAACAAATTGGAGTAGAATCCCTGAAGTCTTTCCTGCGACAATACTGGCACTATCACCCCGTGCAGCAACAGGTCCTGCAACTGCCCCCAACAAAGCTTCCCGACGAGCCGGGAGAAGATGAAGGTTTGAGGGAAAAAACCTGTTTGGTGGACAAGAGAGAAACTCTTATCTTGTATCCTGATGAAACCACTTCACAGACCCACTGGTCAGAAAGCAGGGAGGTCTACCGAGCTGCAAACTCCTGAAGGCGACCCCCCCACCCGAGAGTCGGGCGGGGGCAAACCTTCATGCTTTTGCAGATTTGTTCGCAGGCTTGTTTGGCTTGTGGAACCAGGGACACTTCTGTCCCTCAGTGAACACCTTGTCTGTCTGGGGACGCTTAACCGCCGCCCCGGGTGGACGAAAAAAACACTTATGAGCGAAAAAGGAAGGTCCTGGCCTACGATGAGGCTCCTTATCCTTTCTGGATTGTGGGAGCAACGTACTCTTAGCCCAGTAACATTTTTAATAATGTCATCCAGCAAGGGTCCAAAGAGCCCCTCTCCCTGGAAGGGCAAATCCGCCAGAGCCTTCTTAGATGCCTGGTCCGCAGACCAGCATTTTAGCCAGATCAGGTGCCGTAGCACCACAGCAGATACTGAGGCTCTAGAAAGCAAGGGGTCCGTATCTAAGGCTGCATCACAGACATACTTAAGGCCATGCACCAACTGGTCTGCCAGTTCCACACAGACCGGGGAAGCCTGTTGCTTTTCCAACTCACGGTGCAACAATTTTGCCCATTCAGTAAGTGTTTGGGATACCAGGGCCGAGGCCAATGCTGGCCCCACCACTGTAAACGTGGACCAGGCAACCGCCTCGGCCCTCCTATCGGCAGGGGTCCCCTCCACCGGAATCGTGGCTACCGTATTTAACCTGGATACGGGGGGGTCCACAATTGGGGGAGATGTCCATTTTGTCAGGAAATGCTCCTCAAAGGGGTAACGCACCGCCATGCGTTTTGGGACCGAAAAGGCCCGCTTCGGGCGTTCCCATTCTTTGAAGATACATTTATCAAAATAGGTCAGGTAGGGAAACACCTTAGGCATGCGGGCCAGCTTGTGGGACCCAAAAGGGACCGACACCTTTGTAGATGCCCCTGCCGTATCCTTCATCTTTAGGATATGCCGCACCACTGTGATAAGTGCTCCTACAAGCGCCCTTTCCTGCTCTGACCCGGACACGTAATCATCCTGACTGTCTGGGCGGTCCTGGCCTGCATCCTCTGAAAATTCAGAACAGGGGCCGGTTGCCACAGCAAGGCCGAGTCTGAATCAGAGCTTTCTTCAGAAGACGGTGAAGGGGGGTGTTTTTTACCCCCCTTGTGCCCGCACGCCGCATTCACCCTGGCAACAAAAGACTCCAGGACCGCCGACAATAGTGGCCCAGGTATTGCGCTGTCCTGTACTGTGCTATTGCCGTCCACTCTCCCTCACAAGGTGTTTGGTGCAATTTGCGCCGTTCCAGAAGAATAAACCAGCGCTAGAGGCAAAAACTAAGATGAAACTACAAGAAAATGGCCGGACTTTTAGATGAAGGCTACAGGAAAATGGCCGCCGGACTTCCAGAAGAAAATGACAGGAAAATGGCACGACCACGCTGGCCCTCCATGGTGGCCTCCCGCAATGTGCACACTAAAATACCCCGACAAAAGTAGGGAAGGGAACAGCGGTCCCCCAGCACCTAGCGCAGCCCCCTCGCCGGATACACCTCCCCCGGAAGACCCCCGTTCAGTCTTGCAGTGGCCCAAGCATGGGGTGGAGGAAAAGGACATGGAGAGGAGGCGAATGAGAGACCCCCAATTCGACCTCCCAGGGAATGCCCAGCTGCTCGGTCCTGCCGAGATAGGTAGAACCATACTTACCCCTCCTGTGGGGACTGCTGGACGCATTCTGGACAGACCATCACCCGAGCGGTACGGGGTGGCTGTCGGCCACGGCACACTGTGACAGTCAGCAGTAGCCCGGTCATGTGTGCCCCGGAGCATATAGCTCGCTGGCCACCCCTGGATCAGACGGGGCATGTCGTGGCCGACCCAGTGCGTAGCTAGGGCCTGCTCACGCTCAATGGCTGGGGTGTGCCTCACAGGAATCAAAAATCAGAAAAACAAAAAAAAATCTCCAAGACCAATGGTCCCCACCAGGAGCTATGTCCTTCTCCTACACTTGGCAGAAAAAAAAACTGAGCTGCTGAATGCAGTGTGAGGGGTTATAGCTAGTAGGACTGCCCCCTTGGCGGTACTGTGCAGTTTTGCTGTTTTAACATGTTCTGCCTAGTCCTCTCCTGAAGGTGGCGATATAACCCTAAGGTCAAGATTTAAGTTGCTGTGTCTGTCAATGAACGAAAGAGAAAGATGTCAAATGACAGCGCCCCGGAGGGACAAAGGGTTCCTGCCGCTGTCATATGTCTAATCACCGCTGGGGTTTTTATTTTTTGCGATATAAGCAGACATTTTGAAAAGAAAATCGTCCATGGACGGACACAGCTCCTTAAATCTTGACAAGTGGGTTATGTTCCTGTTCACAGGAGAGGACTAGGCAGAAACATGTTAGATAATTAAATACATGTTACTTTAACCACTTGCCTACTGTGCACATACACCCCCTTCCTGCCCAGACGAGATTTTAGCTTCCAGCACTGCGTCGCTTTAACTGACAATTGCGCGGTCGTGCGACGTGGCTCCCAAACAAAATTGACGTCCTTTTTTTCACAAATAGAGCTTTCTTTTGGTGGTATTTGATCGCCTGTGCGGTTTTTATTTTTTGGGCTATAAACAAAAAAAGAGCGTCAATTTTGAAATAAAAACACTATTTTTTACTTTTTGCTATAATAAATATCCCATTAAAAAAAAAAAAATTCTCAGTTTAGGCCGATACGTATTTTTCTACATTGGTAAAAAAAAAAAATCGCAATAACCGTATAGTGACTGGTTTGCGCAAAAGTTATAGTGCCTACAAAATAGAGGATATAATTTTTTTTAAATTTTTACTAAGAATGGCGGCGATCTGTGACTTTTTTTTTTCGGGACTGCGACATTATAGCGGACACATCGGACACTTATGACACCATTCACATTTATACAGTGAACAGTGCTATAAATATGCATTGATTACTGTATAAATGTGACTGACAGGGAAGGGGTTAACCACTAGGGCGAGAAAGGGGTTAAATGTGTAGCCTAGCGAGTGTTCTAACTGTAGGGGGGTGACTGGGGGAGGTGACCGATCTGTGTCCCTATGTACAAGCATCGGTCTCCTCTCCCTGACAGGACGTGGAGCTCTGTGTTTACACACAGAGCTCCACGTCCCTGCTCAGTTACTGGGCAATCGCGGGTGCCCGGCGGCCATCGCGGCCGCCAGGCACGCGCATTGTGTTCCCAGTGACGCGACGGGTGCGCGCGCAGCCCCCTAGCGGCTTTAAATGACAGGACGTCATATGACGTACTGTCAGAACAATAGAGCATTCCGCTCGCCGTCATTTGAAAATTTTATTTTTTTGATGAAATAATCTTCTATCAACTGTCGGCTGAGATATTCTAGATCCTTGTCTACTCAGTCCGGCCAGCGAGCGTGAGCACACCTTTGCAAAGAGACTGTGTCTGCCACGACATACCCCATGACTCCTGGGGTGGCCAGTGAGCTTCTGCTCCAAGGTCCACATACAGTGCCTGCCGCCGAGAATGTGTTTTTAGCACGACAGCATCGCGCTGATTCTCGGCGACATGGTGCCGACATCTCGCACTCGCTGGAATAGTAAAAGCACATTCCAGCGAGCGCGTCATAGAAGCGACGGGGATCAGACTTGTATTCCCGCCAATTCTACACGTGTGCGGCGTTTAGTATGCATTAACGAGAGGGAGAACTCCCCGCCGGATTTTAAATAGAAATCCGGCATGGGTTCCCCCCTCAGGAGCATACCAGGCCCTTAGGTCTGGCATGGGATGTAAGGAGACCCCCCTACGCCGAAAAAACGGCGTAGGGGGTCCCCCTACAATCCATACCAGACCCGTATCCAAAGCACGCTACCCGGCCGGCCAGGAAAGGAGTGGGGATGAGCGAGCGCCCCCCCCTCCTGAGCCGTACCAGGCTGCATGCCCTCAACATGGGGGGGTTGGGTGCTCTGGGGCAGGGGGGCGCACTGCGGGGCCCCCCCACCCCAGAGCACCCTGTCCCCATGTTGATAAGGACAGGGCCTCTTCCCGACAACCCTGGCCGTTGGTTGTCGGGGTCTGCGGGTGGGGGGCTTATCGGAATCTGGGAGCCCCCTCAAATAAGGGGGCCCCCAGATACCAGCCCCCCACCCTAAGTGAACACAGGGTATTAAAATATTTTATTAGTCTGCTCCGGAGGCTCCCCCTGTCTTCTTTAGCTCTTTTTGCAGGGGGGGCTTCTTCTTCACCGCCGTCTGGTTCTCTTCCGCTCTCCGGGGGGGGGGGGCTTCTTCTTCCGCTGTCCGGGGGTCTCCTCCGCTCTCCTTCTGCTCTCCGGGGGTCTTCTCCGCTCTCCAGGAGTCTTCTTCTATTTTCGCCGCTCTCCGCTGTTGACTCTGCGCACCCCGGTTCTTCCTCCCGCTGTCCGGTGCCTTCTCCTTCAGGGCTGGCCGCCGCTATACTAGCAGGCGGCCAGCCCGCTCTTCTGTGACGTCATCTTCACTTCTCTTCTTCAGCCTTCTCCCGATGTTGACCCGCCGGCTCTTCTCGCTGCAATGACGGGTGCGCGGCTTGCATCCGACTTATATAGGCCTCACAGTCCCATCATGCTCCGGTACCTACCCACGTGGGTAGTTACCACGTGGGTAGGTACCGGAGCATGATGGGACTGTGAGGCCGAGTCAACAGCGGAGAGCGGCGAAAATAGAAGAAGAAGCCCCCCCGGAGAGCGGAAGAGAACCAGACGGCGGTGAAGAAGAAGCCCCCCCCTGCAAAAAGAGCTAAAGAAGACAGGGGGAGCCTCCGGAGCAGACTAATAAAATATTTTAATACCCTGTGTTATTTTTTATTTGTATTAACACTTTTCTTGCAGGTGGATGGGTAGGGGGTACGATGTACCCCATACTCATTCACTTAGGGTGGGGGGCCGGTATCTGGGGGCCCCCTTATTTGAGGGGGCTCCCAGATTCCGATAAGCCCCACACCCGCAGACCCCGACAACCAACGGCCAGGGTTGTCGGGAAGAGGCCCTGTCCTTATCAACATGGGGACAGGGTGCTCTGGGGTGGGGGGGCCCCGCAGTGCGCCCCCCTGCCCCAGAGCACCCGACCCCCCCCATGTTGAGGGCATGCAGCCTGGTACGGCTCAGGAGGGGGGGGGGGGCGCTCGCTCGTCCCCACCTTTCCTGGCCGGCCGGGTAGCGTGCTTTGGATACGGGTCTGGTATGGATTGTAGGGAGACCCCTACGCCGTTTTTTCGGCGTAGGGGGGGTCTCCTTACATCCCATGCCAGACCTAAGGGCCTGGTATGCTCCTGAGGGGGGAACCCATGCCGGATTTTTATTTAAAATCCGGCGGGAGTTCTCCCTCGGGAATGCATACCAAATGCCGACGCTAGAATTGGCGGGAATCCAAGTCGGATCTCCCGTCGTTTCTATGATGGCTTTGTCTCCATCGCAGCAAGCCAGCTCGGCGCTGGCTCCCGCGATGGGGCTCGTAGGTGCTCAATCTCGCCGAGAAAGGGAGTGAGATTGACACAATATCGCGGTCACCCACTGTATGACTGGGCTGTGGTGTTGTCTCACTCACAGTCGATCGGGCTGACAGTTACCTCCAACGCGGTTGTATGCCTGTCAGGAATGAGTCAGTGGGTCCTCGCGTGGAGGCGCAAGTACAGTCCCCCCTGCTTAGGTGGGTTGGTACGGCTGCGCATTCCTTGGGTTCAGGGGTCCTCCTGTTCTCCCTCCCCTGCTCTGTCCTATTTCCCTCTGCTGTCTATTGCAGCCGGGGGGGACCTGTGGGGGGGGGGCTCATTTTCCCACCAGGGGGCTGTGGGGTACGTGTCTGGCTTGTGTTTTTATTTTTTTCTGTGGGGGTGTATTTGCTTGGAAAGGGCCTTCTCAGTCACGTCGCAGCATTTTGCCGCCATTTTTTGTAGCCTGCTTCTTACATTAGGGATTCCCGTTGGCGGCCATTTTGTTGTGGCCAGAGGTGGCTGCTGGAGCTCCTGCACCTGCGGTTCATGGACTCTTTGTTGGTGCGGGCGTTTAGGGGGGTTAAATAGTGCCCTCTCCCCCCACCATCCCCTAGTAACTGCTCTTTCACAGACCGTGACCTGGCTGTCACGTCCCTGGTTCTGTATTGTCTGTGGACCAAAATCTTCCTTGTGAGTGGAACTCCTCACTTGGGTTGGTATGGGCATCATGGTGGTGTAGTGGTTAACTCCCTCACCTGGCAGCAGGAGAGTCACAAGTTCGAGTCCGGACTCTGACACTAAACTGCCTGGAGATTGCATGCTCTCTCCCTGTGTCTGCGTGGGTTTTCTCCGGGTGTTCTGGTTTCCTCCCAAACTCCAAATACGTGTGCAGAGCACTTGTCAGTGCGCTGTATGGAACTCCCTTATGCTGCCTGGTGCAGCAGAGGTTTCCTCTGAGGCCCCATACTCACGAGCAAACATGTCTGCTGAAACTGGCCCGCAGGCCAGTTTCAGCAGACATGTTTGGTCGTGTGTGGGCGCGAGCGGGCCGAATTCCAGCAAACATTTGCCCGCCGGGCCTTTTCCCAGCAGACAAATATTCCTGGACTTGTTTTAAAACAGTCCGCTGGAATTCTGCCCGCTCGGACATGTACGGTCGTCAGTACAGACCTACCGTACATGTCCAGGCGCCCGCCGTCCCTCGCATGCGTCGAATGACTTCGACGCATGCGTGGAAGCATTTTAAAGGCGGGCCGCCCACGTCGCCGCGTCATTGTCGCGGCGACACCGCGTCATCGACGCGGCGACACCGCGGACACGCCCCGCGTATTGTTTACGCGCGGACTTCTGTACGATGGTGTGTACAACCATCGTACAGAAGCCCTCTGGCAGACATGTATGGTGAAAACGGTCCGACGGACCGCTTTCACCATACATGTTTGGTCGTGAGTACCCGGCCTGAGGGCTTGGTCTTTTTTTGTCCGCACAAATCGGACCGCTCTGTGAAGGTTTTTCTTATATTTTCTATGACTAGTTCATTAATAAGGAATGGGAAAGGCTGCAGAAGTCCTTGTAGTTGCTCAGCGCCTGGGGTTTCGGTACCCCTTTTGAGGAGAGTTTAAAAAAAATCTCAAGTAGTGGCCCCCTGTGCCCGGTTCAATGGGGGTGACCGCTTTTCCTATAGAAGGGACCCCTGTCTTGAAGGACCTTACAGGTCGGAGGCGCTGACCCGCTCCATGTTTACCATGCTGGGGGTCTGCATCGCGGCCTGTTGTGGCCGCACCCTAGGTGTCTCAGACACTCACTGAGTGGGCAAGGTTTTGCACCTGACTGTGGAGGAGCACCAGCTCCCTCCCTAATTTGTTAGACTGGCCGACCTGTTGGTCTGCGAGGTGGTCTCTTCGGAGTACTTGATGGGGTTCTTCCTATCCACCGAACAGATTCTTCCCTCATGTCTCTCTCCTTCCTGCTCGTTGGTCTGCCTTGCTGGGGCAGTGTAGGACTTGCTATGCTGCGGGGTAATTTTACCTGTTCCGCAGAACGAGAGGTTTCGGGGATTCTATTCAAATCTGTTTTCGGTCCCGAAGACGGATGGGGTGCATCCAATCTTGGGCCTCTAAGCCCTAAATGCCTTTATGACAGTTAGGTGGTTCCGCAGGGACTCCATTTGTTCGGTGGTAGCTGCGCTCCATCCCAGCAAGCGTGCCAGATATGGGGTCAAGTTGTACAAGCTCTGTGACAAGGCAACAGGCTATACATATAGTTTTATGGTTTATGAGGGATAGGATAGTCACGTGGAGCACGAGAACTGTCCAGACTACTTAGGGAGTGCTGGTAAGATTGTGTGGGACATTGTCACCCTTATTCAGAAAGGGTACCACTTGTACGTGGACAATTATTACACAAGCTTGCCACTTGTTAGTCACCCTTTTTATTGTGGAATTGGCGCATGTGGCACTGTGCGATCTAATCGCCGGGGCTTACCCCCAGCAGCTTGTAGAGTCCCATCTTAGATTGGAGGAGAGAGCCTGCCTGAGATGTAATAATATGCTTGCAGTGAAGTGAAGGGATTCACAGAATGTTTTCATTCTGTCCTCCCTTCATGCAGATACAACAGTCCAAATTCCAATGGCGACTGGTGTTGTGGAGAAACCCCTGTGTCCGCAAAAAAAAATTAATATGGGAGGGGTGGACCTCGAGAACAGTTGATGGCACCGTACTTAATTCCCCCTAGAGCCAGTACAAAAAAGTTTCTGTATACCTATTTCAATTGGCTCTGCTGAATGCTTATGAACTTATACAAGGCATCAGGACAAACTGGGTCCTTCCTTAAATTCCAGGAAGAGGTCATCACAGCCCTTTTGTTTCCAGACGGTGCTGTGCCCCAACTTCCCAATGCAAATGCAGTGAGCCGGCTGCATGAGAGGCACTTTCTGTATGTCCTC
This sequence comes from Rana temporaria, assembly GCF_905171775.1. Taxonomy (NCBI): domain Eukaryota; kingdom Metazoa; phylum Chordata; class Amphibia; order Anura; family Ranidae; genus Rana; species Rana temporaria. The sequence goes on from NC_053491.1 coordinate 165,830,907, forward strand.
CATGGTACCCCTACCCAACAAACCCCACAAAGATCATGTGTCTGTAGGAAACGTGGATACAGGTGTGACACCCACTTTTGTCGCTCCTATCCTGACCAACCTGGTTTCTGCATTAGTGAGTTTCCAACGCTACCGCACACTAGTGGAGTATTTAGCATTGTGCACTGCACAGTCCACTGCACACTTTCACAGGGTCTCCAAAGATGCCATCGCATTTTTAGACACCCGAACCTGGAACCTTTATAGTTACAAAGTGCTAAAAAAAAAGTTGTGTTTTCTTTGTTCTCTCTCTAGTTTCTCTATTGTTCTGCTCTGTTTTCCTGTATTTTATGCTTAACTGCAATGTTTTATTGTTACTGTTTTATCATGTTTGCTTTGCAGGTATGTAATTATTTTATACTTTACTGTTTACTATGTTTTATTGTTAATCATTATTTTCTTTGTAGGTACGCCATTAAGCTGCAGCACTGATTTATCCATCTTGACAGCAACATCGTTTGCTCTCATGGTGCGTAAATCCATCGCTGTAGGAGGTGATTTCAGCACCACAGTTGGGGGGGGGGGGGGGAGCATATATGCCGACGCATTTGGGGTGGGCCATTTGCCCCTAACATTAGGGGCAGATTGCCCCCTTGCTTTGGCATATTTTTTTTATTGCAATCTGTACCAAAAAAAGAGTTGTTTTATTGAATTAATGTTTTATTGTTACCATTGTTTGCTTTTCAGGCACACCATTCAGCTGCAGCACTTATTTATTTATCTTGACAGCAACAGTGTCTGTTCTCATGTAGAGAGAGAGAGAATGGTGGGATTATAGCGGTGCTCAAATAAGATATCAACATCCCAATAGATTTTAATTATTTAATAAAATATCATGAAATTATTATACAAACCACATGATAAACAGATTCTTTAAAAACATGTATATTGGTACAAGAATATTGAATTGTCTGGGTCTCTGGAATTCCCAATTTGGAATATACTGGTGGTCAGGTATGATGTTGTTTCCCTATATATTTCGCAAAATTTGCTTCATCAGGGGTTACACTGTGACCATTAATTAGTACAGGACAGCCAGCTCTATCAGAAATGGAAAACAACATGTAAACAAAAAATACATGCATATAATACATTTTTACATATAAATATAGACATGCGCTACGCCAATCGCCCCAAAAAAGGGCCCTACCTTTATTCAGCCAAAACTGGAGGGAATCAGCATGTGACCTCACATAAAGTCTAAAGTCCTAATCCAAAATTCCAAGACTGTGTAAAGGCAATGCTCAGCAGTAGGGTGAAAAAAAAGACCCAGATGTGAGAAACAAAGATCCTAATGAATACTATGCTCCAAAATATCAAGACCATATACATTTAATTTAATTAAACAAACAAGGCTTACTGTATGTAATAATTAGAAAACTTGCGGGGGCAGCCAATTAACTTGTGGTTTGAATTAAACCCACAAATTATCAACAAGAGTTTGGTGTATCAAGTCAGCAGACCTTGAAAAATAAACCAGAAAGAATCTTGTTTAGAAAAGAAGGAAATGTAGGGAATATAGTTTGAGAGAGAAGAAAATACTGTATTTATTGGCGTATAACGCTCACTTTTTTACCCTGAAAATAGAGGGTAAACTGTGCCTGCGTGTTATCCTCGCTTGGCGGGTCCTCCTCGCTCGATTCACAGTGCCTGTGTGCCGCCGATCTCCGTTCCCTGCGACGTTACGACGCACGGGAGCGGAGAACTGCGCCAAATTCAAAAAAGTAAACAAACACAATACACACAGTATACTGTAATCTTATAGATTACAGTACTGTATGTAAAAAATACACACACCCCTTGTCCCTAGTGGTCTGCCCAGTGTCCTACATGTACTTTTATAAAATAAAAACTATTCTTTCTGCCTGAAAAACTGTAGATTGTCCAAAAGTGTCCCTTTATGTCAAAAATGGTTTTAGATCAGCTAGAAAACAGCGATAATAAATTATAATCACTTGCAGAATTGTGCGATATTTGTGGGGAAATTCGTCATAAATTAGATAGATTAATCGTGAGTTAACTATGACATTAATGCGATTAATCGCGATTAAAAATTGTAATCGTTTGACAGCACTAATATATATATATAATGGTCACAGAGAAATGGTCCATGCTGGACATCCAAATCATGCCACTGAACAGAGTTAATCAAAATTGCTTAATAGAAATCATTTATGTAAAAAAAAAAACAGTATATTCAGCATAGCACACCAAAGAAGTATAGGAATACAGGCAGGGTTACCGCAGGTAAGGATTAGCCAGCTGGAAAAGAAAACGTTTGTATCGTATACCTGTGTGAGAGACATATAGGATGAGGTTGCCCCCGTGTTTCAATGCAATGGAACTGAAGAACTTTTAAATTTAAACCCCCCCCCCCCCCCCCCCCCCCCCATCGTCGCCCAGGCGTCTGAC